>NC_066581.1:482532114-482862148 GCF_024323335.1 Lathyrus oleraceus
TGTGTGTGTGTGATGTTTGTTTTAGCAACCTTAACCTATCTTTTGAGCGTGGATCCCGTCGAGTACGACGGATGCGTAGGGGTGCTAATACCTTCCCTTCGCATAACCGACTCCCGATCCCATTCTCTTTGGTCGCGAGACCATGCTTTTTCCAGGTTTACTCTGAGCGTTTCCTTTCCCTCTTTTGGGATAAATAACGCACGGTGGCGGCTCTGTGTTGTTTTGTTTTAGCCCGCCGGTTGTTTTTCGCGGATGCGACAGCTGGCGACTCTGCTGGGGACAATAGAAGTTGACCTATCGCTGGTCCATCTTCCCTAAGCGAGTCTCTCCTAGCGTTCTAGGATAGTTTAGGTTGCTTGTGTTGTTATTTATTGCATTTATTATTCTGTTGTGTATATATTTGCATAAATATTTGCATGCATCATACTATCATGTTGCTGTCCTCTGTACAAGTGGTTCCTCTATTTGGGGTGGGTGTTCTGAGTGGGGCTAAAACCCAGGCCCGAGTATACACCTAGGATTAGTGTGGTCTCACGTTCCTCACATGCCGGTTGGGCATGCTGTTGCGACGTGACATACCACAAGCCGGACGAGGTTCATCTGAGAGTGCTCTTCCTCAGTGGGGTTTTCCACTTTGGTTGGGTTACCTCTTTTGGACTATTGACTTCGGTGACCGATCTTTCCCGGATCTTTGGTTTAGGCGATCTCAGGAGAGCTACAATGGCACACCCGAAAGGGCAAACCCATTGAGTATCTCTGCCCGATTGTCGAGACTATTATCCGCCTTAGGATGACCTGATTAGAATTTACCTGTGAGGGGAGGGTGATTCTTACAGATGCATGTTCAGATGGTGACTTTGATGGTGACTATTGGTTCCGTTGATCAGAGTCATATTTATAAGTCGGATTTATGGGCATTTCTTGCCGAGACGCCGGAGTGCTGTCTGTGTTATTTATCAGTGGGGATCCGTTTATTTCAGGATTCCCCGGGCCGATTCAGAGGATTGTGGTTATCTGCTCAGAGATTGTCTGGTGATGATGGTGATGTATCTTTCAGTTCCGTTTATTTCGGAACTCCCGAGTCGGACTTGTGTTTGCTCCGTACCTCAGATGGTTGTGATCAGTCAGAGGCCGTAACTCAGTGCAACAGATGTTCGGACGACTTGGAGGATGGCACAATGCATTGCATTCATACATCTGCATCATTCTCATTTTGCATTCATCTACACCTAACCTATGCCTAGCCATATGGGGAGTATTACTGATTAAGAATCTGGTTGAGAGACATCCGGATGTCAGAATGTTATTGATGAAATATTGTCCGTCTCGATGAAACCAGAATCAAAGGACGGAATCTTCCTCATATGGATAGACGTTGCATTCATGCATGTTAACCTGTTTGCTGTTTTGTAGGTATCAGTATCTAACCGGTGCGCACAGCTTTTCCGCCCAGATACCCTCCCAAACTCAGCAAATCCGAACTGATGGATCCACCCAACGCCGACATTCTCGAACTAAAAGAGATGATGAAGGAGTTGTTCAGTGTTGTGCAAGGGCTTGCCTTGGGACAGAAAGCCATGGTGGAGAGATTGGAAAGGATTGAAGGCTGGATGATCAAGGAGAAAGTTCAGGGAAAGGTTCCGTCATCCGAAGTAAACAACCCCTCTGGCGCCGTGGTAAGGAAGCCCCCTGACAATGGTCAGCTCAAGAAGGAGGTTGAATCAGGTGGTGTACAGGCAAAAAGAGAACACGGTAAGGATCGTTACCACCCTTATGCTGCCACTGTAACCATTCTTGTTGGTAATTCACCTGCACCACAGCGACATCAGCCGCCTCAAGAGAGAGCACAGAGAGCTGGGAAGCAAGTGAGAAGAAAGGGGGTTGATCGTCAATTTGATAGGCCACCCATGACGTATGCTCTTCTGTTGAAGAGGTTGAAGGATCTTGGATTGGTGCGGCCAAGGATGTTGACTCTGTTGAAACCTGATTAGAGGCCTGCCAGTTACGATGAGAATGTCAGGTGTGAGTTCCATGCTGGGGCACCCGGACATCACATTGAGGATTGCAAAGCTTTTAAGCATATTGTCCAGGATCTGGTGGGTTCCAAGGCCATTAATTTTGCACAATCTCTAAATGTTAATGCTAATCACATACTCGCGCTTGGTCAGATGGGGATGAGTGCAATTGCTGAGGATAGGAGGACGATTGGGCTGATGAACGGGGATCAGTTGAAGATTCCAATGTATGTGGTCCCAAAATGTCTGACGAAAAATGGGGCTTTCCCTCGTGTTGATGATTGTTGTGCGGCTGTCGCCACAAAGGGGTGTGTAGTGATAGGGGAAGCAATCCAGAGAATGATGAAAGTAGAAATGAACGATGTGAGGTGTAAAGCACCCAGTCTGGCAGCTGAAACCGTCAGGGTGGAAAATGCCATTGGGGTTGAGAAAGAGAAAAAGCCGTCCATTTCTTCTTATAAACAGGCTGTGGAAGTGGTGAGAAATGGAGGGATCCCAGGCTGGGGAAAAATCATAGACATCGTGGTAAAGGCGGATATGTTTGGGATTGGCTATCAGGAAGGCCAAGATTCGTCTGAGCAAAACAGAGGACGTCGTCCACCGTTCACGTTTGTCAGTGCTGGAATGCTAGATCCAGGTCACGCCTATACGGTGGGTGAAGAGATTGACAGTGACCGCGAGCTGGAGTCGTGGATAAAATCGTGCGTACCAGGAAGCTGGAAGGCCTAACAGATCATCACTGTCACTCATCCGGAAGAGTAATATTTCTTGTTTCTCAATACTGTTTGCATGAAAGCCTTATGTGTTTCCGACACCACCGCACAGGAGGCGGCGAAGTTGGTTGGAATTAAGAAAGAACACCATTTCATACTCCTCTCAACCTCTTCTATCCTAATCTCTCCTCTATTCTAACTAAAATTTAATCAATTATGAAAATTGGGTCATTAAAGTCAATAAACCTAAGCACAAAATCTGAAATTAAATGGAGATAGAGGATAATTAAACCACCAAACCTTGGGGTTTTGATTCTCCATTATACAAGCTACATTGTGGTATAAAAAATTCATCAAACAAGCAAGGATAAAAATTCACCGACCTACAAGAATGGAGCTTTGTTCTTGTAGTTTCTGTTGGAGATGAAGAAGATGAAGTGAAAATCAGAGGTATGCTACTTTGGACCTTTAATCTTCTACTTCTACTATGAACTTCTTCTCTTCAAGAATCGACTATGAATTTTTTTGAATTAAATTATTGTTTTTGATGTTGATTATGTGAATGTAGGAATAATGTTAAATGTAAGAGATTTAGCTCAACTGATAACAAACTTCAATGTGAAGCTTGCTCCAATGGTGATTGAGCATTGGTGTAGGGAGATAAATTGGAGAAGATGGAGTGAGAAAGTGAAAGTTCAATTTGCAATGAGTGATTTTAAGAGAATGATTAGGTTCTGATTTTGGTGATTTTTTTTTCATCTTTAATTTTAATGAGAGTGACGTATTTATATAGGTTATAAGTTTATATCAAATGGAGGTTCAGAGTTAGTTTTGTGAGGCTTGAAATTGGTTAAATGAGGCTTGGAGTTAGTTAAAGTGGTTTGGAATTAGTTTGAAGTGGTTTGGAATTAGTTTGGGAATGTTATGAGTAACTCACAATATTGAGAATTTTGGTGAATTAAAGTATTATGAGCTTGGTTCAATGCATGAATGGTATGGTTGGGTGCTGCATAATTATGTAAATGTTGCAATGTGTACTGATACAAACATTTAGACTGATTGGAGTGCAAAGGAAACTGCATTACTGCTGAAAAATGCATTATTTTAGCCTACTGTCCCAGGTGTAACAGGTTACATGGTTTTGGGTAACCGGTTACACATGCGAAAACATGTGTATTTTGCTGTTTTTGTCTGTATAACCGGTTACCTGAATTTGTGTAATCGGTTACATGCAGGAAAAAAGGTGTAAATATGTTGATTTTGTCTGTGTAACTGGTTACCTGAATTTGTGTAATCGATTACATGCAGGAAACAAGTGTTTTTGGGCTATTGGAGGCAGGTGTAACCAGTTACCCTGTTTTGCGTAACCGTTTACAATCACACATAAATGGTGTTTTGGCTATTGGAAATAGGTGTAACCGGTCACCTTGTTTTGCGTAACCGGTTACCATAACTGAAAATGGGGGGTTTTTCCTTTGTTTTGATGCATGAGCTCATATGTGAGGCATAATGGTTTGACTTTTTCTCATTGTGTATGATTTTGCAGGATTGACATGATCAAGACTTGGTGTTGGTTAATGGCACGGAGCACGACATTCACGACTCAAGAGATGGAATGTGGATATACTTCATGTACTTGTTGATTTTTGCCTTTTGGAGTGGAATGTTGAACATTTTGTGCTTAATCAACTTTTTGAAATGAATTATGTCTTGTATTCTAACACTTGAGTAAATTTGAATAAATCTTGAATCCGATTTCTCTAGCTTGAATGAACAGTTCTGCCATGAATCAAACAAATCAGAGACCAAGATAATAAGCCCAATATCCAATGTCCCGATGGAATAAATATAACTACCAACGTATAGCAAAGATTAGAGTTCCACGTGACTTGATCCATAAGGAATAAACCAATCAATATTGTTGTGCCAGTACCACCTTAGCAAAACATCTGAATTAATGATGTTTATTTAAAACTACAAGTGTAAATGAATGTGCTATGATGAATGAATATGCAGATGCAATGAGAAATAAAGCCAGACAAAAAACTGCAAAAGATGAGACAAATTTTTGGGTATGACACCATCCACACTAATATAATTTTAATTAAAATGATTATTTTATGTTATTTAAATAAAATCTAACGAAATAATTATTTAATAATTTTTTTTCAAATTATATAATAACCACAAAATACTCATTTTCAATTTAATCTAATGATTTCTCTAGTTATCTCCAAATAATTAAAATATTTAATTATTTCTAAATTAAGTAATTTATATTTTATTTCTTTGCTCTCATTATTCTATATTTTTATTATTTATTAAATTACTAAAATACCATTAACTACCATAAAGCACATGAAATAGTAAATAATTACAATAATTCAAGCAAAACACACACAATACATACACTCTCACATACCCACACAAACGCGCACACACATACACACTTGCACATACACACATACACACATTTATTTTATTATTTCATATTTTATATTTTATATTTAATAATATTAATTTATTATATAAATATTTCATTCATATTTGTACTTGTAAAAAAGTACAAGAGCGCGTGATACCCGTATGCTAGTAGAGGTGACTAAAGGACTTTGTAGTTTAATGGTTGGTGGTTATGACTTCTCCGCGTCGGTGAGAGACCATATTAGGAGGTGTTTACGGTGATGAGAGGGTAAATTCATATGAGTCGAGAAGCTCTGTGACTATTTGAGATGTATCGTGTGTATTTACAATTTGTTCTTTATCCTTGAGGGATGTAGTATTTATACGAGCTCTTGAGCCTGACATTTAAAAATTCTGAAATGGTAACTGCTCCTCTTCGATCGGAGAAAATTGTAAAATTCATACTTCATAGGAGGTCATGGCATGACTCTGTACATTCGATTAATAGTGGGAATAACGATATCATACACATCCTGCTTAAGGGCGAGTCCCCTGCCACGTAAAGATTACGTCGGGACGACGCTTCATAGATAGGGAATCCAATAAAAAATGTGCCTCACCTTTATACGGGTTCACACACACACACACACATATATATATATATATATATATATATATATATATATATATATATATATATATATATATATATATATATATATATATATATATATATATATATATATATATATATATATATATATATATATATATATATAGTGGGAATAACGATATCATACACATCCTGCTTAAGGGCGAGTCCCCTGCCACGTAAAGATTACGTCGGGACGACGCTTCATAGATAGGGAATCCAATAAAAAATGTGCCTCACCTTTATACGGGTTCACACACACACACACATATATATATATATATATATATATATATATATATATATATATATATATATATATATATATATATATATATATATATATATATATATATATATATATATATATATATATATCACTATAATACTTAATAAATTATTTATTATTTATTTGAAATTTGTTACAGAATACTTATTACATGATTATTAAAAAAATATCTAATATCTAATATTTCTAAATAAATATTTATTACATAATACATAAATAAGTATTATTTGAAAATTAATTATTTTAAAATTAAATATAATATAATTAAATATTTATTATATAATACTAGTAAAAATTTATTAATTTGAAATATATAAATCATTGAAATTTTAGAACACACAAAAATAAAAAAATGTATTACTTAAGTTTCAAACCTAAAAGACATTCACGCAATGACCACGTTGCTTACCACTTAACCAAATTATTCTTGCGAAATATTTAAACACATTTAAACTGATAAATACATAAAAATTATGTTTGAATATTTCAACACATATTTAAATATTTCAACATATATTTAAATATTTTAATATATATTTAAATATGTTTGATTATCATTTATAATGTATTTAAAATTTAAATATTTAAATAAATATTAAGATATCCAAATACATTTTAAAGATATATTTGAGTATTTTAAAACTTCCCTCGTCAAAATAAAAGTTAACAAAACATTTTTTTTTCAGAACAAAATATTTTAATGCTTTTTAATAATATTCAATTTCATATAATTTTTAATATATTTAAAATAATGTATTTTAATAATATATTATTAAAATAATTTATTTTAAATCAATTTATTAAAAATAATATTTATATAAATACAGTATAATAAATATTTATTTTAAAATATTATGTATTAGATATTTTTTAAATAAGTTTTGTTTAAAATAATTATGTAGTAAATATTATGTAATAATTTTCAAATATATAATAAATATTTTCTTAAATATAAAATAAATAATTTATTGAATAAAAAATAAATATTTATATAATAGTAAATATTATTAAATATGAAATATAAAATAATGAAATAAAAATAAAAATACACAAGAGAAAAATGATTAAAATCATACTAAATTATAATCCTATAATTTTTCCATCAAAAACTTCCCGCCAAAACTCTTTTTCTTATAATTAATTAATTAATAAATAAACTCTTAGAATTAATAATAAATAAATTAATATTTCTCTAAATATGTTTCCACTTTTCTTCTATTAAAGTTTGCTTATCAATCTTCTCTCTCTATTATAATTACTTAAGTAGAAATTAGAATGTAAGAGACCATTAGTTATGTTTTATTTGGAGGGACATAAATATACGTTTTTAGAAATTAGAAGAAGTATTTCTATTTCTATTATTATTTGTTAATTATTGATTATGTTTTATTTTTAGGTTTATAAATATACTTCTTTAGAAGTTAAAAGAAGTACTAATGTCTTTAAGTTTAAGTTTATGATTTTTATTATCTCTTTCAAAATTTATTGTAGCTTATATATTTTAAACTAGAGACCGTGATGAATTTCTCTCCATCAATTTATAGTTTTTATTTTATGAATATTTAGAAAAATAATAATTTTAAATTTTTATTTTCTCTTACTCAATTTTAGTTATTTTTCGTTTATATGTAGGTGTATACTTTGAAGCATCACAAAATAATATTAAAGGATAGATTTGAATAATTATTGTTCTCTACAAATTTATGGATTTTATTTTTCTTTCAAAATTTATGAATTTTTGGTTATGTTTCTTTTTGTAGGTATTGTTTTTCTAACTTTATTATTGTTTTCTATTTCTTAATTATGTTTTTTAGGTGTATAAAATGAAGCATCATAAAATAATATTAAAAGAACTTGAGTCGTAAGGGAGAGGGTTATGAGAAGTATATTAATTTTTAAATTAAAAATATATATTTTATGTTCGTAAATTTATTGTTGTTTCTTACTAGTATTTATTAATTATTTCTTCTTCTTCAATAGATGTATTCTTTGAAACAACACAAAATGATGTTGAAGAAGTTGAGTGGTAGGAGAGTATTTATTTTCTAATATTTAACTTTTGATTATTTTAGGTATTATCTTCCTAATTTTATTATCGTTTTCTATTTCTTAATTATGTCTTTTAAATGCATATTCCGAAGCATTACAAAATAATGTTACATAATTTGATTTGGAGGAGAGAGCGAGTTAGATAAGTATATTAATTTTTAAATAAAAAAATTATATATATTTTTTGAAATTTTATTGTTGTTCCCTACTTCTTAATTATATTTTTCTTCTTTAATAGACGTATACTTTGAAACACCCAAAATAATGTTGAAGAAGTTGCATTATATTTTCTATTTTAATTATTAATTTGATGTTACATGCAAATGATTTATTTCATTTATTTATTAATTTTATGTAAAATTTATTTTAAGTATTATTTTTAATGCTATAAAACATCAATACAACTAATTTATATTTTAAATTAGATACAATTAATATAAAATTCATATTAATTTATTTAAAATTATTTACTTAAATTATAATAACTAATATTAATAATTTTTTTAAATTATATATCTAATTTCTAATTTACTTTTTAAAATTATATTAAATATTAATATTTAAGTATGACAAATCCGCATTGCACAAGTGTATGATAATCGAATAATTAAAATAATTTTTTTTATAAAGAGATTTTCAAAATTCATTTATATGGTAGGTCAAAAAATCTATAAATTCAAAAATTTATTTAGGGGTGACAAAACAAATTCGACTCGTTGGATATGTCCATTTTGTCAGCACTTTAGTATGGAACAAATCAAGAATTTAGACTGTATCCTTTAATGTGCTTGTCCTACTCCATTCTATTTTTTTATGGATTTTTACTGACACAAACATTAATATATTTGTATTTTTAAATTTAAAAGGTGCACTGCCAGCCGATTTATCCTACTCCACACTCACTTTTTTTTATAGGAGATGCCTATATTTTAGACCCATCCTGAATTATGCCCATTCCATTTTATTTTTTTTTGGACTTTTACCAAAGATGATCATAAATAAGGCGGACATGTCTGATTACCACAATTAAATTTATTGTTAATTTTAGAAGAATTTGCTATAAAAAACATTAAAAAAGGATGAAGCACTAAGAATGAAAATTTATTTTACACTGTGAGTCAATGACCATCATGTATTCCATCATATTAAACTGTAAATTTTAAAATAATTGTATGACATGACAAAATGATATATTTCTATTAAATAATAATGTAAAATATTTTTACACGGTCAGTACTTCACTATTAAACTCAAAAAGACATATATGACCTAATTTATTTTATTTACAAAAACTACTTTCTAAAACCAGTCCTAAAAAAAAATCCTAAAAATTACTCCTACTCAAAATGCACAAACCCGGACATATCCACCATTCCATTGACGATTTCCAAACATGGAAATCATCGTGACAGAACATAAAGATTCAATTTAATACCCAAATTGCCCTTACTCAAATGGAAACTCAATCTAATTTAATTATTTAATACTACTATAAATATAATCATTATTATTGAGTGTTAGCGCATGCCAGCTAAGTAAATCACATAACTTTACATATATAAAAAACGACGGCGTTACATTACGTACATCTATTACAACACAAGTACACACAACACTCTCAAAAACCAAAATTTACATCACAACTTTTATAACTTTTAATTTTCCCTTCTCTCTCTCTCAAATCTCAAACCCAATTTCAATTAACGCTATTGTTCAAATGTAGAAGAACAGAAAAACACTTTCCAAACTCTATTTTTATCCGATTTCAGATTTGTTTATAAATTATTATAACCGTCGTTGATTCGGTTAACTCGAAATGGAATCGAATCCAATGTCTTCCAGTTTCACTCCGCAGTTAAGCGGCGTCTCTAGGTTGAGATCTTCCTCCATTAAGAAGTTGCCGGAACCCTTACGCCGCGCCGTCGCTGACTGCCTCTCTTCACCTATCGCCTCCGCTAACGAACCTTCCAGAATTCTTCGGGTATTGAGCTTTTCCTTCCTCTCCGCTTTTTTATTGTTCGATTTCGATTTGTTTTCAGTAGTGTTAGAAGAAAGTGAAATTCATATCATATTTTTTTTCTTCATAATTTCATTATAATTATTGTCGTTATTATTATTATTTATCATAATGCGATTGTGACCTAGTTGTTTGGTAGAAAAATGTATGGTTATTGTATTTCATTAGCTGAAATACGTTTATTGCTGAGAAAGAAATTTGGAATTTCAGTACTGAAATGGGGAAAGGGTAGTTTTGTCAATGTAATATAATATGGCTTGTTTTAATGAACTTCTGGAGAAGCGTTACTTAATGGTGCTACTGTATGTATACATGATACATCAAGCATTTACTGGTTTTAGGTTTATATTTAATAGGGTTTTTAAACCTTCATTGTAAAATGAATGTACAATAAATGCTTCACTACTCAAACTGGCTTAAAGTCCTATACTATATTGGTGAGGGTAGACTTTTAAGTTGTAGTAACTGCTGCGGTTGCGGTTTTTAATATTGCGAAGAGTTGACAAATGTGGTTGATGTGGCCTCAATTGCGGTTATGCATAATTAAATGTGGTGAGTTGACAAATGTGGCCTTAATCGCGGCTATGCATCATTAAGTTTGGTGAGCTGACAAATGTGGCTAATGTTGCTTCAACCGCGGTTATGCATCACTAAATGTGGCGAGCTGACAAATGTGGCTAATGTGGCCTCAATTGCGGTTATGCATCATTAAATATGGTGAGTTGACAAATGTAGCTGATGTGGCCTTAATCGCGGCTATGCATCATTAAGTTTGGTGAGCTGACAAATGTGGCTGATGTTGCTTCAACCGCGGTTATGCATCATTAAATGTGGTGAGCTGACAAATGTGGCTAATGTGGCCTCAATTGCAGCTATACATCATTAAATATGGTGAGTTGACAAATGTGGCTGATGTGGCCTCAATCGCGGTTATGCATCATTAAATGTGGTGCGCTGACAAATTTGGCTGATGTGGCCTCAATCGCGGCTATGCATAATTAAATGTGGCGTACTGACAAATTTGGCTGATGTGGCCTAAATTGCGGTTATGCATCATTAAATGTGGTGCGCTGGCAAATTTGGCTGATGTGGCCTAAATTGCGGTTATGCATCATTAAATGTGGTGCGCTGACAAATTTGGCTGATGTGGCCTCAATCGTGGTTATGCATCATTAAATGTGGCGTGCTGACAAATGTGGCTAATGTGGCCTAAATTGCGGTTATGCATCATTAAATGTGGTGTGCTGACAAATTTGGCTGATGTGGCCTAAATTGCGGTTATGCATCATTAAATGTGGTGTTGCAGACCTTTCTTTAAATTTTCCGCGTGGGTACTCCATAGTAACTCCCTGTTGGAAGTTTAATTTTAGTTATAAAAAGTTTTTTCCTTTGGTTTTTGTTAATACTTTATAAGTTACCAGATGCCAATATTAAATGGAATGATGATGATGCATACAGGTGCTAAGAGTTTTAGAAGTTCTGTCTAAATAAATGAGCATTTCTTGTTTTTGTTTATAATTCATAGTGCAGATTATCTATATTAATACTTTTAGGGGAGGGTTTAATATTCATGTTAATGGCGTAACTTGTAGAGAAAATGTAGCATTGGTTTTTTGTTATGGCAAATATATATGCACACACATAACACCCACCTCTGTGAGAAAGTAAGGAGACACAAGAAGCCAAACCACCTGAGGTAAGCCTAGGAAACCAGATTCCCTGTCTAACCAACCAAAGCCGCAAAGCCTCATACGCCAAGCCCCTGTCCTCTAACAGTTCAAGCAGAGGAAAGGATGAGTCAGCCACTCGAAAAAAGTACATGAGTAGCAATATGTCTTTTCTAGATACCACTTCTAAGAATAAAAAATAATTCTATCGACCAGTTCCTCTACAGTCAAAGCTTTACCAGAGAAAATTGTCTCATTATGAGAATTCCAAAGGTTCTTTTCTTTAATCCATTTGCATCCAGAGTCATGTTAATGGGTTTGGTGCGAAATTGGATGCACATTCTCATGATTGGGGGAGGTGATTGCAAATGTTAACACATATTCCAGTTGTGGTGATTGGGGTCTTGCTATTGAAGTTTTCAATGAAAGTGGAGTATGGAACTTGATAATTTGCAACTCTCTGATTGGGGGTTTCAATTTAAGAGCATAGAATAAGAGTGTTACGCAGAAAGCGTTGAAGTTGGTAGTTGTGATGTTGGAGTTTGTTTGAAGTCCCACATTGCTTAGGTTTCCGGGCTGTTGGGTGTATAAATATGTGAGAACAACCTCACCCTTTGAGCTAGCTTTTGGGGTTGAGATCCAAACATATTTAACATGGTATCAGAGCCGGGTTAAGGACTGCAATGTGGGCATTTGACCTAGGCCCACGCTAGGCGTGAGAGTGGGTGTTGAAGTTGGTAGTTGTGATGTTGGAGTTTGTTTGAAGTCCCACGTTGCTTAGGTTCCCGGGCTGTTGGGTGTATAAATATGTGAGGACAACCTCACCCTTTGAACTAGCTTTTGGGGTTGAGATCCAAAGAATAGGAAAGAAGAAACCGTATCAGCATCCTTATCTGTTCATACAGTGAATTGCTACATGGAGGATGTTGAAAGTGGTTTTCTTATGTTGCTGGAAAATTTTCTAGCAAATTGTCAATCTGCTAGCAGTCACAACAGTAGATATATTGGATGCTTCAAGTAAGGTTTTTGTTTACATAGCTTGACCTATGATTGATTATGCCCGAGCTTTGGTAAATTTGTAAGACGACAACTGCAGGTTGACACCTAGAGGCAGTGAAAGTGAAGTTGCGTTGTAAGTTTGATCTTTAAAGCCAGCTCATCAAGTTTCCAACAATGGGATCCTCGGGGCAAGGGCTTGATTTGCAACTATTACAATACAGAAAGTTCTTGAACTGTTCAATACATCGGTTGTTTTGCTGAGATTTCTTGTGCCTAAATTCTTTGCTCTCTTGCAAGTTGTTCATACCATTGTTACGCCACCAACAGTGAGTGATAAGATGTATTCAACATGTCAGTGTCTTCACCATATCCTTGAGGACAGAGCTGTTTCTCTAGCGGCCGGTAGTGATAGGATACTGCATTTGGGTCTTAGCCATGAGGGGCTGAATAGGGAATTGCTGAGGTGGTCAATTAGTTAGAAGAGGCAACACAATTAGAGGGAGATGGAGGGGAGGAGTGAGGAGGCATTCAGAAATATTGTTCAGAGTTGGTTAGGAAAATTTTCTCTGGTTCGAAGCATTATGCTCTGGTAGGAGTGTCACAGTCTGGTTTATTTTTTCTTTAATCATTTTAAGTGGGCTCTGCTCCATTTTTCGTACTCAATACAGACAGATTTTCCGTTACGAATGCACAGGTTCCATCACATACCTTGTAGGGGAGAAATATGTTTGTTGTCAGTAGTAAGTCAAGTATTTCTACATATGTGCTGAATGTGCAAGCACTAGCTTCTTCTTTTTGGGGGTTCCTAACAAATCATGGCATGACTTGTGTATCTTATAACACAACCAGATTTTAATGTCATTATGCCACAAGAACCTGTAATTCTCCATGATATACAATGACCAAAATTCAAATTGGTTGCAAATTATCATGCCATTATATTTGAATTTGATACTAAGTATCCGAAGTCCCAGCCTTACCAATTTTATTTTATGGCTTAAATATGTTATTGCAGGACTATCTGAAAGGTCCTATGACCACAGACATGGCTTACAGTGCAATTCTGGAACATACTATTGCGGAGAGGGAGCGCAGGTGATTGTCTCATTCATTTCTTGACATAGTGTAGTTGCTGAAACCATCCAGATTGCTTTAAAACTGTTGCTTTAATATCATTTTGCGGTATACTTCAGTCAATGCCATGCACTTAGCGAACTAATTATGCTGTATTAAACAGGCAGAATGCATCCTTATAATTTACTCCCTCCGTTCCTTTTTAATTGTCTCTTTTTAATTTTTTCCGCATACCAATGAAACTAATAATTTTTACTACTTTTAAAGTAATGATTATCTTTTTACCTATAATACCCTTGGTTATTTGTTAACTTATTTGATTTTTTCTCTCTTTTCAATAAATAATTAGGGGTAATTTTGAGAAATCAACAATTAATGTTACCTTGAACTTTGAAAACGACAAATAAAAAGAAACAAAATTTTTACTCAAAAATGACAGTTAAAAAGGAACGGAGGGAGTATATGTGTAGTATACTAATCAATCACTGCAAACTTTTTGTGTGTTTAGGATTAGAAGCTAGTGTATCTATTTGTGTATGTGGAATTGGATGCTGTCATATTTATGAAACATATGGTACAATTAGGGTTTTAAGACATTGATAGAAGGTATACATGATAACAAGATGTTTATGTTTAGTGTGTATTATTACCTCTATTACTGATAGCAGCACCAGCAACAGAAAAGCAGAGAAGCCAAACTGAAAAATAGATATAAAATATAGATAATCTAAGGCTTTCAAAAAGCCTTGGTCCCTCCCTCCAATTTCCCTCAATTCAGCCTTGGCCCCTCCCTCCAATTTCCCTCAATTCAGCCTTAGTTTGCCTCCTTATTTCCCTCTCTCCAATTTCCCTCGATTCAGTATTAAGATGCCTCTTGCTGCCTGTAGGCAGTTATACCCTTTTCTATGCTTTCAAGTGGTCACAAAATATGCATGGCTCACACGAGACTCTAATTATGTCATCCTTTTATTTTTCTTCCTGTAACGCACCTGCTATTTTTATTTTTTGTAACATTACTAGCCCCCCTCAAGCCATTTCCAGTTTGACATTGACCTCAAGATGAAAGTTAGGAAATTGATCTTGGATAGCTGTGAAAGGTTCCTGCGAATCCCCAGAGTTTGGGCGGCACTTCCATAAACTAAGGACTCAACCATAAACTAAGGACTCCAATGGCCTTCTCTAGGTTAGTCCTGGGATTTAAGACCCCAGGAGGCTGAACTTGAATCTGTAAGTGTGCTAATTAGGAGCAGATTTGGAGCAGAAGCGGAAACTTACTTTTTCAGCAAGAAGACACGAAAAGTTTCAGCCTGTATTCAACTACTTGCACGACTTTTCCACATCCAGCCAAGGGCCGTATGTGCCAGGCCTTTTATTCTGTATGCCACTTGTACTTTTTTTCCACATCCAGCAAGGACCATATGCACCTGGCTTTTCATTTGCTCTTTTATTAGTGACCATTGTCTAGAGGATTGGAACTAAGAGTATGAGTCTGTTATGTTTTTCATAGCGGAACGAAAAGTAGCTTTGGCACCTTTGACTAGGACAGGTGGGGGCTTGCCATATAAGGCTATATATGCAGATTGCAGTGTTTTGTTTAGCTGCATTATTGTAATTAGTGTTGTACCTTAACACAGCCCAGGTGAGCTGTTTTGGCCACTTCTCGGTACTGTTAGATACCAATCAATTATTTTTTCCTTTCTTTATTGCTTTAGCTTGTTAGAATTATGTAAGCCGTTTCAAATTTCAGCTGTTTCTAACATTGGCACTATTTTCACCAGTCCTGCAGTAGTTGCAAGGTGTGTGGCACTATTAAAGCGGTATCTTCTAAGGTATGTTACCGGTTATTTGCATACACGGACGCTCAATATTTTCATAATTTTTTTTATCTTTGAGCATAACCCATCTCTTATCCACCCCTGTTTCATAGACTTGCGTGTAACTATAATATTGAAATCTAAATGTCCTTTTCTACATCACGGTCTCCCTGTTAGATAAACCCTCAGTTGGAAATAGTTCATTAGTTGATTAGTTAAATAGTTAAATAATGTGAAGGAAGGTTATCTTTGGTTTTGGAAATGAATTTACAGCAGGGGAGAGCTAGGTAACCTTAAATATAATATATTTTATAGCAATAAATACTGTTTTTTTTGTATTCTGAACCAGCACCTAAAACTTTTTTTACTCATGTTTGGGAACTATTGAAAATTATATAGACAAATAAATAATTTTCCTTTTTTCAGGGATAAAATATAGAATGAAAATCTGCTGAACCATAAAATGTTTTTGAATAGAAATCCAAATAAATAAATAAATCAAACTGAGAAAAAAGAAGACAGTCAGTCAGACCATGTTTCCAAAAACATATTTTAATATATTAATTTACTTGGCTGATGGGGTTGCCTTGTAGGGACGAGCCTTCTTTATTCTCATGGATAAAGGGAATAGTTCGTGTTCGTGAATCCTTTTAGTATTGTGCTAATTTGTTTTCTGTTGAAGGTTCTTCTATCTACTAATTTATTAATTAATTGCATTTGACTTAGATTCATTAATTTCTGGAACGTGCAGCTGGTATATTTCCTTGTACGACTGCATACTGTACATCTTGTTTTGTTGCTATTTAGCCATTATTAAGTTTTCCGAGCTTGTTCATTAATGCAGATACAAACCGAGCGAGGAGACATTACTTCAGATAGATCGTTTTTGTTCGGCTGTAATTGCTGAATGTGTTATTAACCCAAATCAGCCATGGTCACAATCTATGAATCGACAATCTGGTGCTTCCACAAATCCATCTCCTTTACTTGTATCCAGTGTCGCTTCTGAGGCACATGTGAAGTCACTGAGTTATGTGCGCTCCCTAGTGGCACGACACATTCCCAAACGGATTTTTCAACCAGCTTCTTCATCGGGAAAATCACTGCCAACATTGTCATCTTTACTGAGTAAATCTTTCAATTCTCAACGTAGTCCTGCTATTGTTCCAGAAACGCCAAGTTCTTCAAGTGTTCCAAAATCATTACAGGAAGACTCCATCATGCGCACTGTATCAAAGTCATTAAAACGTGAAAAAGTTGATGAAAAGAATGAATTAGGGTTCATTGCCCATGATGTTCTGAAATGGCGCTGGCTTGAGCAACCGCAGTCGTCATCAGTTGGGACTGAAAGGTAAATAATCTTTCAGCATGTTTTTTACAGCTTATTTTGAGAAAAGAATTGCTTTTTTAAGCTGACTATGGAAGCTTTGAGAAATTAAAAGAAAAGCTATTATGGTCCCAACACAAGCTCATCCAAACATGCATTTAATACTTGTTTTTGGTTTAGGTGTTTTGAGTTTTCTGTCACGGTGCTTAAAAAATTTACTCTATTATTTAACATTTATGCAGTGTTCGTGGTCAATATATGACATCCCATAGTAGTTTCTTAGAAGTAGGTGCAGCAGCTTTACTCGTAGGAGACATCGAATCTAAGATGAAGGGGCAACCATGGAAATTTTTTGGAACTGATGATATGCCTTACCTGGATCAGCTATTGCAGTCTTCTCCTGTAACACCAATTACAAATTCTGTCTCTGCTCGTTGCCACCTGAGAGCAATAACAGCATCTAAGCGCAAAAAAGCAGGCTCTCGTCATATATGGCACGTTCTCGTATAACTCGCATAGCTATTACTTTCTTCCAAAATTTTATTCTTAGAATTTTAGCATAGCTTGCAAAATGAAAATGTTACAATATCTTGTCTTTTTCCGGTGGTTTTCAATGCCAAAAAGCATACATAAGAATTATGTTTGTACGTTGCCATTAGATTGACATGCGTGGGTTAAATGATGCTTCTTCTGGAGAATCTTCTGTTTGCTGTATGGAAATTTTATGGTTGATTAGTTGACTGCTGCAAGTTTTATTAATGATTTCATAAATTCAAGTATTCTCTCTGCACTCTTTTCTGTACTCATTCTCATTCTTGTAATCTTGTTTTTCCCACTTCTTAAGTTCTTCATTCTTACTCTGAATAAAAAATAAGTACCGTCTATGCAGTATTTTTTTAAATTCTGACTAGTGATGGATAAGTTAACCACTTATTAACGGAATGCTCTGTGACCTATCATGCTTTGTATGGGCGAAACTATGTGTAATATTAAATTGCACCTCTACAGTTTGATATTGTCTCTTTCCTGTTTGAGATGAACATTTGATATTCTTTTTACTCACAAGGCCGACTAAAAAGTCTGCATATTTCTTTACTACTTTGGCTTGTTGAAGACTTTTTGCAATTGATTTGCTGTTCTGAACATTGCTATTTCTCCAGGGAGGATTCTCCCGTGATTACATTTCGTCCCCGAGCTCGACAGCTTTTCCAGTATCGTCATTACAGGTATTGCTCATGTTCACTTAAGATACTTTAAAGGAATTTGATGACAAATTTTTGCATCTTTTGTATGCATCTGAGAATCGGTACCATAACACAAGCTTTGTCCTCAGTCTTACATTGCTGAACTTTAATTGCCATAATTGCTTTGCTATTTGGATTCCAAACATTTTTCTTCATTCAATTTGCGAAACTGCAATAAGAATACATTAATGTAATGATGGGAATTGCTGTTCAATAAAATGATCTCATGATTCTCAATTTATAAGTTTCCTTAAAGTGATTTCCAGGTTATAATACCCATCAACATTTTGTTTATTTTGCTATGGTTTTTATTGCAGCCTTTGTTGATTATAAAATACCTAACAACTTTTTGTTTTTTTAATTATACTGCAGTTTTTAATTATTAATATATTTGTGTTTCTTGTTTACACCTTACAAAATGATCTCTTTTGCTGACCAGTGAGCAACAACCTCTACGATTAAACCCTGCCGAGGTACAAGAAGTTATTGCAGCAGTTTGCTCTGAGGCTTCTTCCCCAGGCACCAATGTTATGACAGTGTCAACTAGACTAGGCAATAACAGTGGAAAACCATCAACGGATGTGGCTGTTAGCGTCCTTATTAAACTAGTTATTGACATGTATGTTTCAATCAATTGTTGTCTTCGTTTTATTCATTTTATTTATCCTGTGGCCAGAGGAGTGGCCAATATCTACAATTGATGAAAAATGGTGTGGGACTGCTGCTTATTTAAAAAAGAAATTAGCGAGCAAATATTTCAGATTGGTTAATATTTTTATTGAACTGCAAATGGGGAGAAGAAAAATAGTCATGGAACTTAACATGTTTTGATCTATAGTGAACTATAGATTCATGGGCTAAACAGATAAAATTCACTGTGTTATACGCCAAATTCATTACTTTGGTCAAACTATATTATATACATATACATGTGGGAATAATTTGTTGACTGGTATTTTGCTAATGTCTATTTAATTGTATTTTGGGTCACAAGGTTATTTATTGTTAACATAATGTTATATGAAAGCAATACCGAGATATCATTATAATATTTCAAAATGGATACGATCATATTGAACTTTTTCATGTCAGGGGTATATCAGGTTGAATGTTGGATCCCTTCCCCACAGATTAACTTTCAATCCATTTACTTGATTGAATTTTTCTGATTATTTCACATATCTATGGTTGTTGTGCTGTTCTGAGTTTATTGTGTATGATGGTCACAAAAATATTGTTCTGTAGGTATGTTTTAGATTCTCAGACAGCTGCTCCTCTCATTCTTTCTATGCTTGAGGTGATACATTAATAAATAATTTTTATATTTTTTTGTAACTAAATACATTTGTTTAATTTTTACTAATTTATATTTCAACTGTTACTTTCAGGAGATTCTTAGTTCTTCTGAAACAGGTTGCAGGATTCGGGCTTTCGATTTGATTCTAAACCTAGGGGTTCATTCTCATCTCCTAGAACCTATGATTGTTGACGATGCTTCCATAATTGAAGAAGAATATTCTCAAGAATCCTACTATGACAGCCACACTCAAATTATGATGCAAGGAAGCAGAAAAGGAAGTTCTCAGAATAAATCAGACACAGTCTCTGCAATTGATAATTTTGAGCCGTGGATTATAAATATTCTGTATGAGATACTGCTTCTACTTGTTCAGGTATCATTGAGCAGAAAAAGAAGTTGTTGGACATGATTGTTGCTGTTTTTTGTAAATATTTTTCTTGGGTGGGATCATCTGATTGACACATGTCAATATTTTGATTTCCATTCCCCAACATATTGATACCTGTTTATACATGATATGATGCTTTGTCATTTGAAATGAGGCATGTATGCCTTCATGTTATTTTCTAATGACAATTGTTTGAGAATAAGGTTACAAGACAAGATTGCAATCTCATATCTTGTACTTCTTTCAAAATTTCAAGATGAACTCTTTTTTAATTGTATTAAGAAAAACTTTTATCATCTGTTTCACAAGGAGATTTTCAAGAAACTTGTGTTTTTTTGTTCTTTCAAATTTTTCTTAGATAACGGTTCATTCACGTTGTTTTCTCAATTGCTTACACTAATATGGCAATCAATTCCTTTGTACAGACTGAAGAAAAGGAGGAATCTGTTTGGGCATCTGCACTCAGCTGCTTGCTTTATTTTGTCTGTGATCGAGGAAAGATCAAGAGAAATCGCTTACAAGGACTCGACATAAGGGTGAGAAACAATATCCCTCTCCTATTTTTCACTCTACCAGTTTCCACGGACATCTTATTACTTGTTTTGTCGTACTGCATTCTGCAGGGTAGTTTTTTTGCTTCACTTTTTGTAATATTGGATAGAGGGTCTGGATGAAAAGAAGGGATGCTTAATGATTAGTGAATATGGAGAGTTCCCTTTTTTGGTCTTGCTAGAAAGTAAGACTTACATTTAAGAAAATGAAAGCATGAGGACATGAGATAATTTGTTGAGCAAGATAACTAAAAGAATCAGAGTCAACATTGTTCTTCTTACTACTAGAAAAAATATGGAAGGAAAGAAAAAAAGTACGAGTCTATATATTCTGTTTTAAATACAAAAAGTAAAACTTTTTCAATTGGATAGTTGTATTTTTGCTCCCTTAGGTGCCACGTTTGTGCAATTCTGCTCCCCCTTGTTTCAATTGTGCAAAATCGGGTCTCAAGGTATCCATTGTTGCAATTTGTCCATTATTAGTTGTCTAATTTTGTAACGCTAGAAGCCTACTTAGCCAATCCAGACCTAAGTTGGAACAATTAAACTTGGCGAGTTGATGTTGCCAAAAAAGTATCTTTGTGACAAGATGTAGAGGCTCTATGGGAAAGCTTCCAAAGCAATGCCATGCCTGAGGGATCTTCTCTGGGCACACCGGCTTCCCAGGATTGCCTAAGTTAGTGTAAATACAAACCTAGATTGACCCCGTAAACTCATGGCATTAAAAATTAGTGTTAGTGAACGGAGGGGCTTGATGTAACACTTGGGATGCGGGGGTGATACAATTTGCGCATTTGGAACCCTTAGAATTAAAATTGCACAATCATGATACTTGGGGAATCAAAAGTATAACCAGGCCTTAAAACTAAGAGGATGTGAGGCTTTTTCATTTCTATCAATCTCATTATAGATGGCAGTTGAGTCCTAACCTCTTTTTTATCAAGTCCCTCTCACTTTCAAAGTTTCACTTAACTAATGAATTGTTTCAACTGATACTCTACTGGAACTTTTTGAACTGTTGGTATTTGGACCTCCTCTATGCTTATACAAACGCTGCTGTTGGTTTTTAGAACCCCTCCAAAGGCTTCCGGATAATACACATGTAACTCTTAACTATTAGGCTACTGCACTAGTAGTTATCGCTTCAGTGACTTCTGATTTTTTTGAATACCGATACAGTTGTGCACACTTTTAGTCAATGATTTCTGATTCTATCTCTTCTAATTTCATATATTTTTAAATACGGTTTGGTTTCTAGTCTTTGACATAAGACTATATAATTAAGTTGTGTGGTTTTATGCATTTCAGCCATGAAAAAGTTCTTACTACGGAAGTTTGCGAATCCTGCTCTTCTCTATCTTGGGTTTTTAATAAGTCATTCGTTCACTGTTTTTTTTAAATTATCAGTGTGCCGTGTCATTAATTATGATATCTGCCTATAACTTAGTTACTCCCAATTTTCCTATTATAGGTTCTGAAAGAACTTATAAGAACCAGCAGGGAGAACTCCTGGGCAGAATTAGTTCATTGCAAGCTGATTTCCATGTTAACCAACATGTTTTACGAAGTTCTTGATGAAGTTACAGAGCCTGTTCCTAGAAAACCAAAGTTTCTTGTGGATCAACTTGATCTGATTGGAGGAGTTCAATTTATTTTCATTGAGGTATGTATATTTTAACTCAATGTTTTTTCTTAAAAAAACTCTCAATATACTTCCAAATTCCAATAAAAGTTCATTATTACAAATTTACGATATCACTGCTATCCCTTTATAGCAAATACTGATAATATTGCATTGTATGGGACTGATGTTTTTGGACTTGATGCTTATCATATATGACTAGATTACTTATACTGTTGTGCTCTTTAATTTGGAGATTTTGAAGCTCTCCTTAATCTTTTCATGACTGCCACGCTTGCTTGATGTGCCCAACAAATATTTTTCATAGCAATTTAATGATAAGATTCTAGCTTCTTATTTCTTTTTTTGCATAATAGTATAATTGTAGATAAAATCCTGAGCCTAGCATCCTCACCCAATGTTGCTGAGTTTTCAATTGTATGATTTCCCCCTTTTTTTTTTTCTATTTTGGTGCAGTATTCCCTTGCAAACTCAAGAGAAGAAAGGAAAAATCTGTATTCAGTGCTTTTTGATTACATTCTGCATCAAGTAAATGAAACATGTATAGCTACAGGTGTAAATGAATACAGTGATGATGAGATCCAACCTCTTGCTTCTCTACTTGCTCAAGCAAATGCGCCTGAGGCATTTTATATTTCTGTCAAACTTGGGGTAGAATGCATTGGGGAGATTTTGAGAAGATCAATTGCATCTACTTTGTCCAGATATCCTAACAGTGAACGACTAAATGTGGTATGTCTCCAATATTATTTTCTTGTCTATTGACCCCCTGCCCTCTTCTCTCCTTTGATGAATGTTTATTACCTTAGTTGGTGGTGGGCATATAAGAGGGTATTCAAGTGGTTTCTTAAATATCAAAAACTCGAGTAATAGGTTTCTTTGTAAAATATAGTAAAAAAACTCTCAAACATGTTTTTTGGTTTGTAAAGGACATTTAACCATTTGGACACTGGAGAAGATATGCAAAAGAGTTCATCTACTATTTTATTTATGGTTAAATGTATAGCCTTATGTAATTCCTTCAGGAAACTTGATGTGCAAAAATTCATCTGGTATTTTTTAAGGTTATGGTTATAGTCTTATGCAATACCTTCAGCAAACTGAAAGGCTTACTATGGAAACAATTTATGAAGCGAAATTTGTACTTCAAATGCTATTATCAACAACATCTTTTAATTTGTATGGATTATGCTTGATCTATGATGCAATAATCGGAACTCTTCAGTAATTTGCCATTCATGCTTTTAATATTAGAGACTTGTCTTTCATAATTACCTGTGTTTCAAAGAATTAGCGGCCTTTTGAGGTATCTGTAAACTATTGTATAATGAATGGAATCTTTAAATAAATTTTCTTATATGAAGTTAGATAGTTTTTTTTTTGTAACCGAAATTGAAAATCTTTGAAGTTAGATAATTTTTTTTCTAACCAAAATTGAAAATCTTTTTTTTCCTCCCATTTTGCATTGTATATTTGGGTCCTTCTTCAATTGTCTGCTAGTGTAGATAACTGATTAGAAATAGGATGTGCTGCCAGGCAATCAAATGCTTTTACTGAGATTCACCTGCTTCTACCATAATGTTTGCTCTAATTCACTTGAATAATGTTAGGATGAGTGCTGCTTTTCTTCGGTTCAAATATTGGCTTATTTTCCATTAATTTTACCCCCATCCCATTGTTTAAAAATCAGGAAGTTGTTGTGACAGACTTTCAATTTGAGATATATTTTCTTGTTTTTGTGGCTTAAATTAAGTCATTTTGAACTTTGCATTCATTTGTACCTTGCGTGTTTCTCTTAAATCTTTGCAGCTTCTGAAAACTGTTGCAGAGAAGTTTGACACCGTAATAAGTTCATTCACACATCTGGACAAGGAATTCTCTCTTATGATTCAGATCACTAAATCTCACAAGTTTTTTGAAAATATGGATAATGCGTCTCTGCAAAATGGCATTAAGTTGCAAGCAAAACATTCATGGGTCACTTTACATTCGCTTCTTCATTCTGAAAGAATTTCGTACCGTCAAAATGGGTATATCTGGTTAGGGGATCTGCTTATTGCTGAAATTAGTGAGGAGAGAGATGGAAATATATGGTCAAGTATCAAATACTTCCAGCAGGAAATTGCTCAAGCAGGAACTCAGGATTTTTTGGATACATCAAATATTCCTTTGTCCATTTTACTTCTATGTGGCCTTCTAAAGTCCAAAGACAACTACATTAGATGGGGATTTTTGTTTGTTCTTGAAAGACTTCTTATGAGATGCAAATTTTTTCTAGATGAGCATGAAATGCAGCTATCAAACAGCAAAACTCTGGGGTATGGCAAGAAAGATTGGCATCTTGAGAAAGCCAATGCAGTGATCGACATAATGAGCAGTGCTTTGTCTTTGGTGTTTCAGATAAATGAAACAGACCATATCAATATTCTGAAGGTAATGTTTCTGAATCCAAAATGCCTTTTTGCTAAATATCTTCATATAACATTAAATGCATAGAAAAGATTGGAAAAAAACAGTAATTATTCCAAAATTCAGCAATTAAATATGCATGCTCTTTATCTTATCATTGAAAGAAAGAAACACCACAGTGTTCCGATTGAGTTTGTTAGAGGAACTGTTAGAAATTTTTGGTCTTTTATGAGGTGTAATAAAATGAGTTTACTTCTCAATTGCAGGTGTATGTTATCATAAAATGAAATTATGATCTAGAAAATCTAAACATAAATGAAATGTTTCTTCTGTTATAAATGATAAATGAAATCTTATTTCAGAATTATCGATGTAAAGTCAAATCCTTGGAGGAATGTTTAGAGAATGTTCTATTTCAGTTTACATTTAGGATGTCAGTTTAAATGTTGTTTGTCATATTTGTTACCTGTTTTGCTCAACACCTTTTCTATTTCTAAACAGATGTGTGACATACTATTCTCTCAATTGTGCTTAAGAATTCCTCCTGCTACCGCTCCACCCTTTGGTGATGATGTGCAGCAAGATAGAAATTTAAATCTCACTAGTGTAAGCAAAAAATCTGGCATTGATAATCATGTTCCCAAACAAGATACCTTCCTATGGGATGAACACATGGAAGAATCTAATAGAAGACCTGGCCACCCTAATAACTACCATCCAGATCACGAGGCGGCATCAATGGCAGCTCTTCTCCAAGGACGAGCTATAGTCCCCATGCAGTTAATTGCACGTGTTCCTGCGGCCTTACTATATTGGCCACTCATTCAATTGGCAGGAGCAGCAACCGACGATATTGCTTTAGGAGTTGCTGTTGGAAGTAAAGGAAGAGGAAATCTGCCTGGTGCCACATCAGATATTCGGGCTATACTTATCTTACTTCTTATTGGTAAATGCTCAGCAGATCCTGTTGTTTTCCAGGAAGTAGGCCAGGAACAATTTTTCAGGTGATCCAATTTTTTTCTATTTTTTGTAAATTTGTTTCCCTTCATATTTGTCACTTTTATACATTGAAATGTAAATTTAAATCATGAGTTTTCTTGCATCTGGCAGGGAACTTTTGGATGACACGGATTCAAGAGTGGCATATTATTCATCTGCTTTTCTTCTGAAGGCATGAATTTTAATTGATTTTTGGTGTTGAATGTATTGGGGCCATAATAATCATATCTTTTTAATGTTGTAATAATTTTCTGTTGCAGCGAATGATGACGGAGAAGCCAGAGAAATATCAGCACATGCTTCAGAATCTTGTTGTTAAAGCTCAACAGGTACTGTTGTTTTTATTGATTTGCTTGAAGCTTCTATTAAAGTAAAGCCCATTAATATTTTAATTTTGCATTGAAATAACCCTTCACATTCAAATTATTTCTTTTATACCACTTTTGTGATCAATGATTATCATTGATGAATGACAAACGTGGTACAATTTGGCTTCTGGAGAAGATTTCCAATTGCAGTTTTCAAGATCATAGGCTAATTTCGCCGTTTTCAGAACTCATACATGTGGCCTTATTAGCAAGACAAATCATAGTGTCAAAATTTTCCTTCTCTTCAGTTTATTTCAATGTGTTATTGAAATGAAAACTATTGGAAAAAAAAGATAAAAGCTGTAATATTTTATTCGTCAGCCTTAGGCTGGTTTATATAGTGAAGATACAATTATTACGATTGATTTTCTCCTTAATGGAGAATAAAGAAAAATAAAGATAGTATTAAAGACAATAATAAAACCGGAAATAATATATTTTCCAACATCCCCCTCAAGTTGGTGCATAGATATTTATCATGCCCAACTTGTCTATCAAATACTCAAAAATAGGTCTTGCCAAACTTTTGGTCAGGATATCCGCAGTTTGTTGACTTGAAGTCACGAAGGGTAGACATATGATTCCGGCATCTAACTTCTCTTTTATGAAGTGTCGATCAATCTCGATATGCTTGGTTCTGTCATGTTGAATTGGATTATGAGCTATGCTAATAGCAACTTTACTGTCAGAGTACAATTTCAATGGAAGCTCAATTTTCATCTTAAGTTCTTCTAGGACTCTAAGGATCCATAGTCCTTCACAAATACCTTGAGACATAGCTCTAAACTCGGCCTCTGCACTATTCCTTGCTACAACTCCTTGTTTCTTGCTCCTCCATGTCACAAGATTACCCCAAACATAGGTACAATACTGAGGTTGATCTTCTATCTGTGACTGAACCTGCCCAATCGGCATCGGTGAAGATAGACACATTTTTTTCAGCAGTCTTAAAAATAATCCTTTTCCAGGATTTCTCTTCAAATATCTCAGTATCCTATAGCCTCAAGATGTTCCTCAAAAGGAGAATGCATAAACTGACTCACACTAACTGAGAAAGCAATATCAGGCCGGGTGTGTGACAAATAAATCAGTTTCCCAACCAATCTCTGATATCTCCCAGTATCAACAAAAACATTACCTTTTCCCCAAAGTTTAGCATTAGGATCCATAGGGGTATCTGCAGGACGACATCCACTCATTCCTGTTTTTTTCAACAAGTCTATAATGTATTTCTGCTGTGAAACCACAATACCATTTTTTGACCGAGCAACCTCCATACCTAGAAAATATCTCATGAATCACAAGTCCTTGATTTCAAAGTCTACTGCCAATTTCTCTTTTACTCTTGCCATTTCCACTGTATCGTCTCCAGTAAGGACAATATCATCAACATAAACAATAAGGACAACAACTTTTCCATCGTGGGAGAATTTTGTGAATAAGGTGTGGTCAACCTGTCCTTGGATGTATCCTTGTTTCTTCATGGACTGAGTGAATTTTTCAAACCAAGCTCTAGGAGACTGCTTTAAACCATATAAAGACTTATTTAGTTTGCACACATTTGATCCAAATTTATTTTCAAAGCCAGGAGGAATGTCCATATATACTTCTTCTTCTAGATCGCCATTAAGAAAGGCATTCTTAACATCTAACTGATGCAAAGGCCAATCCATGTTAACAGCAAGAGACAAAAGAATTCTGACAGTGTTCATTTTTGCAACAGGAACAAATGTCTCTGAGTAATCTATACCATAGGTCTGAGTAAAGCCTTTAGCCACCAAGCGGGCCTTGTACCTTTCAATTGACCCATCTGAATTATACTTCACTGTTGCATCCAACTGTCTTCTTGCCATCTGGTAGTGACGTAACACTCCAAGTTTTGTTTTTTTCAAGAGCTTTCATCTCCTCAAGTACAACTTCCCTCCACTTTGGAATTTCTAGAGCAACCTGTACACTTTTTGGAATTTTTACACTAGACAATTTTGAAGTGAAGGCAGACATAGATGAAGACAAATTTGAATATGATATAAAATTGGACATGGGATGTTTAGTGCAAGATCTGACAGGTTTTCTAATGGCAACAAGATCATCTATATCAGGATACAAAATACGACTCTCAGAAACAGAGATAGACTTACCTTTTCTTTTGTTAGGAAATTGATCATTCCCCAGTTCAGATTCCTGGCAGTGTTGAGATGTGGACTTGTCCTTTCCTTTATGGTGCCTTTTCACAAAAATCTTTCCTTTCCAAGTTCCGTTTCCTAATTAGAATTTGTTTTGTTGAAGTGACTCATTATTTTGTGGCATTTCAATTAGATCATCACTATCATTGTTTTTAGAATTCTCATTGTTTTCTACAAGAGAAAATGTAGGCTCGGATTCACAAGGTTCGTTACTCATGACAGAAGTAGGATCAAATAAAGAATCATGGCCATTTTCTGTTGGTGCAGGTGTAAAAATCTTAGAATTTTGTGATATTGGCAAAGATAAGTTATTTAAAAAACTCATGTCCTTAATTTGAAACGAGTCTTCGTTTATCTCCGCCCCTTGAAGATGAGTGTCATAAAAAAAGGATTTATTTTCAAAGAATGTAACATCTATAGTGACAAACATTTTCTTATTTTTTGGATCAAAACATTTATATCCTTTTTGAGTTGAGGAGTATCCAACAAAGACACATTTTATAGCATGTGGCTCAAGTTTTCCAACATTTTTATGATCATGAACAAAGGCTGTGCAACCAAAGATTTTTAAAGTCAAATCAGTTAAAACACGAGTACTAGGAAAACATTCTTTGAAGACATTAATAGGAGTTTGAAAATTGAGAATTTTGGAGGGCATTCTGTTAATTAAATACGCAGCTGTTAAATCCGCTTCGCCCCATAAATAATTTGGTACTTTATTTGAAAAAAGTAGAGCTCTAGCAACCTCTAGTAAATGTCTATTTTTTCTTTCGGCCACTCCATTTTGTTGAGGAGTATTAGGACATGAACTTTGATGTACAATCCCATTTTTTAGAAAAAAATCACCCAGGATAGTGTTAAAATATTCTTTGTCATTATCACTTCTAAAGACTTGAATATTTGTTTGAAATTGGTTCTGCACCATTAAAACAAAATTCTTTACAGCCTGACAAACATCTGATTTCCCCTTTAACAAGTACACCCAACATACTCTTGTATGGTCATCTATAAATGTGATAAACCATTTTTTGAGAGAGAGTGTACTTGTACGGTTAGGGTCCCAAACATCACTGTGTATGATAGAAAAAGGTTTTGATGGTTTATAAGGCTGTATTAAAAACTGGGAACGATGATGCTTTGCAAATTCACATGCTTCACATTTAAACGAAAAAAAGTTCTTATTATGAAATATCTTAGGAAACAAGTGTTTTAAGTAACGAAAACTAGGATGACCTAATCTTAAATGCCATACCATAATGTTGTCATCTTTATTATTCAAAACAGAAAAAGACTCAAAGCAGGAACTTATTGTTTTTGAAGGTAGTTGTGATGCAGATCCGATGTCAAGGTAGTAGAGTCCTCCACTTTTCTTAGCACTACCAATCATCTTCCCTGAGTTCAAATCCTGAAAGACACAGTGAGATCGGAAAAAATTAGTTTGACAATTTATATCTTGGGCTAATTTACTGACGAATATTAAATTACAAGATAAATTTGGAACATGAAGAACATTTTTAAGAGTTAACATTGGAGACAACACAACTGACCCTTGACCTGCAATGGCTGAAAAAGAGCCATCTGCGATTTTTATTTTTTGATTACCTGCACATGGACCATATGAAGAGAACATAGTAGATTCATCTGTCATGTGATCGGATGCTCCTGAATCTACTATCCAAGTATGACTGGGACTGACACTAAGAAATGCAGAATTACCTTTTGTCGCTATAGAGCAAGAAGGGGTTGGAGACTCGAGGAGTTTGTACAGTCTGCCTAGTTGCTCCGTAGTGAGTGGAAACTGAGACGGAGGAGGTTGCTGCCCTTGATCAGAATTACTAGCCTGAAATGCACAACCACTTTTCTTCTTCCAGTTAGGAGGTTTGTCTTTGAGCTTCCAACAAGTTTCACGTGTATGCCATTCGCGTTTGCAGTGATCACACCAAAGAACTTTGTCTGACATTCTTCCCTCGTCAAGGTTCCTAGTAGGCAGAACTGAGCCTTCAGATTCAGATCGTGGTTGGTTGCCATGGTTGAATCTAGTGTAGGCCTGTGATGAGGAAGACCACCTGTTGTTGTTATTCGCCATAGGAGGCTGAGCGGGTATGTGAATCGGGTCGAACAAAAATATGTTGAGGAAAATTTTATAGTAACCCCTAACCCAACAAAAATATGTTGAGGAAAGCTTTATGGTAACCCCTAACCCAACAACAATAGGTTGATGAAAGCTTTACGGTAACCCCTAATCCAACAACAATAGGTTGAGGAAAGCTTTACGGTAACCCCTAACCCAGTGCTCTTGATACCATATTGGAAAAAAAGATAAAAGCTGTAATATTTTATTCGTCAGTCTTAAGCTGGTTTATATAGTGAAGATACAATTATTACAATTGATTTTCTCCTTAATGGAGAATAAAGAAAAATAAAGATAGTATTAAAGACAATAATAAAACCGTAAATAATATATTTTCCAACAAAAACAATTACTCTTTCTTTCAAAGCTCTAGATGTTTGTTCCCTTTGCAATTTTCTTAACATTCCCTTTTCTTTTTTGTTGTGATTTAATATTAAATTATTACCAATATGATTATGCTTTGCAATGCAGAGTAACAATGAAAAACTGTTGGAAAATCCATACCTTCAAATGCGAGGCATAATTCAGCTGGCAAATGATCTTGGGTTTGACTTGTGATCTTCATTAACATGACTTTCTGGAAGGATATATTGTTTGGAGTTGGAGATCTGTGTTGGTTTAAGAAAGTGCCACCATTGGTTCTCATGAAGATCTTTCATCATTCAATTGGCTTAGATTTTGAAACACTTATATCCATGAAATGTTTGCTTCCATAAACAGATTTATTTTTTAACATGGCCAATGAGGGTATATAAATTTGGCCAGAGAATGAGAGTGTGGCCACAGAATGAGAGCCAATGGAATTGGGCTGCGCATAATATTGAGCGATTTTTCTGAGAAGTAATTAACAGAACTCAACATGCTGCATGCCCTCAACTCCTGTTGATCTCTTCAGTGATATTACTTTTTTGGAGAGCCATGTTTTATCTGCCATCACTCCTTCATCTTCCCCGAGTATGTGAACAGCAACTGAGAAGGCAGGGTTCTGTTGAGGATAATTTTGAATGCACCTGATTTTGACCCAGCTACTGATTGTTGCTGAGCTAGGCCTTCCTTCAGGTACATCTTTCTCCTTTTTTTATCTTTGCTTTGTCGAGGACCCATTTATAATTGATAGGTGCTTTTCCAAGCAAGCCTGTTCATAAATAGTTGCAAACTAACTAGAACTAAAAAAAATGCATTTTCTTGGAAAAATCCAGTCTTAAGATGACATGGTTTGTACAGCCCTTTGTAGGCGTTAATAGGCATGCTAAACTTTGTGATAGGCCTTTCTGTACCTAAGAGACTCATGTCTTTCAGAAGAAAAAAAGAAAGATTTCTACATTCCAGTTTTAAAACCTGAATCAGATCAGCCAATTCAACTGGAACTGGCCAGTTCGTTTCTTTGTAATCTGGTTGAACTGGGGGTTCAATCAAAGTTTGGTTCAACTGGTTTTTTTATTTTACATTCTTTACTTTTTAATACATGTTCACTTATTTATTTATTTGTCATTCGGCTCAAGGTTGAATTAACTAAAGCATGACCCAAACGTCTCACGGGTTCAAACTCCGGTCTGATTATTAAAACATCCACACATCCATCTGATTATTAAAACATCCACACATCCATCACTTATTTGATTTTACTTGGTAGGAATAGTTTTTTATGACATTTAATTCCGTGATCAATTTGTGTGCTTGCAGTTGCTGGCTGGCGGGCATTGATTTTGAATGAAATTATGTGCAGAAGAATTATATAAGATTCTTTCTTTTGTACAGGATTAGATTCCCACAAGGCCTTCAGATTTTTTCATGTATGAAGGCTACCTCTATGCTTGTTTTTTTTACTAGGCATACAGGACCTGTCGCGGGAACAGATAGAACTCAGTTTTGTAAGTTGTCAATATATAATATATCACAGGTCACAAGGAGATCGATCCTTTAATAAGGGGTATCTTGGGGTGTCTACTTTTAGATGCATCCCTTGCTGCTCTCCTTGTTCCCTGTAAATCTGTGATTTAATGTTTTTCTTTTCCTTTATGATCCATTCCCTTTTTGCCAAAATTGTAACATGTAGTAAGAAGCTACTGTGTACATTATCTATTCATAATTTTATCATAGGAATGGTTGTGTGTAACAATTTTCTTGATAATAACAACCCCGTATTCATTCCTTTTATTAAGATATAGAAACAATGCAGGATCATAGTTAGAAACTGATCTTTAGCTCAAGTTAATGGCTAATGCCTGACCAGTTCTTACAGGTTGTTATCGTGATGTACTCCAGTCCATCAAAATAAAGGGGATATTTTAGACATTGTTTAAAATACAAAAAAAAAAAACCTTTTTTTTTAATCAAACAATTTTAAGGTGTTGTTGTCGTCCATCCAAGTAGGTTATCAAGAGAGAAACCATTTTGTGATGGAGTGATGGCAGATAAAACACGGCTCAACAAAATCATTCACAATGATTACAACAAAACTCAATTCCCAGTTTCAACTCAACAACACCTCTTCTAGAAGAACTCATAATCTGCACGAAACAAGTTTAAAACAAAGTGACGTTGTTTAATAACATGTGCGTGTCACAAATCCAGATCTCAATAAAGACACTAACTCATTAGAACAAATTTGTCGAATCTTGTTATTATATGAAAAGGATATGAAAAATAGCATTTTCTGTCTTTATGATGAAAAGAGTATTTTGATGGTAAATCTGTCCTGAATTTTTCGTTGACTTCTGATTTTGTTATATAGCTAATGTGTTAAGAAAAAGAAGCGGGCGTTTTACATGTAAAGAGTGGGCAAATAAATTTCTTTCTTACTAGAAAGTTAGATAAAAAGATTTTCTTGGACTGAAAAGGTATACTAAAAGAGAGTTTTACTCCTCAATATAGAGTATTGATCATGGATGTTAGAGTTAAGATGAGTGCAAAGAAAAGATATTACATGAAGAGTTCTACAGATCAAGTGGTGGCATTCGAAAGAATAGAAAAATAAGGGAATTTTAAACACAAGATCTTGAAGGGAAGGCTTAGAAAGCCACACAGAAGTAAAAATGATGTGTGGAATTTGATGGCTAGGGGTGTTCATCGGTTCGGTAAATCCTAACCAAATTAGAATCAAAACTAAACCATTGTGTTTGGATTAAATATTATTAATGTAGATAATTATATTGTAACTGTCATATCTTTTATATTCCCCCGTATTATTAGTATTTCTCCATACTATTAGTATTATATATATATATATATATATATATATATATATATATATATATATATATATATATATATATATATATATATATATATATATATATATATATATATATATATATGAGCCTAGATCTTGTATAAATATATAACTTTTCTGCTCTGCTAAATAATGAAAAGTTCTTTTATTTTATCTTATTCTCTCAACATTAACATGGTATCAGAGCAATAAAGCTCTGGTAGCCATTGTTCTTTCCAATTCTAATCTTCTCATACAAAATCCTTGCATCTTTCTTTTTTATTTCTGCAAATATCTTCCTTCAATTATGGCTACCACAGATTATTCTGATTTCTCAACAAATTCCGCAAACCCTTACTATTTGCATCCAAACGAAAATTCGGCTTTGATTCTTGTCTCTCCACCTCTGGATCACAAGAATTATCATACATGGGCAAGATCCATGAACATATCTTTGATTTCAAAGAACAAAGATAAGTTCGTCGATGGTAGTTTTCCCAAACCTTCAATAACCGATTCTCTCTATGGCCCATGGATTCGCTGCAACACTATGGTTTTAGCTTGGATTCATCGATCTATCTCTGATTCTATTGCGCGTTCGGTTTTATGGATCGATACTGCTGCCGGTGTTTGAAAAAATCTCAGAATTAGATTTTCGCAAGGAGACATTTTTCATATTTCTGATATTCAGGAAGAACTCTATAAATTTCGTCAAGGTAATCTTGATATTTTCGATTTCTTTACTCAATTGAAGGTTTTATGGGATGAATTGGAAAATTTATAGACCCATTCCTCACTGTAAGTGTGCAATTGCATGTACTTGTGGAGCAACTGATTCAATCAAAACTTATCGTCAACAAGATTATGTCATTAGATTTCTTAAGGGATTAAACGACAAGTTCTCTCATACAAAATCTCAAATAATGCTGATGAATCCTTTACCTGACATAGATACTGTTTTCTCAATGTTAATTCAACAAGAGAGAGAAATTGGAAATTTTGTGATTGGTTCAATTGTTAATGATGCTCATGATATGAATTCTTCTAATGCTCTTTTGGCCAATTCTTATTCTGGTAATTTTCATGGGAAATACAATTTCAAAGGTAAATGCCAAAATTATAGTTCAAAAGGAGCTAATCGCTTTTGTACACACTGCAACCGCTCAAATCACACACTTGAAACTTGTTGGATCAAACATGGTTATCCTATTGGTTATAAGGGTAAAGGCAAGAACACATCATAGTCAACACAGGCTAACAGTGTTGCACCACCCAATGGTACAATACATGGTTCTTCTGCACAATTGGATTCTAATTCAAAACCGTTTTTTGGTTTCACTCAAGAGCAATATCATGGCATTCTTGGTCTAGTCCAACAATTCAAATCCCAACCTTCACCTGCTTCTAATTCTGTTTCAACATCTCCTCTTGCATTCAATTCTCAGTCTTCTAATGGTAACGGTAAGTGCTCACATCTTTGGATTTTGGACACCGGTGCCACTGATCATTTCACATTTGATCTGAGTTGTTTTAGTACATATAGGAACATCATTCCTATATCTGTTTCTTTACCAAATAGAACACAAATTCTCGCTTCCATAGCAGGCACCGTCACTATCTCACCCTTCCTTACCTTACTTAATGTTCTCTATATACCATCTTCTCATGTGAACTTAATTTATGTTACTAAGCTAGCCATTACTAATAACTATTGTGTGAATTTCACATCTCATTCCTGTGAAATTTTGCAGAATTGTTCCAAGACAGTGATTGGTATAGCTAGGCTTCAAGGAGGATTATATGTCATAGGTCATGCAAATTCCACCAGCTATGTTGCACCCGTTTGTAATTCTGTTTCTACTGATCCTTCTCTTTTATGGCATTTAAGATTAGGCCACATTTCAGATAGTGGTTTACAAATTATTTCCAAAAATTTCCCTTTTGTACCAAGTAAGAATCATATGTCACCTTGTGATTCTTGTCATTTTGCTAAACAAAAGAAATTACCTTTTCCAAAAAGTATATCAAAATCTCTTGCACCTTTTGATATTTTACATGCTGATTTATGGGGTCCATATTCTACTATTTCTTTGATAGGCCATAAATATTTTCTTACTTTGGTTGATGATTACTCACAGTTTACTTGGGTTATATTTCTTAAAACAAAGGATGAAACCAAAAAGAGTCTCATTAACTTCGTTGGCTTTATTGAAAATCAATTTCACACAACTTTAAAGTGTCTTAGGTCAGATAATGGCACTGAATTTGCCATGGGAGATTTCTTATCTTCTAAAGGCATAATTCATCAAAAGTCTTGTGTTGAAACACCTCAACAAAATGGGATTGTTGAAAGAAAGCATCAACATATCCTTAATGTGGCTAGGTCTCTTTCTTTCCATTCCAATCTCCCTTTAACCATGTGGAATTTTAGTGTTCAACATGCTGTTCATATCATAAATAGACTTCCTAGTCCACTTCTCAATCTCAAATGTCCTTACGAATTACTTTACAAGCAACCTCCATCTCTTGTCCATCTTAAAGTTTTTGGTTGTTTGAGCTATGCAACTACCCTACAAGCTCATAGAACCAAATTTGATTCTAGAGCTAGAAAGGCTGTTTTTTTAGGATTTAAGGATGGTACTAAGGGATATATCCTCTATGATCTAAGTTCACATGATATTTTTGTTTCTAGAAATGTTGTTTTCTATGAAACATATTTTCCTTTCCAAAACTCTAAACCTGTTCATAATGCCTCTGGTTTTTCTAAGCCTATACCATCAAATTTTGTTCTTGATGATCCTGTTTCTAGTACACCTGATTCCTTACCCTTACCTGTCATGATGGAACCTGATTGTACCTCTCCTAACTCTGTTAACATAGAACATGATCCTATTGTATCATCTCCAACATCTTCCAGCCACACACCTTTATCTGCATCTTCTCATGATAGTCCTAATCTTACTCCTATACCTTCTCATGATAATCTTCGAAAGTCTACTAGAACAATCATTCGTCCTAGCTACTTAGAAGATTATCATTGTTACTCTGCTACAGGTTCTGCTAATAATAATAATTTGTATCCCAATTATCCACTTTCATCTGTTCTTTCTTATGACAATTGTGCTCCAGAATATAGATCTTTTTGTTGTTCAATTTCTGCTATTATTGAACCTAAAACTTTTAACCAAGCTTCTAAACTTGATTGTTGGAGAAAAGCCATGGATGCTGAGTTATTCACACTTGATGAAAACAAAACTTGGTCAATAGTTGATCTCCCTCGTGGAAAAACTCTAATTGGATGTAAATGGGTGTACAAAATAAAGTATCATGCAAATGGTTCCATTGAGAGATACAAGGCTAGATTAGTTGCAAAAGGGTATCACCAAATGGAAGGAATCGACTATTTTGATACTTTCTCTCCTGTAGCTAAAATAACTATTGTTAGACTTTTGTTAGCATTAACATCAATTAAAGGTTGGGATCTTGAGCAATTAGATGTTAACAATGCATTCCTTCATGGTGATTTAAACGAGGAAGTATATATGTCATTACCTCCTGGTTATCCTTCTATCACTGGCTCTAATAAGGTTTGTAAATTGCATAAATCCCTTTATGGATTAAAGCAAACCAGTAAACAATGGTATTCCAAATTATCTTCTGCACTCATCTCTTTGGGGTACAAACAATCTGTTTCTGATCACTCTTTATACACCAAGTCTACTAATAGTAAATTTACTGCAGTATTAGTATATGTGGATGATATAGTATTACCTGGAAATTCTTCTCAAGAAATTCAAGCTGTTAAACATTTTCTAGATCAGAAATTCAAAATCAAAGACCTTGGAAAACTTAGGTATTTTTTGGGGCTTGAGATTGCAAGGTCTCCCAAGGGTATTTTTGTTAATCAAAGAAAGTATACCCTTGAATTATTGCAAGATGCTGGTCTTTTGGCAACAAAATCATCTAAAATTCCTTTCAATCCAACTACCAAACTGTCTAGTATTGATGGTGCTCTTTTAGAGGATCCTTCATCTTATAGAAGACTCATAGGAAGGCTTCTTTATTTGACCAATACCAGACCTGATATTTCATTTTCTGTACAACACTTGAGTCAATTTGTTTCTAAGCCTCTGGTTCCTCATTATGCAGCTGCTACTACAATTTTGAAGTATCTTAAATCTGCCCCTGCAAAAGGTTTATTTTTCCATGTTTCTAGTTCTTTAAAGCTGGCTGGATATGCAGATTCTTATTGGGCAAGATGTCATGAAACTAGAAAATCAATTACTGGTTATTGCGTGTTTATTGGTTCCTCGTTAATTTCTTGGAAATCAAAGAAGCAGAATACTGTTTCAAGATCCTCCACTGAAGCAGAATATAAGGCACTAGCTTCCCTCACTTGTGAAATTCAATGGTTGTAGTACTTATTTCAAGATCTCAAAATACAATTCTCAAATCCTACATCAGTTTTCTGTGACAGCAAATCTGCCATTTATTTGGCTCACAATCCCACTTTTCATGAAAGAAGCAAGCACATTGAGCTAGATTGTCATATTATTAGAGAGAAGATTCAGTCACAGCTCATACACTTACTCCCTGTACCAAGCAACTCTCAAATAGCAGACATGTTCACCAAGCCTCTACACTTTCCAATTTTTTTTTGATTTTCTGTCCAAGTTGAATCTATGTTCAATCCATAGTCCAACTTGAGGGGAGATATTAATGTACATAATTATATTGTAACTGTCATATCTTTTATATTCCCCCATATTATTAGTATTTTCCCATACTATTAGTATTCCCTTTATTCATAGGAGTATATATATATATATATATATATATATATATATATATATATATATATATATATATATATATATATATATATATATGAGCCTAGATCTTGTATAAATATATAACTTTTCTGCTTTGCTAAATAATGAAAAGTTCTTTTATTTTATCTTATTCTCTCAACATTAACAAATATTTTTTTAGTTAAGGCAAAAATTGAATCAAACATTGAGACTTGGTGTTAATTGGTTTGGTAACATATTTTTAAAATTCTATCAGCGAGTTTGTCTACCTGAACTAAACATAATTAATTTGTATAATTTATATCATCATTAACATGAAAACTAATATAAGATTGAAATTTTGTTTTTCGTAAGCAAAGATCTCGTACACAATGTTGTAACAATGTGTATGATAATATTTGTGATACGGTGAACTGACTTTGTGTTTTTGCTTTGAAAAGCTATGTTGCGGATAGCAAGAGTCGCCACCGACTTTTCTTTTATCCAATAAGGAAAGGCGGAAAAGAACAGGAAAGACCTTGATTAGATTTTGAGTTCGGGAGGTACATTATACAAAGGGAAGGTGTTAGCACCCATTGTATCCATGGTTATCCATGGGCTCTTAATTGCTCAACTCACTTATGTTTTCCTTGTTTGAGAAAGTGTTTGAGAAATGTGGTGTGTTTAGAAAATATTTTGAAAGGAGAGTTTAACTTTGTAATGATTCTTGTACGAATGTATACAAAGTGTTTATCTCGTTTGATTTTGAAAGATGTTTAGAAAAATATAACTCGACGATGATTCTGGTGCGAATGTATACCAAGTGGTGATTTTCTAAAAGATGTTATGAAAAGTGTGAGGTGTGAAAAGTATTTTAAGCTGTGAGCAAGCATTTAAGAGTTATACCTAACCAAGGTCTTTATAGGTATTTCCTATCCTTAGGAGGGTAAAACTGTCCTTACTATTGAGAAGTAAGTAGTCTCATCCTTTGGATGTAAAGGGACATCGTGAGGTCGTCGATTGGTCATTGAAGGCAACATTTGTAAGGATATCTTGAATTAATTTATCTAAGTTCGATTATTTATCTTTCCATGGAATCCTATTAGCATACATCTAGACAATTATATTCATAGTATGGAAAAATTAAAATGCGGAAAATAAGACTACGATATTACATGGCTTCGGGATGGGGGGTAATAGATTTCTTTCTTTTTAGTTTAATTAGGTCCTGGGGGCTTGAACCTGGCTTCGGGATGAGCCTAGATCTTGTATAAATATATAACTTTTCTGCTTTGCTAAATAATGAAAAGTTCTTTTATTTTATCTTATTCTCTCAACATTAACAAATATTTTTTTAGTTAAGGCAAAAATTGAATCAAACATTGAGACTTGGTGTTAATTGGTTTGGTAACATATTTTTAAAATTCTATCAGCGAGTTTGTCTACCTGAACTAAACATAATTAATTTGTATAATTTATATCATCATTAACATGAAAACTAATATAAGATTGAAATTTTGTTTTTCGTAAGCAAAGATCTCGTACACAATGTTGTAACAATGTGTATGATAATATTTGTGATACGGTGAACTGACTTTGTGTTTTTGCTTTGAAAAGCTATGTTGCGGATAGCAAGAGTCGCCACCGACTTTTCTTTTATCCAATAAGGAAAGGCGGAAAAGAACAGGAAAGACCTTGATTAGATTTTGAGTTCGGGAGGTACATTATACAAAGGGAAGGTGTTAGCACCCATTGTATCCATGGTTATCCATGGGCTCTTAATTGCTTAACTCACTTATGTTTTCCTTGTTTGAGAAAGTGTTTGAGAAATGTGGTGTGTTTAGAAAATATTTTGAAAGGAGAGTTTAACTTTGTAATGATTCTTGTACGAATGTATACAAAGTGTTTATCTCGTTTGATTTTGAAAGATGTTTAGAAAAATATAACTCGACGATGATTCTGGTGCGAATGTATACCAAGTGGTGATTTTCTAAAAGATGTTATGAAAAGTGTGAGGTGTGAAAAGTATTTTAAGCTGTGAGCAAGCATTTAAGAGTTATACCTAACCAAGGTCTTTATAGGTATTTCCTATCCTTAGGAGGGTAAAACTGTCCTTACTATTGAGAAGTAAGTAGTCTCATCCTTTGGATGTAAAGGGACATCGTGAGGTCGTCGATTGGTCATTGAAGGCAACATTTGTAAGGATATCTTGAATTAATTTATCTAAGTTCGATTATTTATCTTTCCATGGAATCCTATTAGCATACATCTAGACAATTATATTCATAGTATGGAAAAATTAAAATGCGGAAAATAAGACTACGATATTACATGGCTTCGGGATGGGGGGTAATAGATTTCTTTCTTTTTAGTTTAATTAGGTCCTGGGGGCTTGAACCTGGCTTCGGGATGGAGGGTAATAGATTTCTTTCTTTTTAGTTTAATTAGGTCCTGGGGGCTTGAACCTTTCTTTCTTTTTAGTTTAATTAGGTCCTGGGGGCTTGAACCTTTCTTTCTTTTTAGTTTAATTAGGTCCTGGGGGCTTGAACCTGGCTTCGGGATGGGGGGTAATAGATTTCTTTCTTTCTTTCTTTTTAGTTTAATTAGGTCCTGGGGGTTTGAACCCAGGACCTCTACGTTGCAGTGAGGGGGGAGCTACCAACGGGCCATGTAGGTCCATTCATTATTTATTCGCCTTCATTAAAATATATATTAATTCTACATGGATTTTTCCATTTTGACACAACACCACCATGCATGTTACAACTTTCTCTCTTACGGCAAGCTACTTTATTTTTTCTCATGCTGTTTCTTTCACGTGAATACAACAAACCTGTAACTTCATCTTATATCAAACCACACACATAAAATAAGATCATATGTAATCATCATGCAATAATAAAAATAACCATGCACAAATCAAGAAACTTATATTATTTTACTCATGTATTAGTTCTCTTTACTGCAAGTGATAATGATAAAACAAACCTTACACATACATGTTATAGACAACCAAGGATTTATATTATCACCATTATATCATCGTCATCATTATTATATAATAACAGCATGTGAAATAAACATAATCATGCTAGAAACAACACTCATATAATAATAATTAAATGGCAGATATAATTCTTTAATCATGCAAACAGAATTTCTCCAACATGCTATGACATATCAAGAACAGATGCATACTTGAATAAAGCAATATCAACATCCACCAAACCATGAATACATCATCTCAATATATATATTAAACCAATATTATTCATGCATGAATTAAGGAGTATTGCAAGGTAATCATGCTGGATGCAAATTCCATAATGAACACTTACTGGGGATTTGATTCTTCTAGCTTGCTCACTGTATGTGTGTTGTTCTTATTCAGGCTATGAGTGCTTTATGGTTGCTTCTCTTTTTCCTTCCCGTGAATCTTCTTGCTTCTGCCTTGCCTTGTGTATCTTCTTCTGCTATATCTCTCCTCTTTTTCCCCTCTTCCTCGCTGCAGCCATATGCAGTATTTATAATGGTGTGGATTAGGGTTTAACCTTGCTAAATATTTGGATCCCTTCCTATACTTTAGGGTTTAACCTTGCTAAATATTTGGATCCCTTCCTATACTTTAGGAGAGTTAGAGTTTAACCTTGCTAAATATTTGGATCCCTTCCTATACTTTAGGAGAGTTAGGGTTTAACCTTGCTAAATATTTATTAAATACAAATATTATTATAAATAATGAATAATTAATTTAAATTTTAGTTACATAATTGAATTAAAATTTAAACCTATTTCTATTTTTACTTTCATCATAAAAAAAAAAGATCAAAATTATTCTTACTTATATCAACCAAAGTTATTTTATAATTTATGGGCTTTTAAAAAAATGTTACTCTTATAAATAAATTTTATTAAGTAAAAAACGTGAATTACTAAATAAATACTATTTATAAATAATGAATAAATGGAACATGAGTCACTAAATTATAAAAAATAATTATTATAATTTAATGAGCTTTAACAAATAAAATTAATTTAAAATTTTAATTATACAATTAAAATTCAAATCTATTTTTATTTATCATTAAATTAAAACTATTTTATATATATATATATATATATATATATATATATATATATATATATATATATATATATATATATATATATATATATATATATATATATATATATATATATATATATATATATATATATATATATATATATATATATATATATATATATATATATATATATATATATATATATATATATATATATATATATATATATATATATATATATATATATATATATATATATATATATATATATATATATATATATATATATAATTTATTTATATATATATATATATATAATTTATTTATATCATACAGATAACCAAAATTATTATTATTTTTTATATCTGTATCCCATAATAAACAAATTAAAATTTATAATTTATATGAGAATGTATGCTACTGAATGAATGCAAATGTGAAATGAATGCCATGCATGAATCAATTTATCATAAAAATTAACAGGCAAATTTTGGGTTCTGACAATATTCTTATCTAAACAGAAAAATAATAACAATACAAATATGACACAAAGAATTATTAATCCAATTCGATGCAAAATCAAACATTTGAAGGGTTGTTAACCCAAGAAAAGATATTCACTATTAATAGTCAAACGTATAAATTGGTTTTAGTTGAACTCTCTACCTTCAAAGTTTTTTTTCTAATACTACCCATGAATTCCTATTTAGAACTCCTCTAAATACGAGATCTCTTTCAGTTTCTCTCAAACACTCTCCTACGTGTTTGGAAAATTACAATAGCTTAAGATTGATTGGATGAACTGCAACTCAAAAATACTCTATTCCATAACATAGGAATGTGACTTACAAATAAAGTATGACAACAAAACAATACAACTAGCACAAAAGACTTAAACAACTAAAACATACCTTTTTGTGTTCTCAAATGTGTGATTCTTTCACATTGGAGAGCTTCTCCTTAAATAGCAACAAGACCCAGCTTCAAAGTGGGGGAGGGGGAATGAATTGTGGTATTTAAAATTCTCAATTATTTTAGTAATTTTTTCAATTTCATTTAAAACTGTGTTAGTAATTTATTACGAATAAAGTAGAAATTAAAGAGGATAAGAGTTAGAGAAATTGTATCAGAGTTATCCAAGTTTGACCAAATGTCGGCTTAGGCTTAGTCATGTTCCAAAGAGATCTTCTTGAGATTTTGATTATAAACTTTCATCTTTTACAAGTTATACCCACAAACCTTTTTTTTTATGGGAAATAAGTTTTCATTAAATAGCAGACAAAAAAGATACAAGTTTAGAGGGCTCCACTAATGGATAGCCTCCGATCCAAGTGTTAGAACCATACACTTTTTCGAGCCCTACTAAATTGTGGGCATCAACATAAAACAACCTAGGTAAAAACATGACAAAAAGAAACTTTAAAACTATTAATCATAACTCTGCAGTCAACATCTATTGATTCAAGGCTAACATTAACCAAAGATGTATTGATACAGTCCAAAACAACCCGAACATCCGATTGAGTAACCACTCGCTCCAACATCAGCTCTTAAGCAATCCCAATACTCCATCTAATGGCAAGCATTTCATCCACAACTGGTTCCACAATAATGCTCTCCCTTTTTCTAGTGGAAAGTATAATGTCCTTCTCATGATTCTTTAAGATACATCCAAAAGGCACAAATCCCTCATTAGAAACACCTGCATCCACCTGCACTAAGTGAACATCCTTTGTGTTTGGTTCCAAAGTAGAGTGTACGAGGGATTTTTCCTTAACACCAATCTCAGGGTTCCATCTATTAAACTTCATCACGACATCAAGTGCATCCTCCGCCACCCTAACAAGATTCACAATCTTATGTTTGTAAAGCTGCAGATTACAAGTTGACCAAATCTTATGGAGCAAGGAACATAACAACTGAGTGTTTAAGAGATCACCATAAGTTAGAACACTCAAAAACAACTCATTAAAACCACCCATAGAGGGAGCTCCATAACTCATAATGGAGGAGATGAAAGATTGTTTAGAAAACTCACAGTGGAAGAATACATTGTGAGTCGACTCAACAACATGATTGCATAAGCAACTTATAACATCTCATGATGTAACTAGGAATTGCTTGAGCCACAACTTTAATCAAAACCTTCTTTACTACTCTTGACAAAAACATTTCCTTCCAGGCTTTGATTTTCTTCCAGACCCTCTTAATGACTAATACAAATATTTCCTTATTTGACCTCCCAAACACAACCAGTAATCCCGAATACTTAGAGTGTCTTGACATAGTCTTCACTCCCATCCTTGAACAAATCATATCTTTGTCTTTATCACAATCATTTTAACTAAAAGACGCCTCTGATTTGTCGAGGTTCACCACTTGTCAAGAATAAAGCTCATACTTTTGGAGAATAGCCATTATACTATCGATATCAAGAGAGTTTGCTCGAGTAAACAATAAATTATCATCAGCGAAGAAAAGATTAATAATCACTAGAGCCTTCCTAGAAACTTGAATCCCGTGAATCTTGTTTTCCCGGGCCTCTTTCTTTAATAAACCTGAAAGCACATCAATGCACAATATGAATAAGTAAGGTGAGAGAAGGTCTCCTTGGCGGAGCTCCCTCTCCGGAGTGAAACTCATGCTTGGTTGGCCATTAACCAGAACCTTGTAGGAGACTGTGGATATGCACTTATAGATGAGATTAACCATGGAAGTAGAAAATCCCATCGAGGTAAAGACATGTGAAACAAAAAGGCCACTCCAAACGATCGTAAGCTTTTGATATATCAATTTTGAGTGCCATAACTCCCTTTTCTCTTTTGTATTATTCTTCATCCAATGGAAACAATCTATAGCTACCAAAGTATTATACGTTATAAGGCGGCTTTTAACAAAATCACTTTGCTCTTCATCAATGATCTCAAGAAGAATATGCTTTAACCTATGCCCACGAACCTTAATACAATATGATCTTGAGATTTTACATGCTTATCCCTAACAAAAAAAAGTTTTTGCCCAGGCTAAGCTAACAAACCTTTTAGAGATTTTCCGAGCTTATCTCAATAACCAAACATGTAAGCATTGAAAGTAATCTAAGTAAAAGGTTGGGGTGAATTAGATTTATTGGACTTTCTATTTTTTTTCTGTTTCAGAATGATGGCAAGTGTCCTTGCTTTTTCGATAACAAAAAGAATGATAAAATGCAGAAAGTAAGAGCTGGAAAAATAAAAGACACCAAGATGTATATTAGTTCCCCTTTCCAAACAAGAGTGCGTCTAGTCTGCTCACACCTAGTGGGAGATTTAGCTATGTTAGAACTTGTACAATCCTCACACCAAGGTCACCCATACACTTATCTAACATACAAGAAAACATACCACTTTATTTTACACATTGAATAAAAAGAACACCACTTTTTATCATAAACCAAGATCACTTAACACTTAGTGATCCACAAAAGTAAAATGTCATAAAGATGAAGATTTGAATATGTATCAATTCTTAAGAATTAATATTTCCTTCAATATATACAATATACAATAGTAATACTTAAGTGCTCAGAAATGAATGAGTGAAACTTAAATGATACTTTAAAAGTTTAATGCAGAAAGTTTCACAAACAATATTGACTCAAGTAATTTAGTTGAAAATGAGAGGGATTTGAATTTGAAACAATTTGAAGGAGTGAATTTTAAAGTTCAGAAACATTGGCTATTTATAGTATGGAAATAACCATTTTGAATCATTATAGAATCATCAACCATTGCCATGATTAAATGACCAAGTATGAAAAACTTTGGAATGCAATTTTTCATGAAAAAGTGTCACTACATTAGTGGTAACCGCTTAACACATTGTATTAACCAATTACATCTGAAGCCAAATCAAAATTTCAAAAATTTCGTGGTTGTAACCGGTTACAAGGTTTGGTTAATCGGTTACAGCTGAACATATTTCCAAATAAATGATTTTTTTGTCTATGCAACTGATCAATACATTTGTGTAACCGGTTACAACTGATAGAAAAGTTGAGAATCAGTTTATAACCAATGTTAACATTTTGAATAAGTTTTAAAACACTTCAAAATGTTTAGATATAAAATATGCAAGTTTTTTTTAGCAACAAATGTATTAATCAATGTATAATTGTAACTTATACCATATGTGATTGATCAATTAATCAATATCCATTTGTCTCTTGTTGATTACTTGAAATCCAAGATTTGTAGCAAAAGAATCTTGAAAGATACTTGAAAGTTGATGATCTATCTTTTTCCTTCTTGATAATGCAATTGATCTTGAGGCATTGTCTTCATTAAAACACAAAAGAATGTTGGTGAAACTTGTCTTCACAATCCCCCCTTTTGATGATAACAACTAGTGCTACTTGATATGTTGAAAGTTATTTGATGCTTGATCGATTTCTCCCCTATCTTAGTGATCTTCCCTTGATTGATCGATATGGAAATTTTGGAGACTTAACTTTTTATGCAAAATGTTAGAGTACATAGAAAAATATATGCAACCTATATTCTTCCCATTTGTCATTATAAAATAGAAGGGAAAAGCAAAAAGAGATGAATATACACTTTGAAACATAAGGGGTCATATAGAAAAACATAATATTTCATATCATAACTTAAACATAGTAAAACTTGTCTTAAGGTTATATAGCTTAAACTTCATAAAAACAAGAGAACATAAACTTAAAAAGACATAATCATAAAAGGACATAACAAGAGATAATTAGGAAAACAACAAAACATAAGACATGACACACAAGACATCTAATAATTATCTTCTTCTATCTCCTTCCCACTATCCTCAAGGTTCTGGTTTTGATTGATGATGGCTGCGTCGAGGCGAAGGACACAGAAATCGGTTGTGACTAGGTTTTCAATGGAACACATCTTCTTATATATCATATCATTAGAAACACTTCCTTCGGGTAACGAAGTTGCTATAGAAGAAGCAACATCTTTGTGCATGAAAATACCATCTTTGTCTTTAAAAATTCCCATGTTCTTGTTTGCCGCCCCTATGTTGATCTCATGCTCCTTAACATTCATTTTAAACCTTGACTCTTAATTTAAACTAATTTGACAAAACTGAAGAATCTTAGTAACCAACCTTGCATAAGGGAGGCCACTAGAGAGTTTCTTTTGGTGAAACATGTGGTACATTATGACATAAGCCCAATTCACTTTCAACTTATTCTTCATGGCATAGATAATTTACATTTTCATATAATTTATTTGAGAATGGTTTGAGTGTTTAGGCATGATAATGTAGGCAATGAAATAGTGAAGCATCCGTCGCTTACCGATAAATTTACATAATACAAGATTTGACGGCTTGGAGCCAATCCAACGTTTTAAGCTCTTTTAGTGTAGATTTCTTACCCAATCAAGCTACTAATATTGTAATAGTATCTATTCTTATCATAATCGGCCCAATCACAAGTGAAAATTTTAAAAATCATTTCTCCTTCATAAGGCACGTGTAAACATTTCCCAAAATCTTCCATAGACAACATAATATCTATCCCTTTCACACAAGACATAACAATGCAGCCACTGGATATATATAGATTACAGTAAAAAGTTCGAACTAAATCAGGAAATTAAGGACCATAATCTAAAGTTAATACACCTAACCCTTGATGATCCATCAACTCAGGAAAAACAAAGCTTGAAGCAGGAAAGGATTGAAGATTACCATACTTTGGAGTAGTTAGAGCACAATTTCTGAAAGCTAGCATGAAGTCAATCTTTTCCTTTGGAGTGGGAACCAATCTTCCAAGGTTCAAGTTGTCAGGCCCGTTGGGTTCAGGACGTGTGGAGTCATCAAATATTTTCTTGAAGAACCCATGAAGATTTTGTGAAGAGAAAGTGCTTTTGGATTTGGTAAAAGGTTTGGATATATGAGAGAATGTTTGATGAATGATTTAGTGGTATGGTTTGATTTATAAGATGAAAATATGAATGGATAATAAATGGATTTTATGGGGAAATGGTTGGGTATGAGTGAATATTTAATGTGATATAGTTTTCCAAGGATATGAGGGAGGAAAAACTTGGCTGAATAAGAAAAGTTGGTTTGAAAAGTGATTTTAATAGGTGTAACCAGTTAACAAAAAGATGTAACCGGTTACAACAACATGTGTTTTTGAAAAAAAATAAAAATAAAAATAAATTGTCACTCCTATAACCAGTAACAGCCAAAGTGTAATCGGTTACAGTCAAAGTGTAACCAGTTACACACACTAAAATTTTTAAAAGTTCTAAACAGAAAGGTGTGAAAATTGTGAAAAGCATATTTGAACATTCTAATACACATGGACATATACGAGAAACATGAACTAAGGCAAGAAAACACGCCATAGAGACATGGTTTTAATACTTCACATAAGAAGTTGTGAAATAATTTATAAAGAAAAACTGTAAATATGCACATTGATGATTTTTGAATCATGGTGCAAAGATGACTTTGTGATAAGTTTAGACATCATTCTCATCCAATATTCCAAGCTCTCTTTGAATATTATAGAAGGATTCTCTGGCTAATGGTTTAGTGAAAATATCCGCCAATTGGTTATGTGTATCTATGAAAGTGGCTTTGACATCTCCTTTAAGCACATGATCTCGTAAAAAGTGATGTCTAATGTCTATATGTTTGGTTCTAGAGTGCATGACTGAGTTTTTGGTTATGTTTATAGCACTTGTATTGTCATGCTTTAACAAAATTCATCCAAGGTGTATGCCATAGTCACTAAGTTGTTTCTTTATCCAAAAAGTTTGTGCACAATAACTTCCAGCTGCAATATATTCTGCTTCATCCGTACTAAGAGAAACACACACTTGTTTTTTATAGGACCATGATACAAAAGCGATGCCTAGGATGTGACATGTCCCACTTGTGCTTTTCCAGTCAATTTTACAACCTGCATAATCTGAGTCAGAATAACCAAATAAATCATAGATACTACCTTTAGGATACCATAAGCCGACATTTGTTGTTCCTTTGAGATACTTCATGATTCTCTTTATTGAGGCAATATGAGATTCCTTCAGATTTGCTTGAAAATAGACACAAAGACAAACATAAAACATAACGTTAGGACTACTTGCCATCAAATAAAGTAATGAACCAATCACACCTCGATACCGTGTGATGTCAACCAGAATACCATATTCATCTTGATGTACATATGTTCCAGAACCCATTGGAGTAGTTATATCTTTGCAATTGTCCATATCAAACCTTTTTAAAAATTCTTTGCAATACTTCGATTGGTTGATGAAGATGCCATTATTTAATTGCTTAATTTGTATTCCAAGAAAATAGTCCATCTTACCCATCATGTATATCTCGAATTCTCCTTTCATCGTCAATGAAAATTCTTCACAAAGGTATTTGTTTGTTGATCCGAATATGATGTTGTCAACATAAACTTGAACCAATAAAGTATGATTTTTGATTTTCTTTATAAACAAAGTATCATCAACTTTACTTTTTTCAAATCCTCTTTCACAAAGGAATTTTCTAAGCTGATCATACTAAGACCTTGGTGCTTGCTTTAAGCCATAAAGAGCCTTTCTCAACTTGTAGACATGTGAAATATTCTTGAATCTTCAAAACCATTAGGTTGTTTGACATAAACTTCCTCATTAATGTATCCATTCAAGAAGGCACTCTTGACATCCATTTGGAATAACTAAAGATTTAATGAACAAGCATAAGCAAGTAATAAACGAATAACTTCTAACCTTACAACCGAAGCAAAAGTTTCTTCAAATTTGATTCCTTCTTCTTGATTATATCCTTGAGCCACAAATCTTGCTTTGTTTTGAACAATTATACCATTCTCAGAAATAAAAATTAAACGCCCATTTGGTACCTATGATGTGTTTACTAAACTTAATTTCTTTCGAATTGTTTTAATTCCTTTTGCAAGGAAAGTATCCATTGGTCGTCTTCTAAGGCTTCATCAATATTTGAAGGTTCTATTTGAGAAATAAATTCCATATTTAAGCAAGCATCCTTGAGATTTAGCATTTTTGAAATTCTTTTACTTATATCACCAATAACTTTGTCTATTGGATGATCATAGTGAGTTCTCCATTCTTGAGGTAAATCACTTTGATTTTGTTCTTATTGTGTATTTTCTTCTTTGTGTTCTGTTTGATCAACCTTGTCATTCTTAGATGTCTTCTATATGTACTTATAGAATATCATCATCATCATCATCACAAACAACTATATCTTCCTTAGAGGGGTTAAATTCATCAAAAGATACATGCATTGATTCTTCAATAGTTAAATTTATTTTATTATAAATTCTATAAGTCTTACTGGAGAGAGAGTAACCAAGAAAAATACCTTTGTCGGATTTTTCGTCAAACTTTTTGAGATTTTCTTTGTCATTGCTGAGGACAAAACACTTACATCCAAAAATGTGAAAGTGAGCAATGTTTGGATTTCTTCCCTTGAAGAGTTCATATAGAGTCTTTTTCAAAATTGATCTTATGATCACTCGGTTTCTTACATAACATGTTGTGCTTACCGCATCCATCCAAAAATTATTTGGTAGATTCGAGTCACTTAGCATGGTTATTGCAAATTCAACTAGAGATTGATTCTTCCTTTCAACAAGTCCATTTTGTCGAGGAGTCCTTGATGCTGAAAAATTATGAAAGATGCCATGTTCTTCATAAAACTCTTTGAAATATGCATTTTGGACCCCTCTGTAACACCCCTTTTTCTACCCCAAATTATTTAACATATAATCAGAGTAAATAAGCACGCATATAAAGAAAAGGGTGGCACAACGACGTTTTCGAAAACTTAATCTTTCAAAAACCAACAATACTCCTGGTCATTCAAAATAACACATTTCACTCCTCATGAATATTCAAGCAATATGCGTTCGCAGCGGAAAATAAAGAATACTCATGAAATTCATAATATGATCCATGTCCCATACCATGATCATCTCTCAATAATCACTTCAAATAAAATAAAACAATTAATGACGTAAAGCCTATCAAAATAAGCTATGAGTTCAATACAACTAATCTACCCAGTGTTACATGACCAGAGCATTGACTCAGTACCTAATTTCAAACTAAATACGGAAACTCTCCAGCTATTCTTGAGCGAGCTACCGTCCACCTACTCCATCAGTACTACTCTGTAGTATCTGCACGATACCCATGTAAAGGTGACATTCAAACAGAAAGGGTGAGAATTCAAATCACTATGAAATAGCATAATAAGGCACAATGAATTAAAATACAATTTAAGAATTCATCACATCACGTCAATAATATTAACCAACAATCATCTCACACATTTCAAACGTACATCGCATCCACATCAATACATGCATTCAATGATCCCATAACTATAGACAACTCAATGCAAAACAATGTGACTCTATGCATGTGGTACCTCAATGTGAACTCAAAGTTTCACCGCTTTCCGATTCAATATCTAGAATCCAAGCCACGCTTCCGATCCGGACAAGACCAAAGCCCTACGTCTGTTTCCAATGAAGGATCACCGCTTAATACTACGCCTAATCCCAATTAAGGATTAACGTCTGCTACGTCTGTTTCCAATGAAGGATCACCGCTTAAATACTACGCCTAATCCCAATTAAGGATTAACGTCTGCTACGTCTGTTTCCAATGAAGGATCACCGCTTAACCACTTCCACCATGAAGTCGACCATGCTATGGATGAATGCACACATACCAACACATATGCAATTAAGACCATCTATATACCGTCTTAACATCCCACATATCACCATGACTCACAATTGGTACATATACACATTCATCACAACACATCAATTACGATTACATATACACATCCATAACCATAAATCATTCACAATTCAATAATGGTATACATACACATTCATACCATATATTATTCACCAATATAGGCCAATCATCAAATATGTACACATAGGTTTCATTCCAAAACGCACACAACATTTAAATATCAGTTTTTCACTTTTCAAACAGTGTTAACCGGTTAACGCCCTGGGTTAATCGGTTAACGCAAAACAGAATGCGCTTCTTGGCAATTTATAACAGTGTTAACCGGTTAACGCCCTGGGTTAACCGGTTAACGCAAGACAAAATTCAATTTTTCATAAATCGTAACAGTGTTAACCGGTTAACGCCCTGGGTTAACCGGTTAACGCAAAACAGAATGCTGTTCCTGCGCTAACACAAAACAGAATGCAAATTTCCCCGCATTTTTCATCGTTGGAGGACTTCCGGACCTCCGATTTCGATTCCGTAAAAAGCTACACGTTCAGAAAATTATGACTCATCCAATTATATGTTCATTCACAGTTTTAGCATAATTTAATCATCACAATTCAAGAGTATTTATCAAGACCTAATAATTTCAAACCATGCCAATTAAGGATTTCAACCTAAAACATGTTCCTACCCATTGACCCAATCATACTAACCCACAATGATAAGGATTTCCCCCCTTACCTTGTCAATTTGATGGGAACCTTGACTCCTCTCGCTATTCCTCTCCTCTTTCTCTATTCTCTTCAGTGCTCAAGTGAATTCTAATTCTCACTCCCTTCACTCTTACTATTTATAATAGTACTCTAGTTGGGCTTAAATCATCTAATTTAATCACTAGGCCCAATAATGCCTAATATTTAAATACGTCTATTTAAATTTAAATAATTAACCACTCACTATGCAACCAAGTTAATTAATTAATTCAATTATTTAATTATTTCTCATATCCACTAGATAATGAATTAATACACCAATTAATTAATTAACACTCCACATAATTTAATTAAAATTATAATAATAATAGTATAATAATTCAATACTAAAAAAAAGGGTTGTTACACCCTCCACCATGGTCACTTCTAATTGATGCAATTTTTAGTGGTTTTTCATTTTGAACTTTCTTTGCATACTTCTTAAATGTCTTGAAAGCGTCACTTTTCTGCACTAAAAAAAGTGTCCAAGAAAAACTAGAAAAATCATCAACAATAACTAAGGCATATACATTACCTCCAAAGCTTATTGTTCTTGATGGACCAAACAAGTCCATGTGCAATAATTAAAGTGGCATTGTATTTTATACCATATTCTTTGGCTTTAAAGTTGATTTGGCTTGCTTTCCTTTTTGACATGCATGACATAATTTATCTTTGACAAGTTTTATCTTTGGTAAACCAATGACAGGGTCATGTTTGACTAGTTTATTTAAACGTTCCATATGAATATGGGCTACTCTTTTATGCCAAATCCATGAGTCATTATTGCTTAACAATATACATTTTACTTTCAAAGATAAATCATCTAAAGAAATCATATTATTAATTCTTTTACCTTTAAGTTTTACCTCAAGGATGGCTTCATCTTCAATTAAGCATTCATCTTTGGTGAACTTGATTTTGAAGCCTTTGTCGCAAAGTTGGATTATGCTAAGAAGATTGTGATTTAGCCCTTCAACATAAAGTACAGATTCAATAGTTATGAAAGGCAGTGCTCCAACTTTGCATATGCCAAGAATTTTCCCCATGTTGTTGTCCCCATATGTGATATATCCCCTGGCCTTTAGAACTAGAGATGAAAATTGTTTATATCTTCCATCATATGCTTAGAATAACCACTATCAAGATATCATATATTTGTAGTGGTCTTGAAGCAAACCTACAAAACAAATTAAGATATGTTAGGTACCCAACGTGTCTTAGATCCTTGATAATTAGTTCATTTCTTGATCCATACATAATGGCCACTAGAAACACAAAAATTCCTTACGTAACAAGCATTAGGTGTGTGACCTATTATACCACAATAAAAACATGTAGGAACAAAATTGCTTCTATATCTAAGAACATAAAAAAAATTCTTAACAATTTTTTTCTTAGGATGATGATGGACATTTTTCACTTTATTCACTTTCTATTTATTGGACTGGTCACTTGCTTTGACAAAGATAGTTTTACTAGTACTTGATTATCAAACTTTGAATAACCAATTCCACTTTTATCATTTGAATATCTTTGTCTACTAATAATACCTTCCAAACCAATTTGTCCTTTTTCATATCTTTCAATAACTCTTTTTAATTGGAAAATTTGGAAAGAGAATGAATCACACTTATTTCATGTGGAATTATGTTTTTCTTTATCAAAATAATTATGATTTTATTTATCAAAGTCTTTTTTGCATAGTGTCAATATTTTCTTCAAGATATAAAATTTGTTTCCTTTGAGTTGACACTGTTTTGTACATGAATTTACACATTGAGAATTTCATCTATTGCTCCTTGTGCATCATTATCATAAGAACGTTTATTACTAATCTCTTCTTCTTCATCATCGGAATGGTGTGATGCCATCAGTGCAAGATTAACACTTTCATCGCTTTCTGAATCAGATGATGAACTTACTTCATTATCATCCCATGCAACATAGTCCATTTTAAACTTTGACTCCTTTCTTCCTTTATGACCACTTCTATTGGCAAGTTTTGGATAATCCGCCTTCATGTGTCCTTACTTTCCACATTCAAAGCAAGTGTAATTTTATGTTGATGTAGAGGCTTCTTTCTTCCTGAAAAAATTCTTTCTTTTTGCAAATTTTAAATATTTATCATTATTGAAAAACTTTTGTAGCCTTTTTACAAGAAGCATGAAGTTATCATCTTCATCTGGAGCATCTGCTTCTAGTTTTTCCCTTGAGTCAACTTTTGAAGCAATGCCTTTGGATTTATTCTCTTGAATGGTATGCTTTTCTAGTCTCCCAAGTTGAAATCTCATGTTCTTGAAGTTTTTCGAATAAAGATGTGGATGACATAATGGAAGATTTTTCATTTTAGACATTACTGTCACCTTTGGTTGTCATTCCCTGGTTAAAGATCTAAGAACTCTAAGATTAAGTCTGTCGTTAGTAAAAGTATTACCTAGAGGAATCAAGTAGTTAGTTAAGTGTAAAACTCTTTTCTGCAAGTCAAGGATTGATTATTCGAGCTACATTTTCTACTGCATACCCCACTTCTTCCCCTTATGCTTCTAGATGAGCCTTTGTACGTATCTTTCCAGAAATCAAAGTATTCACCATAAAATAATGAAGGCTTATTGTTACTACCACCATCTCTAAAAACCATATTTGTGGAAGTCATGTCTGGATCGTAAGGAACATGTTACCTATAACTTGTTTTGGTGGCAAATGTAAGCATTGAAAGTAATCTAGGGGGGGGGGGGGGGGGAGGTGAACTAGATTTATTGGACTTGGACTTTCTAAAATTTTCTATTTTAGAATGATGAGAAGTGTTCTTATTTTTTCAAAAACGAAAAGAATGATGAAATGCTGAAAGTAAGTGCTGGAAAAATAAAAGACACCAAGATCTACACTAGTCCCCCTTTCCAAACAACAGTGCGCCTAGCCCACTCACACCCCGTGGGAGATCTAACTATGTTAGAACTTGTACAATCTTCACACCAACGTCACTCATACACTTATCTAACATACAAGAAAGCAGACCACTTTGTTTTACACTTTGAATAAAAAGCACACCACTTTTTATGATAAACCAAAATCACTTAACACTTAGTGATCCACAAAAATAGAATATTGTAAAGATGAAGATTTGAATATTTATCAATTCTTGAGAATTAATATTTCCTTCAATGTATACTATAACAAGAGTAATGCTTAAGTGCTTAGAAATGAATGAGTGAAACATTAATGATATTTTAAAAGTTTAATGCAGAAAGTTTTACAAACAATATTGACTCAAGTAATTTAGCTTAAAATGAGAGAGATTTGAATTTGAAATAATTTGAAGGAGTGAATTTTGAAGTTCAGAAATATTGGAATGTAACTTTTCATGAAAAAATGCCACTACTTCAGTGGGAACCTGTTACTGCTAAAGCCAAATCAGATTTTCAAAAATTTCGTGGTTGTAACTGGTTACAACTAAACAAATTTCCAAATAAATGAAGTTTTCTTGTACGTAACCGGTTAACACCTTTGTGTAACCGGTTACAATTGATAGAAAAGTTAAATATTAGTTTGTAACAAATGTTAACAATTTGAATAATTTACAAAACACTTCAAAATGTTTAGAGATGAAATATTCAAGTTTGTTTTAAGCAACACATATATTAATCAATATATAATTATAACTTATACCTTATGTGATTGATCAATTCATCAACGTCCATTTGTCTTTTGGTGATTACTTGATATCCAAGACTTGTAGCAAGAGAATCTTGAAAGATACTTAAAAGTTGATGATCTATCTTTTTCCTTCTTGATAATGAAATTAATATTGAGGAGTTATATTCATCAAAACACAAAAAAATGTTGGAGAAACTTGTCTTCACAAAACATAACTTTTTCTGACAAACAGGGGTGGACAAAACGACTAGATAGGGTCGGATTCGTGTTCAAAATTCAAATTTGATTACCTGACGGTTAACATTAGACAACCCTATTTTGTCTGTGTGGAGTTTCGGTTTGGACGTTTTACGATTTTGCAGTTTTTTTGTGTGGTTTGTACCAGTTTTACTTTAAAAAAATTGATTACCAAAACTTCAATAAACTTATGAATCGATACATGAAAACTACAAAATATTGAAGGTAAAATTTAAGTAAAAGAACAAAACAAACTAAAAAATTTGATACATAATAAATAAATATCAAATTCATAATAAAATGCAACGCAAACTACTCAATCACAAGAATAAATCACATATGTTCTCATATGAAATAAGTGTCAAAACGTGTTCATCTCAAGAACATTAAAGAACAAATCTCATTCTGATATGTGTTATGGGTATCAATCAAGACAATTTTGAAATAGTGAATTAAATTTACATGGATATGACACTTTAGATATGTGTTATGAAGGCATAAAGGAAGTATAATAATGAACGAGTGCTTGAAGAGAGCATAAATTAGACAAATCAAGAATATAGTTATAAGATGGTGAAAAAATTATACTAAATGAAGAAGAAGAATCAAAACACAAAGGATGAGAGAGTGCTTGAAGAGAGTCTAAATCAGACAAATCAAGAATGGAGTTCGAAGATTGTGAAAAAAATATACTAAAGGATGAAGAAGAAAGAAAATATAGAGGATGAGTTATTGGAGGAGGCGATGCATCAATATGTGTGAAGTAGGGTTTATGTTGTTTCAGTGTCACACACAGAGAGAGAATAGAGAACATGTGACTTAAACTAATATAATAAATGAAATAGTTTTTTTATTAAATGTAGTATATGTAATAAAATAAAATGAGTAATAATGTACTAATAGTTTCAGACGAGTATGGATACAAATGGGCCTAATTGAACCATCTGAACCAGTCCACATTAATCCAGCGACAACCGGTTAACATGCCCAACCGACCTAGTCCAACCGCTCACCTTTATTTTTTTGTAGATATTGCAGCATCGGACCAGGTGACACCCGTTTGTCAACCCCTACCGATAAAGTTCCAGAAACCAAGAAAAATATTTTATGACTGGTTTATCTCACAAACCAAACCCAATTTCTCAAGAGTATCACACTCTCGAGAATTAAAACAACAAAATAACCAATACAACGTCTTCATTAAAGTAATATTTCACTCAAAAGCACCATAACAACTTAAGTAAAAAAAAAATTCTAGAAAGATAAACAGAGAAAATGGAGAGATAGATTCCAAAGGAAATTTAAAGTTTTAGAAAATGTTGTGAAATGAAAAGAAGGCGAGCTTCCTTTATATAGGAGAAGGAAAATCCAAAAAAGGATATGATCCATGGGTGAACTTAAAGTCCTAATTGATTGTCTCCCTGTCCCAATCGATTGAATGATCAATTTTAACCGATCACCTTTGTCAAATATGGAAATATTGGATATAGAGTCGTTACAAGTCATTAAGATGTTGTCCTAATCGATTGGTTAATCGATTATGCCTTCTTCAATTGATTGTGTTATTTACCCAATCGATTGTGCAGTTCAAAAAATATTTTCTATCTATTGGCTTAAGGCCCCAGTTGATTAGGTAGTTAAAAAAAAGACCTTAAAAGAAATTAGACAGTTTTATAATGACTTAATTCGACCTTGAAAACATTTTTAAGAGTTTCAAAATAATTTTAAGTGTGTGCGTGAGTTGCCTTAATACTTAGGAGTTACTTCCTTACTTTTATAAAAATTTGGTCACTCTGACATACATGACCTGACGAGCTTTCACATTTACTCTCTTTCATAATTTGAAGCTTCAAAACTTTCCAGATAAGCCAATTGTAAAACAAAACTCATTACGAAAGGTTACAATCTCTCTCTCTCTCTCTCTCTCTCTCTCTCTATATATATATATATATATATATATATATATATATATATATATATATATATATATATATATATATATATATATATATATATATATATATATATATATATATATATATATATAATTAGAGTGGTTAACACCCCCCAATACACAGTTAAGTGTAGAGTATACTCTACTCCCCCGAGAGTATACTTCTCCCCTATTTGCCAATAATCAAATGACATAGATCACATATTTTCTCTAGTAAAAAAGATGAGTTACCTGATAAAGATATGAGCGAGAATGTTGTAGAGTGAGGCATAAGAAGAACACATGATCATACTTCTCCTCACGATAACAACCTCCTGCTTTGAGATCAACTAGTAGGTAATATTTTTAGAAGTCTTTCTTCCCTTGACTCTTTTGTGAATATAACTTAGTTATATTTGAAGCTTTTTAAATTAAGATGTACTTATGGAATATATTTCTCGCTGGGATTCCTTCAAGGAGATAATTATTTCTTTTTGGGAAATATTTGGACACACTCTTTTAGCCTCCTTGGTATTTTGGGCTTTGGATTGATATTGGACTTTAGTCAGACTACTTTATTCATATTGGTTTGATATCACCTCTTTGCTCCAAGAAAAATTAAGACTCAACCTAAGGTTAGTAAAAGTAATTTTTATTAAATAACAATTAATAAACCACTTACTAGAGAGTCAACCAAAGGTTTATAATTTTTCAATCTCTATTAAGCGTACTACCTCAAAATCTCAAGATAACTTGAGAAAAGTAAACTTTCCATTTTGAAGGAACAAAAACCACCATCGATTTTCCTTCTCCATGAATCGTTTGATACGGGAGTTGATACACTTATAGGAATGATAAATCCATTACAAATTTATAATTTTAACATTCTAATAGGTTCCATGATCATAGATGTTGAATGACACCATCAACGCCAACATTTTGATCAGATCCGTTGAAAAACACGATCAACGTCAAGAGCATAAGGAGAGACAAAAAACACCAGGTAACCCCTTCTTCTTGTACACCTAAGATAATACATAAGGCTTTCCTATATTTTAACCATATCAGAAATATCCTTGCACCAAAATTTGTTAGTAGTATTGAATCGACAAAAAGGAACATGCACAAGAAGGAAATACTTGGTTTGAAAAATGTTGTATGATTTTTCCTTTTGAAGGCATGAGTAAGAAGAATTTCATAAAATAGGTAAAATGGAAAATATACACTTCCTTATGGGTGTAAAATTTTAAGAATGCACTCTTTACATCTTTTTTGGAAGATTTTTCAAAAACATAATGCATGACAAATCTAGAAACATCCTTATGGCTTATAGTCAAGCTACATGGGCATAGGTTTCATCAAAATCTATGCTTTAATGTTGATTGTAACCTTTCGTAATGAGTTTTTTTTATTTCTCAAAACATTTCCAAAAGCATAAAGCTTGTTGCGAAAGATATACTAAGGTTCCAATCACTCAATTAGTTTTGGGAACAAGTTCCCAAATGTTGTTTCTTAAAATTGATTTAACCTTTCTTGTATAGCAAGAGACCGATTTTCTTTGATGATTCCTTCATTAATTTTATTTGGATCAATTTGTGAAGCAAAATACATAGGGTTACATACCTTGCTAAGGGAGTGTTGAGATGTAATTCCCTTAAAAATATCTCAATTATGAATGAGATAGTTCTTGATGGTCCTCCATTCTTAAGATAGACATTGATTCTCGAAGTTAACTTTTTCAACTTGAGTTTCTACATTTGGACATCGAACTTCCTCATGTCTTTGATATTTTTATTTCCATTTATCGTCATATTATAAGAACATTCTTTTAGGGATACATGCACACTTAAGAATATTAACTTCAACCTACTAGGGGTTACTTCACTAAAGGTAATATGTATGAGTTCTTGTATAGCCATGGTTTCTTCAAAGGGAGGTTTTGAAAATACTAATATTTTTAAAGACCATGCTTATAGAAGAGTTGAACATACTATATTACCATTGTTACACAACTTACTAAGTAACTTGTGCAATAAAGCTTTAATCAATTTGAACAACTAAAGGGTAAGATTAGGAATCTTACCAAAAATCAAGCATTCAATGATTTTGTCTTGTTTTTATTATGCAAAGAGATTTCTTCAATTGTGCGATTTGAATAGCAGCTGCCTGTATCGTCATCTAAATCATAATTTGACTTTTCTACCTTTGATACTTAAATACTTTTGGGCCCTTTGATGTTATTAATATACATATTATGAGCATACATATTTCTCTTTTTATGTTCACAATGCTCTTTATAAAAGTATGAAAGAGAATGCCCTTCTTCGCTCTCATGGCTTTTCTTAATAAATAGGACATGTCAATATGACCATCTTTGTTATAGTAATTTCATTTTAGGGTTTTTCATTTAGATGTTGGTTGGGCATTGAAAATATTGATAAATATTTTACTATTGTTCTTAGGTTCATAACCAAGGCCATCCTTATTGTAAGACACCATTTGGTTATCTAACAAAAGCTTTAAGTTTTCTCTACCTTTTGTGAATTTATCAAGTGTATTTTGAAGATCATCAATTTTATTTTTCAAAATATCACATAGATTTCCCTTGATAGATGAATCTAAGAGTTTGTAAGACGAGGAAGTGTTTTAAATTAGATCATCCTGTCTCTTTCTAAGACTTTCTATTTCTTCTAATGGGTTTTTATTTTTCAATTCAAGGGAAGAGACAATATCTTTGGAGGTAGAGATAATTTATTATAATTTACTTGTTTCTTTTGTTAGCCTCTTATACATGCGAAATAAGTCTTGATAAGAAAAGTGAGAGGTTACCTCATCATCTTGATGATTTTGCAGGAGACATATGTTTGCTTATTCCTTATCTGATAATTCTATATCATTGTTATCCTATAATATGGATGCTATCTTTTCTTTTCTCTAGGATTTCTTGAATATTCTTTAATTTTGTTTCTTCTCTAGTTTTAAGGGAAGTTTGGTCTTATGTTGCCTTTCTCTCCACATTAATCACATGTAGGAATTGCCGAGGAACTTTCTTCACTTTGCTTTTGGAGCCTTGAAGTTTGTTTTTCGTGCTTTAGGAATTCTTTGAATTTACGAAAATGAATTCATTACTTTTACTTTGACAATCTTTATCTTATGGCTCCATATCCTTAATGATTATGGATTTTAGTTCAATTCTTTTATTTTTTTCTTGTCATCTACTTCGTCACCAAAAAGTCTTTTTAGTTTCATCTTGTGTTCCTGCATTTTTCCAAAAGGAGTGTGTGTGTGTGTGTGTGTGTGTGTCCATAGTCGCGAAATCCTTAGACTCAAAAATCATAATAACTTTAGGTTTCCATCTACGATTTAGGCATCTAAGAATTTTTACAACTAGTTCCTCATTTGAAAATGTTTTTTCCAAAGTTCTCATATGACTCACGATATGGGTAAATCGTGTTACATTTGATTAATGTTCTCTTTAGGTTATATTCTGAAGAGTTCATACTCATGGTTAATGTGCCCAATCTTTACATCTTTACCTTAGTAGTTCCTTTATGGGTTATTTGGAGGATGTTCCATATTTATTTTGTAGACCCGTAATGAGAAACTCACAAAAATTCATCAAGACCTAGAGCGATAGTGATGACAGCTTTGCTCCAATCCTTTTCAGGGTTTTATTCTACAAAAAAATCAAATTTGCGTGTAGGAATAAATAAACCTTCCCTCACAGCCTTCCAAATACCACAATCCATCCCTTCTATGAAAAACTTAATTTTCTCTTTCCACAAACTATACACTTCTCCATTAAAGAATGGGGGTTTGTTTAGTGAATAACTTGAAGTCATTTTTTCTCCTGAGATGACTAGTCTTTAACATGAGTTATACTCCGATGCCACTTGTTGGAGAATTGACTTCAAGCACAAAGGGGGGGGGGGGGGGGGGTGAATTGTGGAATTTAAAATGCACGATTACTTTAGTAGTTTTCTCAATTATACTTGAAATCGTGTTAGTAATTTCTTACAAATATAGTAAATAGCAGCGGAAATAAAATAGTAAAAATAAATAGCAGAAACAATATATGATAAGTGTTATAGAAATTGCACTAGAGAGTTATCCAAGTTTAGCCGAACGTTGGGCTAGTTCCGGGTTTATCTTAATAACCAAACAAAATGTTTTTTTGACAAAGTTCCAAAAACCAAGACAAATATTTTATGAAGGTTTTATCTTACAAAACAAACTCAATTTCCCAAGAGTATCACACTCTCGAGAATTAAACCAACAACGCGACTAATATAATGTCTTCCTCACAAGTAATGTCTCACTCAAAAGCACCACGAAAACTTAAGTGGAAATAAAATTATTTCTAGAGAGAGCAAGAGATAAAATAGAGAGATAAATTCCAAAAAAAATGTAAATCTTAAAAAAATATTGTGAAATGAAGAGGAAGAGAGGATCCTTTATATATGAGAAGGAAAATCCAAAAAAAAGAAATGATACATGGGGGAAATTAAAGTCCCAATCTTTTGGCTCCTTGTCCCAATCAATTGGATGATTAATTTTAATCAATTATATTTGCCCAATATGGAAAGATTGGATAGAGTGCCGTTACAAGTCATTAATATGATGTCCTAATTAATTGGTTAACTGATTAAGCATTCTCCCATTGATTAGCTGAATGCCCAAATCAATTGTACAGTTCAAAAAATATTTCCAATTGATTGGCTCATTACCCCAATCGATTGGGTAGTTAAAAAAAGCCTTTAAAAGATAGTAAGTAGTTTTCTAATGACTTGGATCAACCTTGAAAACCTTTTTAAGAGTTTAAAAATACTTTTAAGTGTGAGTGTGTGTATGTGTTTTAGTTGCCTTAGTTCTTAGGACCTATGTCCTTACTTTTACAAAACTCTAGTCACTCAGGCAGACACGACCTGGCGAGCTTTCACACTTTCTCTCTTTCATACTTTAAAGTTTCAAGACTTACCAAATAAGCCAATTATATAAGAACTTTCTTGAATATTCTTGGATGTAAGGCTTAAGATATCTTTAGGTTGAATGCCATCATCAGAGATTTGAAAGCTATTGCCATCGACTTCAATAATCATTATTGTCGTCATCAAAACTTCAAAAGTGATATTTTGCGGGATTATCAACTTTATGCCTGCAAGCACAATGATACACATTCTCCATATTTTTTCATGATGACAACATATTTATTAGGGAGGTTGTAAAAGAGAACTATATAGATATATAATTGAAGTGGTTAAACTCCCTTTCAATTAAGTGGAGAGTATACTCTACTTACCCTGAGAGTATATCCCCCCCTTGGTATAATGAAAAAGGTGGAAAATAATCAAAGCACATAGATCAAATATTCTCTCGAGTAAAACGAATGAGTTAGCGAGAATTTTCTGAAGTGAGGCATAAGAAGAACACGAGACCATACTTCTCTTTAGAATGGAAGCTTTCTACTTTGAGATCAACTTAGTAGGTAAGCTTTTTAGAAATAGTTATTCCCTTGATTCTTTCTTGAACATATCTTATTTATCTTTGAAGCTTTCTAAATTGATAGGCATTTTTATAATATCTTTCTTGTTGGGATTCCTTCCAGGAGATAATTACTTCTTCTTATGAGATATTTGGACAACCTCTTTTAGCCTCATTGGCATTTTGGGCCTTGAATTGATATTGGGCTTTAGTTATAGTACTTTAGTCATATTGGATTGATATCACACCTTTGCTTCAAGAATAATTAAGACTCAACCAAAGGTTAGTAAAGTAATTTTGATTAAATAAGCAATTAATATTCCAGTTAGTAGATAGTCAACCAGAGTTTTCTTATTTTTTAATCTCTAAGAAGTGTACTACCTCAAAATCTCAAGATAACTTGAGAAAAGAAAACTCCTCCTATTGAAGGAACGACAACACACAATCGACTTTCCTTTGAAATTCTGGTATCAGATATGAGATGTCGAAGGAAATGTCACGACACTAATATATGAGTAATGCAAACAGAATAAAGATAGAGAATAGTAATGCAAGAGACACAAGCAATTGTTAACCCAGTTCAGTCCAACTCACCTACATCTGGGGGCTACCAAGCCAGGAAGGAAATTCATTAAAATAGAATCAGTTCAAAGACTCTCCGTACACTTCAACAAGTTACAGTCTTTCTCACCTAATCTCTACCCGTGCAATTTCTACCTAAGCACTCTTAGATATGAGAACCCACTCACTTCCCTACAATCACACCTGTGATTTTAAACAACAATCCCTTGTGAAAAGAAAACACTTTTCAATAACACACTCTTGATTTTACTTCACAGTTTCAATCAAGAAGACACACTCTTGATCTTGCTTGACAGCTTTGATCAAGAAGACACACACTTGATCTTGCTTAACAACTTTGATCAAGTAGACACACACTCTTGCTTAATAGCTTTAGAGTGACAAATTACAACCACAAATCAGACCAATTCAATCATCTATGGATGAGTTGAATGACTTACAAGTCTTACGACTAAACAAGACACAAACCCTAGCCCTCTCTCTATAATTCGCTCAGTATTGGTTGTGTGTTGAATCAGGTTTTCCAAGTCCCTTTTTATAGAAACTTTCAGCTGGGCTTGGACATCTTGAAAACCCTAAATCTATTTTCCAATCAAATCTTCTCATGACAGCTGGTTAGATCTCCTTGGAAAATAAGTAAATCATGTTGTAATCCATGATTGAATGCGCCTGCAAATCAGATCTTCAATCATACATAGATTGCCATTAATTGTGCAATCCCAAAACACCAGACATTCACACTGAATGTTCTGTGTACAGGATGTCATGACATCGGGTCTTACATCCTGGAACAATCCTGCATAATTCCATAATTCCATTATTAATTTCCAGCAAGTACAACCATATCAGATGCCATGACATTGTGTATGACATTCTGAAACAATCCTGTATGATCATGTCGTTCATTTAAACTCCAGCAGGTACATATCATCAGATGCCATGTCATTATGTCATTCTGAAACAATCCTGCATGATCATGTTCTTGAACTCCAGCAGGTACATAGGATATCTCATGTTAAGAAATCACACATAACATCTTGTGAACACTCTTTGTTTTACCAAAATTGCTGCCAACACTTAGAACCAACAAACTCCCCCTTTGGCAAATTTTGGCTAAAACATATATCTGTCCTTTTTGTTCACAAGAGAAACTATCAGCAGTTTAAACAGCAGCAGAAGCAAATACAATTACTAGTTATAGCTACTAGTAATACACACATGCACAAGGGTACTTCTCCTCCCCCTAAATCTATGCAACACAAACAGAATTACTAGTTATGGATGCAACTAGTAAGACACAAAAATGCACAAGGGTACTTCTTCTCCCCCTAAATCTGTGCATCACAAGCATCTCCTTTGATAATAACAGCACCTGTAACAATCAGAATGTCATTCTGACATCTGTTCAACATCACCTGTGCACCACATCAGACATCCCCTTTGACATCTGTAAACAGAACAACATTCTGTTTAACAATAGCTGTCCATCTGTCCAGCCACATACATCTCCTAACAACTTCTGTTTAACAATAGTTATCCATCTGTCCAGCCACATACATCTCCTCACAGCTCCAGCTCCACATAAAGACTTCTCCCCCTTTTTAGTCAAAATTGACCAAAGGTGACCAATTAGGCAAAATAAATGTTAATTAGCCTAGCAGAGAATGTCAGATCAGATGTTATAACATTAAAAATGTTAAAACATAATTGTGCAGGAGATACATACCACTATTATACATAGCTGTGATAGTTGAGATAATGAACAAATCCATGGAACTCATTAAGAGCCCAAAATATTACACAAAGGCATCAATAAGGACTGCCACAAATTACACATATTTTAACAGAAAAACCATAGTAAGATAGCAAAATTTTCAGCATTCAAAACAGCAGGGGGACCAGCTTTCATAACAGTCAAACCAACCCAGTCTTCATCACAACACACAGTTTTCATTTCAGGGGGAACTTCACAACTCAGTTTGAGGAAGTAACATCTTCTTTTCACGACCACCTTGCAAAACTCCTTGCTATTTTTGTAAGAATTATCCCCTAGGATATTGACCACAAACTCCTTTGATTGCTATAGATTCTCATGAACACAAATCCCCAATTTCCCTCTTAAACATTCAAATTGATTGGCATCCAAAGCTTTTGTGAATATATCAGCTAATTGCCTCTCAGTAGTAACATGCTCCAGTGCTATGATCTTTTCTTCCACAAGTTCTCTAATGAAGTGATGACGAATATCAATGTGCTTTGTCCTGCTGTGATGAATAGGGTTTTTGGAGATATTTATGGCACTTGGGTTATCACAGTATAATGTCATGACTTCTTGTGTGACATTGTATTCATATAACATTTGTTTCATCCAGACCAGTTGAGAACAACTACTCCCAGTTGCTATGTATTCAGCTTCAGCAGTGGATAGAGATACACAGTTCTGTTTCTTGCTAAACTATGATATCAGATTGTTCCCTAAGAAGAAACATCCTCCTGATGTGCTCTTCCTATCATCAGCACTCCTAGCCCAGTCAGCACCACAGTACCCAGTCAGCATAGATCCAGATCCATGAGTATATAACATCCCATAGTCACTGGTACCATTGACATACTTCAGTATTCTCTTCACTTGGTTTATGTGACTGACTTTTGGTTTAGCTTGATATCTAGCACAAACACCAACAGCAAATGCAATGTCAGGTCTGCTTGCTGTGAGATATAGCAGACTGTCTATCATGCTTTTGTATAGACTTTGATCTACACTGACACCATTTTCATCTTTGGAGATTTTCACATGTGTAGGAGCAGGTGTCCTTTTATGGCTTGCATTCTCCATGCCAAACTTCTTCACAATGTTCTTGGCATACTTGCTTTGAGATAGAAAGATAGAGTCTTCCATCTGTTTGACTTGTAGCCCAAGAAAGTAGGTCAGTTCTCCAACAAGGCTCATTTCAAACTCAGATTGCATTTGTCTAACAAAAGGTTCAACCATCTGATCTGACATCCCACCAAATACAATGTCATCTACATATATTTGTGCCACCATGAGCTTCCCTCCTTCATTCTTCACAAATAGAGTTTTGTCAATACCTCCTTTTCTGTATCCATTGTTAGTGAGGAACACTGTGAGTCTCTCACACCAAGCCCTGGGAGCTTGCTTCAACCCATAGAGGGCTTTCTTCGATCTGTACACATGTTGTGGAAGATTTGGATCTGTGAATCCTTTAGGCTGTTCAACATATACTTCCTCATTTAAGTAGTCATTCAAGAAGGCACTTTTTACATTCATTTGGAAGAATTTGAATTTCAGAATATATGCCACTCCAAGCAATAATCTAATGGACTCAAGGCGAGCTACAGGAGCAAATGTTTCATCAAAGTCCACTCCTTCAACTTGAGTATATCCTTGTGCTACTAATCTTGCTTTGTTTTTAGTAACAATCCCTTGTTCATCAGATTTATTCTTATATACCCACTTTGTGCCTATGACATTTACTCCTTCAGGTCTAGGGACCAGTTCCCATACTTCATTCCTCTTGAATTGACCTAACTCCTCCTGCATGGCATTGATCCAAAACTCATCAGTCAAGGCTTCCTTGACATTCCTAGGTTCAATCTTTGACACAAAGCAGCCATGTGAGATCACTTCCCTTGATCTAGTAGTGACTCCTTTAGTTGGATCTCCTATGATAAGATCTTTGGGATGATCCTTCTGAATTCTGATAGAGGGTCCCTTGTTGAGTTTGTCATCTTCAGGTTCAGTTTGAGGAGGTTCACTTTCCTTATTTTTGTCTGAGAAGTCAGCTGGGGAATCATTCAGAGATGTCTCGACATCGTCTGTGACATCAGTTTGTTGGTCATCAACCACAACATTAATGGATTCCATCAATACATTAGTTCTGGAATTAAAGACCCTGTAAGCTCTGCTGTTTGTAGAGTAGCCCAGAAATATTCCCTCATCACTTTTGGGATCTATCTTCCTTCTCTGCTCACGATCAACCAAGATATAGCATTTACTACCAAATACATGGAAGTATTTGAATGTAGGTTTTCTTCCTTTCCAAACTTCATATAGGGTTGTGGGAGTCCCTTTCTTTAATGTCACTCTGTTGAGAACATAGCAGGCTGTGTTCATGGCTTCAGCCCAAAAATGGTAGGGCAACTTCTTAGCATGTATCATAGCTCTGGATGATTCTTGAAGAGTTATATTTTTTCTTTCCACCACACCATTTTGCTGAGGAGTAATGGGAGATGAGAACTCATGGTGAATTCCTTTTGAAGAGCAAAATTCAGCAAATTTGCTGTTCTCAAATTCCTTCCCATGATCACTTCTTATTTTGATGACAGGGCTTTCCTGTTCTCTTTGTAGTTTTAGACAAAGCTCCTTGAAGACTTCAAACACATCATATTTTTCTCTTATGAAATTGATCCAAGTGTATTTGGAGAAATCATCCACCACCACATACGCATACTTCTTCCCACCAAGACTTTCTACTTGCATGGGTCCCATCAAATCCATATGGAGGAGTTCCAGAACTTTGGTAGTGGTGTCATGTCTGAGCTTCTGATGTGACATCCTTGTCTGTTTACCAGTCTGACATTCTCCACAGATTTTTCCTTCATCAATCTTTAAGTTGGGAATTCCTCCAACAACTTCAACCGATATGATCCTTTTCATACCTTTAAGATGCAGGTGACCCAATCTTTGATGCCATATCTTCACTTCTTCCTCTTTGGCTAAGGTACACATTGAAGAGTAACCAGTTTATTGAGAGCTCCGCATGTAGTAGTTGTCTTTGGACCTAACTCCTTTCATGATTACTTTATTTTCCTTGTTAGTAATCAGACATTCAGTTCTAGTGAAGTTTACATTCAGACCTTGATCACACAGCTGACTGATGCTTATTAGATTAGCAGTTAATCCCTTAACAAGTAGGACATTGTCAAGGTCAGGAACTCCAGGGCAATCCAGCTTACCCATTCCCTTGATTTCACCCTTTGCTCCATCACCAAAGGTAACATAACTCATGGCATGAGAGTGAAGGTCAGTTAGCAGATTTTTGTTTCCATTCATATGTCTGGAGCAACCACTGTCAAAATACCAATCTTCTTTGGCTGAAACTCTGAAGGAAGTGTGAGCTATTAGACTTGTAACCTTTGTCCTAGGAACCCGTTGCTTTTTGTTGACAGGCCTGTGAGGTTTGGATCTTGATTGATATTGAGTCTGCTCAGGGGTAGGATAACCATATAGCTTATAGCAGAAGGGCTTCAGGTGGCCAAACTTTCCACAGTAATGGCATCTCCATTTTTTATGCTTCCCTTTCTGCTGTTTTCCCTTCTGATGTTGAGACATATGATGTGACATCTCAGGTTTATTTTTATCATGGCTGTACTTAGGTTTGGATTTTGGTTTACAACCAGTGTAACTGCACTCAACCTTAGATTCATTGAATCTAATGCCAGATTTGTCCCCTGTTATTTGACCAGTCTGGAGAATCTTATCTAAGATGTCAGATCCATTGTTAAGCATTCTTACATACTTGGTCATCTCATCTAGTTTGGAATTTAAGAGTACTGCTTCAGTTTTCAACTTGGAGATGGTTTCCACATATTCTTCCTTTTCATTTTCCAGCTGAGTAATCACTTTCCTCTGAGTTTCAACTTGTCTGCACACTCCTGCACTTTTGTGGCACAACTCTTTGTAGGTAGTGGCCAGCTCTTCAAAGGTTACTTCATCATCTCCTGGCTCTTCATCAGAACCCCATCTTCCTGTCAATGCAGTCACATGATTTGCAGCTTCTTCTGTTTCACTTCCATCAGACCAAGAAGCAGCAAGACTCCTCTTTTATTTCTTGAGGTAGGTCCCACATTCAGTTTTAATATGACCATACCCATTACACTCATAACACTGAACTTCTTTGGGCTTTTCTTCAGACCTTGTTCTTCTGCCAGAACTGTTGGACTTACTGATGTCAGGTGCGATGTTCTTGACATTAGATCTCACATCAATCTTTTTCATCAGTCTGTTGAACTGTCTTCCCAGCATTGCTACTTCTTTTGCCAGATCTTCATCAATATCTTGACCACCTTCCTCATCTTCCTCTTCAGTGTTTGACATGAAGGTAATGCTCTTGGCTTTCTTTTCAGATCCATCACATATTCCCATCTCAAATGTTTGGAGGGATCCAATTAGCTCATCAACTCTCATTTTTGAAATGTCTTCAGATTCTTCTATGGCTGTTACTTTCATAGCAAATCTCTTAGGGAGTGATCTGAGTATTTTCCTTACTAACTTTTCATCTGACATCTTCTCTCCCAAAGCTCCAGAGGCATTGGCAATTTCAAGGATACTCATGTGAAATTCATGAATATTTTCATCTTCTTTCATCCTTAAGTTTTCAAACTTGGTGGTGAGCAACTGTAATCTAGACATTTTCACTCTAGAGGTGCCTTCATGAGTGGTTTTAAGAATGTCCCAAGCATCTTTAGCCACTTCACAGTTGTTTACTAATCTGAAGATGTTCTTGTCTACTCCATTGAAGATGGCATTCAATGCTTTAGAATTTCCAAGGGCTGGATCATCCTCCTCCTTGGACCATTGTTCTTCTGGCTTCTTATCAGTAGTGGCTTCTCCTTCCTTAGTAATTACTGGATGTTCCCATCCTGTTAACACGGTCTTCCAAGCCTTATTATCAAGAGTTTTTAGAAAGGCTACCATTCTAGGTTTCCAGTAGTCATAGTTAGATCCATCCAAAATTGTGGCCTGTGAATAGATCCTCTATCTCTCTCCATTGTACCAGAAAGTGTTGTCCCTAGATCTCACCCAGAACCAGAGCAGGATGCCTGCTCTGATACCAATTGAAATTCTGGTATCAAATATGAGATGTCGAAGGAAATGTCACGACACTAATATCTGAGTAATGCAAACAGAATAAAGATAGAGAATAGTAATGCAAGAGACACAAGCAATTGTTAACCCAGTTCGGTCCAACTCACCTACATCTGGGGGCTACCAAGCCAGGAAGGAAATTCACTAAAATAGAATCAGTTCAAAGACTCTCCGTACACTTCAACAAGTTACAGTCTTTCTCACCTAATCTCTACCCGTGCAATTTCTACCTAAGCACTCTTAGATATGAGAACCCACTCACTTCCCTACAATCACACCTGTGATTTTAAACAACAATCCCTTGTGAAAAGAAAACACTTTTCAATAACACACTCTTGATTTTACTTCACAGTTTTAATCAAGAAGACACACTCTTGATCTTGCTTAACAACTTTGATCAAGAAGACACACACTTGATCTTGCTTAACAACTTTGATCAAGTAGACACACACTCTTGCTTAACAGCTTTAGAGTGACAAATTACAACCACAAATCAGACCAATTCAATCATCTATGGATGACTTGAATAGCTTACAAGTCTTACGACTAAACAAGACACAAACCCTAGCTCTCTCTCTATAATTCGCTCAGTATTGGTTGTGTGTTGAATTAGGTTTTCCAAGTCCCTTTTTATAGAAACTTTCAGCTGGGCTTGGACATCTTGAAAACCCTAAATCTATTTTCCAATCAAATCTTCTCATGACAGTTGGTTAGATCTCCTTGGAAAATAAGTAAATCAGGTTGTAATCTGTAACACCCCGATAAAATATGATAATTATTTAAATTAAGTTAATAGTATATTTATTAATTTAATTAAATAATTGGAATATTATTGGATTATTATTATTGGAATTGGAACATTTTTGGAATCAGTAAAGAGTCCCATATATAAAAAGGGTTTTTCACGTGAAAACAGAGAAGCGACTGAAAAGTGGAGAAAGGGAGAAGAAGAGGCTAGGGACCAAGAGGAGAATTCACGATTGTTGAAGGTCAAAGAAGGATTGCCGGATTAACTCAGGTAAGGGGGGTTTATCGTCGTTTAATGGGTATTATGGGTTAACATGTAATGGGTAGTAATAAGCCATTGAATTGACCCTAATCAGGATGATGAATGTTGAAAATGGTGATGAATAAATTACGTTAAAACCGTGAATGAATCTATATTTGGATGAGTCGTAATTTTCTGGACGTGTAGCTTTTTACAGAATCGAAATCGGAGGTCCGGAAGTCCTCCAACGGCGAAAAATGCGGGCAATTCTGCATTCTGTTCGTTGTTAGCGCAGGGACAGCTTTCTGTCTTGCGTTAATCGGTTAACCCAGGGCGTTAACCGGTTAACACTGTTATGATAATTAAAAAAATAAATTTTCTGTCTTGCGTTAACAGGTTAACCCAGGGCGTTAACAGGTTAACACTGTTATAATTTGCCAAAAACGTATTCTGTCTTGCGTTAACGGGTTAACCAAGTGCGTTAACAGGTTAACGCTGTTGAAATCCTGTTAGAATTGCATTCTGTCTTGCGTTAACAGGTTAACCCAGGGCGTTAACCGGTTAACACTGTTAAAATCCTGTTAGAATTGCATTCTGTCTTGCGTTAACATGTTAACCCAGGGCGTTAACCGGTTAACACTGTTGAAAAACTGTTAAATTTGTATTCTGTCTTGCGTTAACGGGTTAACCCAGGGCGTTAACCGGTTAACACTGTTATGATAATTAAAAAAATTAATTTCTGTTTTGCGTTAACGGGTTAACCCAGGGCGTTAACGGGTTAACGCTGTTGGAAAAGTGAAAAATTGATATTTGAATATTGTGTACGTTTTGGAATGGAATTATGTGTACATATTTGATGATTGGCCTATATTGGTGAATGATATACTGATGTATGATATAGTAGGGGTCATTTTCCGTTGTTTTGAGTAGTATAGGTATTAGTAGAGTGTGCTAATACTGCGATTCATTATTTGGCATGACATGATATGATTCTGTGATGAATATGCTGATGATGTATGATGGTATGCATAATGCTGTGAATATATCTATTATGTATGCAATTGTGAATGGACTGTTTATGGCTTAGAGTGTGAGCATATGTCCATTGTGGATTGTTGTTGATGTTTGCATGCTAGGTGATTTAGCGTGCATAGCATGGCCTTTATGGTGGTAGCTAATTCCCATGGTGAGGAATTAGTGAGTTGTTTATGGCTTAGAGTGTGAGCATATGTCCATTGTGGATTGTCGTTGATGTTTGCATGCTAGGTGATTTAGCGTGCATAGCATGGCCTTTATGGTGGTAGCTAATTCCCATGGTGAGGAATTAGTGAGTGAGTCACTAGGTCTCAAATGAGTGGGACTAGTGAGCTTGGTAGCCGTATCTGGGTTTGATCGGTGAGGTTGAACTATGTGTTCACGAATAGTCGGTACCGCATGCATGGAGTCTCATTTCATAATGTATGTATGGCGTATAATATGAATGGATGTATTCCAATATTATACGTGTGTTTTGTGTTTGTGTTTGTGTTGAGTATGATTATGAGTTGATGTTGCCGTTGCTGAATGTGTGATATGATTAGGGTGATGAATGTGTTAATTTACTTAACATTACATGATATTTTATAATGCTTATTATATCGATTGAGGAACTCACCCTTACAACTATGTTTCAGGTAACGAGCAGTGATTGAGTAGAAGCTAGTGCTTGGAGTCTAGTGTAGTTCCTTAGTGAGTCATGCTCTGGTATATGTAACCTCGGGACGGGATGTTTTACTTTGTTTTCATTGTTGGTTGTTGAACAATTTTACATGTAACGTGTTACATGGTTCGAATGTTGTTAGATTTCTATCCGCTGCGAATTGTGCAATGTTTTATTTTGGTTAATAAATGAGCATGACAAGTTATTTGGTGATTGGTGTGAAGTGTCAAGTGTGACACCCTGAAATTGCATATCTACTCTGATTTATATTTTGTTGTTTTAATTAATTATTGGGGTATTTTAGAAGGGTGTTACATTAGTGGTATCAGAGCATAGTCGGTCGAGTCGAGTCGTAATTATTCTGTTTCCCTGTATGTGATAGGTGTTGTGTAACCCTATCAGTACTTATTGTTTTAGCTTGTTGGGTTTTCAGAATAGAGATGGCTGGAAGAGGTAGAGACGATGCTGCAATTGCTGAGGCTCTGGGTATGCTAGTTGGAGTACTTGGAGGGAATCCGAATGTTGTGGGATTGGGAGCTGCTCGTCAACTGAGTGAGTTCCAGAAGAACAATCCTCCAATGTTCAAGGGAGCATATGATCCAGATGGTGCTCAAAAGTGGTTGAAGGAGATCGAGAGGATCTTCCGAGTGACTGAGTGTGCCGATAACCAGAAGGTCAGGTTCGGTACGCATATGCTGTCAGAGGAAGCAGATGATTGGTGGGTTGCTACCCGCACTGAGTTGGAAGCTGCTGGGAGTGCTGAGATCACTTGGGCGGTGTTCAGAGAGAGATTCCTGAGGAAGTACTTTCCAGAGGATGTCAGAGGAAAGAAAGAGATAGAGTTCTTAGAAGTGAAGCAGGGCAACCGGTCTGTTACTGAGTATGCTGCTAAGTTCACAGAGCTGTCGAAGTATTACACTCCCTATGATGAGGCAGTAGCAGATGGGGCAGAGTTGTTTATGCTGTTAGCGACTTTGGAGGCTAAAGATAAACTGGTGATTTGCGATCTAGCCGTGGTGTGTGATTTTCCTGATGTGTTTCCTGAAGAAGTGAATGAATTACCGCCAGAGCGTGAAGTTGAGTTCTCGATTGATTTGGTACCTGGTACTAGGCCGATATCGATGGCTCCGTACCGTATGTCTGCTGTTGAGTTAACTGAATTGAAGAGTCAGCTGGAAGATCTGTTGGATAAGAAGTTTATTCGTCCGAGTGTGTCACCGTGGGGTGCACCAGTGTTATTGGTTAAGAAGAAAGAAGGTACTATGAGGTTGTGTGTGGACTACAGGCAACTGAATAAAGTGTCGATCAAGAATCGGTATCCTTTGCCGAGGATTGATGATTTGATGGATCAGTTGGTTGGTGCGAGTGTGTTCAGCAAAATAGATTTGAGGTCGGGGTATCATCAGATACGTGTGAAAACTGAGGATATTCAGAAGACTGCTTTCAGAACAAGGTATGGACATTATGAGTATTCTGTAATGCCTTTTGGTGTGACTAATGCGCCTGGGGTATTTATGGAGTATATGAATAGGATTTTCCATCCGTACCTAGACAAGTTTGTTGTGGTGTTTATTGACGATATTTTGGTGTATTCGAAATCTGAAGAAGAGCATGCTGAACATTTGAGAGTGGTTTTAGGAGTTCTACGAGAAAAGAAGTTATTTGCTAAACTGTCCAAGTGTGAATTTTGGTTAGAAGAGGTTAGTTTTCTTGGTCATGTGGTTTCAAGAGGTGGTGTTGCTGTTGATCCTTCTAAGATAGAAGCGGTATCTAAGTGGGAAGCTCCGAAGTCAGTTTCTGAGATAAGGAGTTTTCTTGGACTTGCTGGTTATTATAGGAAATTCATTGAGGGATTTTCTAAGTTGGCGTTACCGTTGACGATGTTGACTAGAAAGGGGCAAGCGTTTGTTTGGGACTCAACATGTGAAGAAGGTTTCCAAGAGTTAAAGAGAAGGTTAACTACTGCTCCTATTCTGATATTACCAAGTCCATCGGAACCATTTGAGGTTTACTGTGATGCGTCATTGTTGGGTTTGGGTGGTGTTTTGATGCAGAATAAGCAGGTTGTAGCTTATGCTTTGAGACAACTGAAGGTTCATGAGAGGAACTATCCGACACACGATTTAGAGTTGGCAGCTGTGGTATTTGTTCTGAAGTTATGGAGGCATTACTTGTACGGGTCAAGATTTGAGGTTTTCAGTGACCATAAAAGTTTAAAGTATTTGTTTGATCAGAAAGAGCTGAATATGAGACAGAGGAGATGGTTAGAGTTTCTGAAGGATTACGACTTTGGTTTGAATTACCATCCGGGTAAAGCAAACGTAGTGGATGATGCATTGAGTCGGAAATCATTGCATATGTCTATGTTAATGGTTAAGGAATTGGATTTAATTGAGCAGTTTAGAGACTTGAGTTTGGTGTGTGAGAGTACTCACAATAGTGTTAAATTGGGAATGTTGAAGTTAACGAGTGGTATTCTGGATGAGATTAGAGAGGGTCAGAAATCCGATGTGCTTTTGGTTGATAAGTTGACTCTAGTGAATCAAGGTCAAGGTAGTGAATTCAGAGTTGATGAGAATGGTGTTTTGAAATTTGGTAATCGGGTGTGTATTCCGGATGTTACCGAACTTAAGAAGAGTATTCTTGAGGAAGGACATCGTAGTGGCCTGAGTATTCATCCTGGGGCTACGAAGATGTATCATGATTTGAAAAAGTTATTTTGGTGGCCGGGAATGAAAAGAGAAATTGCGAGTTTTGTTTATTCTTGTTTGACTTGTCAGAAGTCAAAGATTGAGCATCAGAAGTCGTCTGGGCTAATGCAACCGTTGGCTATTCCAGAGTGGAAGTGGGATAGTATCAGTATGGATTTTGTTTCTGGTTTACCGAGGACAATTAAGAATTTTGAAGCTATTTGGGTGATTGTTGACAGATTGACAAAATCGGCTCATTTCATTCCGATCAGAATGGATTATCCGTTAGAGAGATTAGCTGAGTTGTATATTGAGAAAATTGTAAGTTTGCATGGTATTCCGTCGAGTATTGTTTCGGACAGAGATCCTAGATTCACATCGAAGTTCTGGGAAGGTTTGCAGAGGGCTTTGGGAACTAAGCTGAGATTGAGTTCTGCATATCATCTGCAGACTGATGGTCAGACTGAGAGGACGATTCAGTCACTGGAGGATCTTTTGAGGGCTTGTGTTTTGGAAAAGGGAGGTGCTTGGGATTGTTATTTACCTTTGATTGAGTTTACCTACAACAATAGTTTTCATTCGAGCATTGGTATGGCACCGTTTGAAGCTTTGTATGGTAGGAGATGTCGGACACCTTTATGTTGGTATGAGTCCGGTGAGAGTGCTGTGGTTGGACCGGAGATTGTTCAACAAACTACGGAAAAGATTAAGATGATTCAGGAGAAGATGAGGATTGCTCAGAGTCGTCAGAAGAGTTATCACGACAAGAGGAGGAAGTCACTTGAGTTTCAAGAGGGAGATCATGTGTTTCTTCGTGTTACTCCGATAACTGGGGTTGGTCGAGCTTTGAAGTCGAAGAAGTTGACACCTCGATTTATTGGTCCTTATCAGATTTTGGAGAGGATAGGGGAGGTAGCCTATCGTATCGCTTTACCGCCGTCACTTGCGAATTTGCATGAGGTTTTTCATGTGTCTCAGTTGAGGAGGTACATTCCTGATCCGTCGCATGTGGTCCAAGTAGATGATGTACAGGTGAGAGATAACCTGACTGTTGAAACATCACCTATGAGGATAGAGGATCGAGAGTTGAAGCAGTTGCGGGGTAAAGAGATTGCTTTGGTAAAGGTAGCTTGGGGAGGACCAGCAGGTGGCAATGTGACTTGGGAACTTGAGAATCAGATGAAGGAGTCTTATCCAGAGTTATTCGCTTGAGGTATGTTTTCGAGGACGAAAACTCTTTTAGTGGGGGAGAGTTGTAACACCCCGATAAAATATGATAATTATTTAAATTAAGTTAATAGTATATTTATTAATTTAATTAAATAATTGGAATATTATTTGATTATTATTATTGGAAATGGAACATTTTTGGAATCAGTAAAGAGTCCCATATATAAAAAGGGTTTTTCACGTGAAAACAGAGAAGCGACTGAAAAGTGGAGAAAGGGAGAAGAAGAGGCTAAGGCTCAAGAGGAGAATTCACGATTGTTGAAGGTCAAAGAAGGATTGCCGGATTAACTCAGGTAAGGGGGTTTATCGTTGTTTAATGGGTATTATGGGTTAACATGTAATGGGTAGTAATAAGCCATTGATTTGACCCTAATCAGGATGATGAATGCTGAAAATGGTGATGAATAAATTACGTTAAAACCGTGAATGAATCTATATTTGGATGAGTCGTAATTTTCTGGACGTGTAGCTTTTTACGGAATTGAAATCGGAGGTCCGGAAGTCCTCCAACGGCGAAAAATGCGGGCAATTCTGCATTCTGTTCGTTGTTAGCGCAGGGACAGCTTTCTGTCTTGCGTTAACCGGTTAACCCAGGGTGTTAACCGGTTAACACTGTTATGATAATTAAAAAAATAAATTTTCTGTCTTGCGTTAACAGGTTAACCCAGGGCGTTAACAGGTTAACACTGTTATAATTTGCCAAAAACGTATTCTGTCTTGCGTTAACGGGTTAACCAAATGCGTTAACAGGTTAACGCTGTTGAAATCCTGTTAGAATTGCATTCTGTCTTGCGTTAACAGGTTAACCCAGGGCGTTAACCGGTTAACACTGTTAAAATCCTGTTAGAATTGCATTCTATCTTGCGTTAACAGGTTAACCCAGGGCGTTAACCGGTTAACACTGTTGAAAAACTGTTAAATTTGTATTCTGTCTTGCGTTAACGGGTTAACCCAGGGCGTTAACCGGTTAACACTGTTATGATAATTAAAAAAATTAATTTCTGTTTTGCGTTAACGGGTTAACCCAGGGCGTTAACGGGTTAACCCAGGGCGTTAACGGGTTAACGCTGTTGGAAAAGTGAAAAATTGATATTTGAATATTGTGTACGTTTTGGAATGGAATTATGTGTACATATTTGATGATTGGCCTATATTGGTGAATGATATACTGATGTATGATATAGTAGGGGTCATTTCCCGTTGTTTTGAGTAGCATAGGTATTAGTAGAGTGTGCTAATACTGCGATTCATTATTTGGCATGACATGATATGATTTTGTGATGAATATGCTGATGATGTATGATGGTATGCATAATGCTGTGAATATATCTATTATGTATGCAATTGTGGATGGACTGTTTATGGCTTAGAGTGTGAGCATATGTCCATTGTGGATTGTTGTTGATGTTTGCATGCTAGGTGATTTAGCGTGCATAGCATGGCCTTTATGGTGGTAGCTAATTCCCATGATGAGGAATTAGTGAGTTGTTTATGGCTTAGAGTGTGAGCATATGTCCATTGTGGATTGTCGTTGATGTTTGCATGCTAGGTGATTTAGCGTGCATAGCATGGCCTTTATGGTGGTAGCTAATTCCCATGGTGAGGAATTAGTGAGTGAGTCACTAGGTCTCAAATGAGTGGGACTAGTGAGCTTGGTAGCCGTATCTGGGTTTGATCGGTGAGGTTGAACTATGTGTTCACGAATAGTCGGTACCGCATGCATGGAGTCTCATTTCATAATGTATGTATGGCGTATAATATGAATGGATGTATTCCAATATTATACGTGTGTTTTGTGTTTGTGTTTGTGTTGAGTATGATTATGAGTTGATGTTGCCGTTGCTGAATGTGTGATATGATTAGGGTGATGAATGTGTTAATTTACTTAACATTACATGATATTTTATAATGCTTATTATATCGATTGAGGAACTCACCCTTACAACTATGTTTCAGGTAACGAGCAGTGATTGAGTAGAAGCTAGTGCTTGGAGTCTAGTGTAGTTCCTTAGTGAGTCATGCTCTGGTATATGTAACCTCGGGACGGGATGTTTTACTTTGTTTTCATTGTTGGTTGTTGAACAATTTTACATGTAACGTGTTACATGGTTCGAATGTTGTTAGATTTCTATCCGCTGCGAATTGTGCAATGTTTTATTTTGGTTAATAAATGAGCATGACAAGTTATTTGGTGATTGGTGTGAAGTGTCAAGTGTGACACCCTGAAATTGCATATCTACTCTGATTTATATTTTGTTGTTTTAATTAATTATTGGGGTATTTTAGAAGGGTGTTACATAATCCATGATTGAATACGCCTGCATATCAGATCTTCAATCATACATAGATTGCCATTAATTGTGCAATCACAAAACACCAGACATTCACACTGAATGTTCTGTGTACAGGATGTCATGACATCGGGTATGACATCCTGGAAAATTCCTGCATAATTCCATAATTCCATTATTAATTTCCAGCAGGTACAACCATATCAGATGCCATGACATTGTGCATGACATTCTAAAACAATCCTGCATGATCATGTCTTTCATTTAAACTCCAGCAGGTACATATCATCAGATGCCATGTCATTATGTCATTCTGAAAAAATCATGCATGATCATGTTCTTGAACTCCAGCAGGTACATAGGATATCTCATGTTAAGACATCACACATAACATCTTGTGAACACTCTTTGTTTTACCAAAATTGCTGCCAACACTTAGAACCAACTCTAGGAATAGTTTTATACGGTTTTGGTCAAACTATAGGACTGATAAATCCGTTACAAATTTATCATCTTAACCTTATAATAGGTTTTGTGATCTTAGTTATTGAAGGATGCCATCAACTTTAACACTTTGATCACATCCGTTTTAAAACACCATCAAAATCAAGAGCATTAGGAGAGACAAATGCCATAAGGTAACCATTTCTTCTTGTACACCTAAGATAATACATAAGGCTCTCATATCTTTTGATCATATAAGAAACACCCTTGCATAAGAATTTTTTAGGTTCTGGGGTCACATCATCAACTTCCTCGTGGACTCTTATTCCATTAGGACTTCTTTTTCTGTATAAGGCACTTCTTTCGAAGAGTTTTCCTCACTTTCTTCCGACACTACTTCCCTTACTTACGAACTGGTTTCTTTACTGACATCCTCACCATTCAGGTTTTCAACATTAGTTTCCATGAATTTGTCTCCTCTATCTTAAGGAGTATTGCTACCAATGTTGACTGCGTCCTCCATAATATCTTTTTAACTCACTACAGGTTCTTCATCACTATAATCCCAACTTTTTGAACATTTTCCATTCAAAATGTTATCAATAAAGGTGTCCAGTTCAGGAACATCAACAACCAATTCTTCTAATGGTTTTTTCCTATAATTTTCTCAATATTATTTTGTCTGAATCAATATCCCGAGTATTTGTTATAGGTTTAGGAACTTCAGCAATATTTTTACACACATTAGTTATAACACTACCCTTCAAAGGTTTGACGGTTTTATAAGTATTACCTGTTAGAACAAGATTTCGTTCTACATCTATACCTTGAGTTTTGATGATAACAATGGTGTATTTGTGTGAGAAATAATTTTGGTACCCTAATGGTTTGTTACTGTGTAGCTTTAACAACCAATTCTGATTCTGATCATATGATGTGCAACATCATCAGTTTCTGAACTTTGCGTTCCAAATCTGCTTTTATGCTGCAATTAGAAGTTCTGACAGACATCAATATTGCTAATGCAATTTTCTTTCTACTTCTGTGTTATTTCACCCATCAGAAGCTTCTGAGGAGACTCTCTATTGTTGTTGTAATATTCTCTCAGTTTTTGCTTCTGGACGTGACTTTGATCACCAAACTTCTGAAGAATGGCAAGCTTCTGAAGTTGTCTTTTGTAGCTGAGGATTCTGAAGATCTCAAAACAGACGATTGAAGTTATCAAGGTTCTGACTGAGGATTCTGAAGACTCTGAAGATTCTGAAGATACTGAAAGAACTCAAGCCAGACTACTGATGCTGTCAAGGTTCTGACCCAAGGTTCTGAAGTCTCTGAATCTAGATCTCTACTTCTTCACTTCATGCTTCAATAATCTTTTATCAAAAGCCAATGAATCTGAAGATAAGATCAAATGGGGACGTGATCAAATAGTACATAATACAAATCGAACAACCTTTCCACTACCTGATTTCGTGGGCAAGGACAATACTATACATCACACCTGTCACTGAATTTGTGGGCGAAAGGACAGTACGTGGTATCATTCCTTTCCTATCCATCTGTGGACGCTGTCAAGGTTCTAACCCAAGGTTCTGAAGTCTCTGAATCTAGATCTCTACTTCTTCACTTCATGCTTCAATCATCTTTTATCAAAAGCCAATGAATTTGAAGATAAGATCAAATGGGAACGTGATCAAATAATACATAGTACAAATCGAACAACCTTTCCACTACCTGATTTCGTGGGCAAGGACAATATTATACATCACACCTGTCACTGAATTTATGAGTGAAAGGATAGTACATGGTATCATTCCTTTCCCATCCATCAGTGGACAGTCGCTCAAGAAGCTTTCCCCATTTTTCCCTCCAACGGTCACATGCTTACTCTATATAAGCATGCATTGGAGACTTGAAGAAAATGCTGATTCTACACAAGTATTTTGACAAGCTATTTTTATTTGTGAAAATCTATCATTCTTTGTATACAGTGTTCTTTAAGTGTTTATTATTCATTTGTGTAAATCTGCTTTTGTAGAAGCATCTTGTAACACACAAACTATGCTTCAAATGATTTGTTTAATTCCTTAAAGAAGTTATCCTTGATGAAATTCTAGTTATCAGACTTTAGATGTCACACGGGTTGTTATGACATCCAATTCTGCACAGACAAGAATTATGCAGACTTTAACAGTAAGTGCAGTAAATAACACAAGTAATTGTTTACCCAGTTCAGTCCAACATGACCTACATCTGGGGGCTACCAAGCCAGGGAGGAAATCCACTATTAGTAGTATTAATTCAAAGCTAAACTCACCCGTTTACAACTTGTCACTTAATCCCTACCCAATGCAATTTCAATCTTACTCTAAGATCAGAGTTCCTACTCACTCCCCCTCAATCACCTCAGTGATTACTACCTTTAATCAATATTAAAGACACCGTTGAAGTCACACTTCAAACAACTCTTGATTGTGCTTAACAGCTTTAATCAAGATACACAGCACTCACGCTTAAAAGCTTTGAGCGACACAACACTTACAACTCAATGAACACCCTATACCAAAACAATCATCAACGTGATAATGGCTTGGCTTACAAGATATGTCTAATACAAGACTCACAAAAATACAGCAGTGAAGTATGATGGACACACTTAATCTTCACGCCTCAAAATCCCCAAAACTGAATGAAGGAACGACTTCCTTTTATATTGCAGTACCTGGGCTTTTGCACTTGTATTCTCCTGAATTTAAGGTCACGCGAGTTCCCATAAATTCAATATCTAGGTTACTAACAAATAGGTTATTTGTTAGGTTCATTAAATGTAACTTGGTTGTTGATTTCCTGGTTTTTCTCTAAGCTGTTGACTTCCTGAAGAATAGCCTAAGAAAAAGCTGAAACAGAAAACTGAACAACCTATAATATAGCATATGCTGTCAGGAATGAATGTCACGACATTCAGCTAGACATCAAGGATCATATGCTGAGTCTGTTTTTCCAGAAAACAGACTGTACAATTTTGCTGACCTGTACATGACCAAAATGACCATACTACAGTAACAGCTTACATTAATAAATGTCAAAGTATCCAATTTTACATTTACACATTTGGCCTTAAGTTAGTTCTGTTATCCTCTCGAAGAACAAACTAAGAAACATACTGAAGTGTAGCAGAACACCACTCTGTCTATTATTCAGTATATACTGTCCATGATGAATGTCATAACATCCAGTTTGACATTCATACAGTAGGCCTTATGCCAGGTCTGGTTCTTCCTTGATAACCAGACTGCAAATGAATACTGAGCTCTAACAGAACACCAACTGTTCTATTCCTCAGTATCTGCTGACAGGGATGAATGTCACAGTCTCCAGTTTGACATTCAATAAATCATGTATTAGCTAATCCTGCAGTAACTACTCAAGTGTGTCATGACATCAGTCAAGACATCAGAGTACAGTTAGATATTATAACCTACAATTGTAGTCACACATACACACCATGTCATGACATCAGTCAAGACATTAGAATCCAGCTAGTGTTTTACCATATAATGCAACCAATTAAACACCTACAAACTCCCCCTTTGGCAAATTTTTGGCTAAAACACTTTGATCCCCATAACAGAGTTCATAGCAGCGGAATCACACATCTAGCAGGAAATAAACCTAGCTAATACACTCAGAGTGGCAGCATACTCACATACATGGAAGTTAAATAAAAACTTCACAAAGCAGCACACATCAGCTGCTGCAGGGGGGAATCTTCGAATCTGTCAAGAACGTCTGTTTTCACAGACCAATCTGTTGTCTGGGGTATCACCTGTTACTCCCCCTTTTTGTCAAAAATGTTGCCAAAGCCAACAACATAAACAGAAAAAAATGACAGACTTACAGACTTGGTTTTACTTCACAGTTTCAACCAAGTTAGTACCCACTTGATCTTGCTTCACAGCTTTGATCAAGTAATCACCCACTTTTGCTTTACTGTAGGTACAACCATATTAGATGCCATGACTTTGTTTCTGACATCCAGAACCACTCCTGCATGAACAGCGTCCTTGAATTCCTGCAGGTGCATAGGCCTTCTCACGTTAGGGTGTCTCCTTACCCTATTGTTGCCACACTTGTTGCAAGTGGTAAAGCTATGATCTGTTGACCAATCAGAACATAGTTCCAACAAGTACATTCCAAACCTCAGTGATTGCTATAAGGTCTCAGAAAGACATTGTCATACGGTGAACTGACTTTGTGTGTTTTTGCTTTGGAAAGCAAATGTCGCGGTTAGCAAGAGTCGCCACCAACTTTTCTTTTATCCAATAAGGAAAGGTGGAAAAGAACAGGAAAGACCTTAATTAGATTTTGGGTTCGGGAGGTACATTATACAAAGGGAAGGTGTTAGCACCCTTTGTATCCATGGTTATCCATGGGCTCTTAATTGCTTGATCACTTATGTTTGTCTGAAAAAAGTGTTTGTGAACTGCTTAAAAAATGTTTTGGAAAGAGAGTATAACTTGGCAATGATTCTAGTACGAATGTATACCAAGTGGTGATTTTCTAGTAGATGTTTTGCAAAGTGTGATGTATGAAAAAGGTTTTAGGTTGTGAATCAGCAATTAAGAGTTATACCTACCCAAGGCCTTTATGGGCATTTCCTATCCTTATGAGGGTAGAACTGTCCTTACTATTGAGAAGTAAGTAGTCTTATCCCTTTGGATGTAAAAGGGTCATCGTAGGGTCATCGATTGGTCATTGAAGGCAACATTTGTAAGGATACCTTAGCATTCGAAGGGACGATCATCATTTAACCGTAGGCTACAACGAAGGGTCACCGAGGGACAAAAACATATATTCGCAGGCAACATCCGAGGGACGATGATTCATTTTATAGGGACATGATGATTTAACCGAAGGGTCTTTGCTAAGTGTATCCCCACATTCGCGGGACATGACCATAATACCGTAATATCGTAAGGCAACAAAGAGAGGTCCAAGATCACATATTCAAAGGCAATACTTTACAATCAATTAGGTAGTTGTAATCAATTAGGTAATTAGGTCCATATTATAATCGATTAAGTAATTAGGATGAATCTCCCCAAGGGTATCCCACAAATAAAGTGGAATACCTAGCAAACTACTTTTCCGGGAATATGTAAGCCCTTACAAAATTCAGCAAACTGGTTAGAATATCGAGACAAAGTGCAATTGAGAATTGCACTACAAAAGAAACACAGCAGTAGTAATGTCAGGAGAAATAATGCATGATTATAATGAATCAGATCAGGTAGGCACAAAACAGAATAGAAAAATTCAGCGACTGTCATGTTCGCTGCTGCCTCGCCTAGCGAAGGCTTAGCGAGTGCTCGCTTAGCGATGTGCTAGCGAGCGGCCACGGGTTTTGAGTTTGACAGCAGTACGATTTCCGGAACTCCGAACCCTATGGCATTCAATTACAGAAATAACATGGTCAAACATTCAGGATATTCAGGCATACTTAAACTCACATGCAAAATCTACTTACTTATCCAAAAATTCAATCATGATGCATTATGTATTTAGAGATTACAGGTTGGAAGCATAAAACAGTAGTGATGCGCAAACCTGTTTGCAATTGAATTGCAACGTTGAATTGGCAGGTCACTTTTGGTATCGGATTGAGTTGGGCGGAGGTAACCTTTGTGCAGATGAGTTACCTTCAGGGTTTCCTTTATGGTTGCTCTGAATTCTCTTGGTTAGCCTCCAAGGTTTGATTGCTAGGGTTCCGGTTCGTCTCCTTCCGTCCTTCTTCTTTCTGACTGAAATGTTGGTATTTATAATGGTTTGTTGTGACCTAATGGGCTCAGAATGAAGCCCAGAATTTTCTGGTATTCGCAAGCTTCGCTAGGCGAGTGGCGTAGCAAAGGGTTCGCTAGGCGAAGGAATTGCTCGCCTAGCGAGCATGCCAGTTTGGGCCATTTTCTGGATTTGGCCATCTGTGAGCTGGGTCTTGGTTCCTTTAAGGTCAATGCCTTGGAAAATAAGTTGGGGTGCCTTAAAAAATGTCTTGCAAAATTAACGGGCAAATTTTGGGGTATGACAGACATATTCCCAGTTTGCCCCTTAAGTTTTCAAACTGAGTAGCATCCAGAGCCTTTGTAAATATGTCAGCCAGTTGAAGTTCAGTGGCTACATGTTCCAAAGTAATCACCTTGTCTTCCACCAGATCTCTGATGAAGTGGTGTCCAATGTCAATATGTTTGGTCCTGCTGTGTTGGATGGGATTCTTGGAGATATTGATGGCACTGAGATTATCACAGAACAATGTCATGACATTTTGAGTGACATTGTACTCAGTGAGCATCTGTTTCATCCAAACCAGTTGGGAACAGCTGCTTCCAGCTGCTATGTATTCAGCCTCTGCAGTGGACAGAGATACACAATTCTGCTTCTTGCTGAACCAAGATATGAGATTGTCTCCCAAGAAGAAACATCCTCCTGATGTGCTTTTTCTGTCATCAGCACTCCCAGCCCAGTCAGCATCACAGTACCCAGATAGGACAGGCTCAGACCCATGTGAGTACAGCATTCCATAGTCACAAGTCCCATTGATGTACTTGAGAATCCTTTTGACTTGATTCAAGTGGCTCATCTTAGGCTCTGCTTGGTATCTCGCACACACTCCAACTGCATAAGAGATGTCAGGTCTACTTGCAGTTAGATATAGTAGACTGCCTATCATGCTTCTATACAAGCATTGATCAACACTAGGCCCTCCATCATCTTTGGTTAACTTCAGATGAGTAGGAGCAGGAGTCCTTTTGTGCCTAGCATTATCCATACCAAACTTCTTAACGATGTTTTTGGCATACTTGCTTTGGGAGAGGAACATAGAGTCCTCCATTTGGTTGACTTGCATTCCAAGAAAGTAGGTTAGTTCCCCAACCAGACTCATTTCAAACTCAGATTGCATCTGTTGAACAAAATGTGATACCATTTGTTCTGACATACCACCAAAGACTATATCATCCACATAGATTTGAGCAATCATGATTTTGCCGTCTTCATCCTTCACAAACAAGGTTTTATCTATTCCACCTTTTCTGTATCCATTTGAGGTCAGAAATTCGGTCAACCTTTCATACCATGCTCTAGGTGCTTGTTTCAACCCATACAAGGCTTTCCTCAACTTGTATACATGCTTAGGTTGGTTAGGATCACAGAACCCTTTAGGTTGTTCCACATAGACTTCTTCATTCAAGTAGCCATTCAAGAATGCACTCTTCACATCCATTTGGAATAGTTTAAACTTCAGAATGCATGCTACCCCTAACAACAATCTGATGGACTCAAGCCTAGCCACAGGAGCAAATGTCTCATCAAAATCAACCCCTTCGACTTGAGTGTATCCTTGAGCTACTAGTCTTGCTTTATTCCTAGTAATTACTCCTTTCTCATCAGATTTGTTTTTGTAGATCCACTTAGTACCAATGATGTTGGTCCCTTCAGGTCTTGGAACTAGTTCCCATACTTCATCCCTTTTGAACTGCTCAAGTTCCTCTTGCATGGCATTGATCCAGTACTCGTCAGTCAGGGCTTCTTTCACATTCTTTGGTTCAACCTTGGATACAAAGCAGGAATTTGAGCTTATTCCCCGTGACCTGGTAGTCACACCACTATTAGGATCCCCTATGATAAGATCCTTAGGGTGGTCTTTCTGAATTCTGATAGATGGCATTTTGGTGGTTGCATCTACTTCACATTCAGGAGGAGGTTCCTGTACTTCTTCAGACTTGACTGGAATGTCAGTTGAACTGTCAAGGAATGTTTCAACATCCTCTATGACATCGATCCCTTCCTCTTTGTCATCCACAATAACATTTATGGATTCCATCAGGACATTGGTCCTGTAGTTGAACACTCTGTAGGCTCTGCTGTTAGTGGAGTATCCTAGAAATATACCCTCATCACTTTTGGGATCCAGCTTCCTTCTCTGTTCACGATCTGTGAGAATGTAGCATTTACTTCCAAAGATATGAAAGTACTTCACTGTGGGTTTTCTGCCTTTCCATATTTCATATAGAGTGGAGGAGGTTCCTTTTCTCAAAGTGACTCTGTTGTGAACATAGCACGCGGTATTCATTGCTTCAGCCCAAAAGTGCATGGGGAGCTTCTTTGCATGAATCATTACTCTGGCAGATTCTTGAATAGTTCTATTTTTTCTTTCAACTATCCCATTCTGCTGGGGAGTTATAGGGGAGGAGAACTCATGACTTATTCCTTCAGACGAGCAAAACTCATCAAACTTGGAATTCTTGAACTCCGTACCATGATCACTCCTAATCCGGGCCACACAACTGTCCTTTTCCCTTTGAAGTCTGATGCACAGGTCTTTGAAGACATCAAATGTATCTGACTTCTCTCTGATGAAGCTTATCCACTTGTATCTGGAATGGTCATCAACCACCACGTAGGCATATCTCTTCCCACCAAGACTTTCAACCTGCATAGGTCCCATTAAGTCCATATGCAACAGTTCCAGAACTCTGGAAGTTGTAGGATGTCCCAGCTTCGGATGTGACATCTTGGTTTGCTTGCCCACCTGGCATTCTCCACAGACTCTTCCTTTATCAATAAGCAGCTTTGGGATCCCTCTGACTGCTTCCTTGGATATAATCTTCTTCATTCCCCGTAAGTGGAGATGTCCAAGTCGTCTATGCCACAACTTCACCTCCTGTTCTTCCTTGGCTGAGGAGCATATTGTGGAAAAGTTAGAGACTTTAGGTTCCCACAGATAACAGTTATCTTTGGACCTGGTTCCTCTCATAACTTCCTGATTGTCACCATTTGTCACAGTGCACAGCTCCTTAGTAAACTGAACATAGAATCCTTGATCACACAGCTGGCTTATGCTGATGAGATTTGCAGTTAGTCCTCTTACTAACAGTACATTATTCAGTTTTGGAACTCCAGAGCAGTCCAGCTTGCCCACACCTTTTATTTTTCCTTTGGCACCATCACCAAAGGTCACATAGCTGGTAGTGTGAGGTTGAATATCCACCAGTAGATTTTCCATACCAGTCATATGTCTTGAGCATCCACTGTCAAAGTACCAGTCTTCTCTGGTAGAAGCCCTTTGAGCTGTGTGTGCTAACCTAGCATACCATTGTTGCTTCTTGCCAGGGACATAGCGCTTATATGTCTTATGCTTAGGCCTGACATGCGAGGCTTGGTTAGGGAAACCATGAAGCCAGTAGCAGAAGGCTTTGATATGTCCAAGCCTACCACAGTGGTGACACCTCCACTCCTGGTATTTCCTCTTCTGATGATTATTCATCCTAGTTCCTCGATGTTGAGACATTGGCTTTGACTTTCGCTTGAACTTCTGAACTTTAGCCTTTGGGCGTTTGTGTTCAGCTGAGGATCTTTTCCCAAATCCTAGGCCAGATTTGGTTCCAGACTTCTGTCCCACCTTTAGAATTTCTTCCAAGGTGTCAGTTCCCTTGTTCATCATTCTGATGGATTTAGTCATCTGATTCAGCTTGGAGTTCAGCAAGGCTATCTCACCATTTAGACCCTCTATGGCTGTCAGATGCTTCTGTCTCTCATCTTCCAGTTCCTTGATGAGTTTCTTCTGCTTTTCTCCTTGTGCACGGACTTCTGCACTGGTGGTACACAGCTTCTTATAGGCTGCAGCAAGTTCATCAAAGGTCAGTTCATCTGCACTTGAGTCATCATCAGAGGCACAAACATTGGTTAGTGCAGTGACATGTTTGGCAGATTCTCCTTCAGATTCACTTTCAGAATCTCCTTCAGACCATGTGATAGTTAGCCCCTTCTTTTGCATCTTGAGATAAGTAGGACATTCAACTCTGACGTGTCCATACCCTTCACAACCATGACACTGGATTCCCTTGCCTTGGTTGAACTTTTCTTCAGAAGTTGATCTTTTCCTGATGTCAGACGGGATGTTCTTGACATTAGGTCTCCCTCTTTGATCAATCTTCTTCACGAACTTGTTGAACTGTCTCCCAAGCATGGCTAAAGCTTCTGATATACTTTCATCACCTTCAGTATATCCTGCTTCTGACTCCTCTTCAGCATTAGATACAAAAGCTATGCTTTTGTTCTTCTTTTCAGCATTCTCACACAAGCCCATTTCAAAGGTTTGGAGAGAACCAATGAGCTCATCCACCTTCATATTGCAGATGTCCTGCGCCTCCTCTATGGCTGTGACCTTCATAGCAAATCTCTTAGGCAAGGACCTGAGAATCTTTCTTACAAGTTTCTCTTCAGCCATTTTCTCACCTAGTCCACCAGAGGTGTTTGCAATTTCAAGAATATTCATGTGAAAGTCATGAATAGTCTCATCCTCTTTCATCCTCAGATTTTCAAACTTGGTGGTCAGCATCTGAAGTTTGGACATCTTCACCTTGGAAGTACCTTCATGAGTTACCTTGAGGGTATCCCAAACTTCCTTAGCTAGTTCACAGTGGTGCACCAGCCTGAAGATGTTCTTACTGATTCCATTGAACAATGCATTCAAGGCCTTGGAATTTCCAAGAGCTAATGCCTCTTGCTCCTTGTCCCACTCTTCTTCAGGAATCTGCACACTGACTCCATCTTCACCTGTCCTCATTGGATGTTCTCATCCTTTGTTGACAACTCTCCAGACTTTGCTATCTAGAGACCTTAAGAAGGCTATCATATGAGGCTTCCAGTCATCATAATTAGAGCCATCCAACATGGGTGGTCTATTTGAGTGTCCTATATCCTTGTCCATGGTACTAGAAAGTAACTTCCCTAGATCTCACCCAGAAATTCACAGGCAGGGTGCCTGCTCTGATGCCAATTGAAATTCTAGTTATCAGACTTTAGATGTCACATGGGTTGTTATGACATCCAATTCTGCACAGACAATAATTATGCAGACTTTAACAGTAAGTGCAGTAAATAACACAAGTAATTGTTTACCCAGTTCAGTCCAACATGACCTGCATCTGGGGGCTACCAAGTCAGGGAGGAAATCCACTATTAGTAGTATTAATTCAAAGCTAAACTCACCCGTTTACAACTTGTCACTTAATCCCTACCCAATGCAATTTCAATCTTACTCTAAGATCAGAGTTCCTACTCACTCCCCCTCAATCACCTCAGTGATTACTACCTTTAATCAATATTAAAGACACCGTTGAAGTCACACTTCAAACAACTCTTGATTGTGCTTAACAGCTTTAATCAAGATACACAGCACTCACGCTTAAAAGCTTTGAGCGACACAACACTTACAACTCAATGAACACCCTATACCAAAACAATCATCAACGTGATAATGGCTTGGCTTACAAGATATGTCTAATACAAGACTCACAAAAATACAGCAGTGAAGTATGATGGACACACTTAATCTTCACGCCTCAAAATCCCCAAAACTGAATGAAGGAACGACTTCCTTTTATATTGTAGTACCTGGGCTTTTGCACTTGTATTCTCCTGAATTTAAGGTCACGCGAGTTCCCATAAATTCAATATCTAGGTTACTAACAAATAGGCTATTTGTTAGGTTCATTAAATGTAACTTGGTTGTTGATTTCCTGGTTTTTCTCTAAGTTGTTGACTTCCTGAAGAATAGCCTAAGAAAAAGCTGAAACAGAAAACTAAACAACCTACAATATAGCATATGCTGTCAGGAATGAATGTCACGACATTCAGCTAGACATCAAGGATCATATGCTGAGTCTGTTTTTCCAGAAAACAGACTGTACAATTTTGCTGACCTGTACATGACCAAAATGACCATACTACAGTAACAGCTTACATTAATAAATGTCAAAGTATCCAATTTGACATTTACACATTTGGCCTTAAGTTAGTTCTGTTATCCTCTCGAAGAACAAACTAAGAAACATACTGAAGTGTAGCAGAACACCACTTTGTCTATTATTCAGTATATACTGTCCATGATGAATGTCATAACATCCAGTTTGACATTCATACAGTAGGCCTTATGCCAGGTCTGGTTCTTCCTTGATAACCAGACTGCAAATGAATACTGAGCTCTAACAGAACACCAACTATTCTATTCCTCAGTATCTGCTGACAGGGATGAATGTCACAGTCTCCAGTTTGACATTCAATAAATCCTGTATTAGCTAATCCTGCAGTAACTACTCAAGTGTGTCATGACATCAGTCAAGACATCAGAGTACAGTTAGATATTATAACCTACAATTGTAGTCACACATACACACCATGTCATGACATCAGTCAAGACATTAGAATTCAGCTAGTGTTTTACCATATAATGCAGCCAATTAAACACTTACACTTGAGAAGACAAAGAAAAAGTTATTCTTTGTGAGTCCTTGAGGAGACTAAGGTTTAGTTGGATCCTTGAGAAGACAAATAAGGTTATTCTTTGTGTTTATTGTAATTTGTTAATTATAGTGGATTAAATCCTTGTGTATAAGGCAAATCACCTTGGCGGGTGGACTGGATTAGCTTTGAGTTTCAAGCAAACCAAGATAAAAATATTTGTGTTTTTATCTCTTCATTATTAGACTTGTTAATGGTGTTTTTGTTTTGCAAAAAGATTTTTCTTGTAAAACCCAATTCAAACCCCTCATTTCTTGTGTTTTTCACACCTTCATTACCTTTACCAATTTTTGGAAAGACAATTTAAAGAGGCGCAATCTCAAGAACTTCTTTTGTTGGATGTTCTATAGCATTCACTTGAGTAATATGATCCTTTTTGTTCTTTGAAACTTTACTGACATCTTATTTCCCTTGTTTAATAATATCAATCATTATTAACGCACTAGAGTAGTGCGATCACCACCTTTTTTAACTTTTTCTTTCAAACTTCCTTTTATGGTTCTATGGTGGGAGGACCTTCGGTTGAACCATAAGCCTTCCTTCCAAGAACAATTCCTTTCATTTTCACTCCATGCATGTTTACCACAGGCTTGTTCTTCATAGAGGATTTCCTGGCTTTCTTAACCGTTTTCTTGTCTTGCATGAAATGTTTGTCCATTGTCTGGTGCTACCATGGTTGCAATTTTTTTTGAGATGAATGTACGGAATTAGGGTTAGGATGACAATATGATATAGGGACTTATAGTGAAAGAGAAATGATGAGTGTTTCTGAAGCTTGAGGCGTGTAACGTAATATAGGAAATAAATGTGAATGTGAATCGTTTTAGGAACACTATTAGCCAAAGAATTTCTCAGCTCACATGTCTTGGAATTTATGGACTTGAGAGACAAAATATGGCTCAATAAATCTCTTACCATCTCAACATTAATTGCTAGAGATTCTAAATTACGTAAAGAACTAGTGCACTTCTCAATTTTTTGATTTTGCAGCATCTAGAGCCTTTGTATAGATGTCAACTAGTTAGTTTTCAGTTTTCACATGATCCAGAGTGATTACCTTTCCTTCCACAAGTTCTCTAATGAAGTGGTGGCGAATGTAAATATGTTTGTACGATTATGACAAACATGATTTTTGAAAATATTAATGGCGTTCATGTTGTCACAGTATAATGTCATAACATTTGGCTGCCATTGTACTCCTTCAATACATGCTTCATCCATAAGAGTTAAGCGTAATTGCTTCTAGCAGCAATGAATTCAGCTTTAGTAGTGGATAATGAAACACAATTTTTCTATTTTCTAAACCATGAAATAAGGTTGTTTCCCAAGAAGAAGCATCCACCAGAGGTTTTCTTTCTATCTTCAACATTACCTACCCAACCAACGTCACAATACCTAACTAGAATAGAATTGGTATCATGTGAGTACAAATTTCCATAGTCACAAGTTCCATTAATATACTTGATGATCCTTTTGACTTGTGCGAGATAACTTGGTTTTTCTTGGTACCGAGCATACACTCCTTCATAAAAGGTGATGTCAGGATAACTGGAAGTGAGATATAGAAGACTTCCAATCATACTTCTATAAATAGTTTAATCCACATCCACTTTTTGATCATCCTTAGTGAGCTTAACATGAGTGGAAGTTGGAATACTCTCGCGTCTTGCATTCTCAAGACTTAACTTCTTCACAATGTTCTTAGCATACTTGCTTTAGGATACAAGGATACTTTCTTTCATTTGTTTAACTTAGAAACCAAGAAAGTAATTAATTTCACCTACGGAACTCATTTTGAACTCTAATTGAATTTCTTAACAAAATGTTCTACCATTTGTCTTGACATCCCTCCAAATATGATATCACCCACGTAAATTTGAGCTATCATGAGCTTTCCTTCTTCTTTCTTAACAAATAAGTTTTTCGATTCCTTGTCTACTATAGCCACTTCTGGTGAGAAATTGAGTGTGACATTCATTCCAAGCTCTTGGAGCTTGGTTCAACCCATATATTGCCTTCTTAAGCTTGTAGACATGATTTGGTGAACCGGGACCAACAAAATCTTTAGGTTGTTTAACAAATAATCCTTCATTCAGGAATCCATTTAGAAATGCACTTTTAACATCCATTTGATATAGCTTGAATTACAGTAGGTAGGATTTTCCTAGTAACAATCTGATGGATTCCAAGAGACGTATGGAGCAAAAGTTTCATTAAAGTCAACTCCTTATATTTGCTTGTAACATTGAGCCACTAGATGATCCTTGTTTCTCCTCACATTACCATTATCATTGGACTTGTTTTAGTATATCCACTTTGTTCATATGATGTTTATAGAGTTATGTATGGGAACCAACTACCATACTTTGTTTCTTTCAAATTGAACAAGTTTTTCTTACATTACATTATCCAATATTCATCAGTTAAGGCTTCTATGACAGTTTTAGGTTCAATTTTGGAGATAAAACACATGTTGGTAATCATTTCTTTGGATTCGGTGATGACTCCTTCATTGAAATTTCTAATCACATTTTCTATAGGATAATACTTCTAAATTCTGGTAGATGGCCCATTGTTTGTTAGAAAATTAACTTCTCTGTCTTCTGAGTCTTCATATTTAGGAGTCTGGATGATGTTAATTCCTTTATTAGAGACATCAGGTGCGACATTTTACTCATGACTAGTAACTGCTTCATCTTCTTCTTCACTTAATTCATCCTGTTGTGATTCATCTACAATAACATTCATAGATTCCATCATGATTTTTGTGTAATTATTATACACTTGGTATGCCATACTGTTGGTAGAGTATCCCAAAAATATTTCTTCATCACTTTTAGGATCTGTCTTGCATCTTTGCTCACGGTCAACAAGAACGTAGTACTTATTGCTAAAAACATGAAAGTACTTGAAAATTGGCCTTCTTCCTTTCCATAGTTCATAATGAGTAACTTTGGATCCTGGTCTAATGGTCACTCGATTGTGAATTTTAAAAGAAGTATTCATTGCTTCAACCCAAAATTGATAAAGAAGTTTCTTAGCATGCAACATGACTCTTGAAATTTATTGAAAGGTTCTTTTCTTGCATTCAACTACTCCATTTTTCTATGAAGTGATAGGTGAAAATAACTCATGAGGAATTCCTTTAGTAGAGAAGAATTTAGAGAAACTAGAATTCTAAAATTCCCATCAATGATCACTTCATTGTCGAATGATCTTTCCACCATCTTTTCCTTTTTCACGCTGAAGACATTGACAAAATATTTCAAACATGCTGAAGGTGTCATATTTTTCTCTAAAAAGTCAACACGGGTGTAACTTCAGAAATCATCAGCACACACAAAGATATATCTTCTTCCACCCAAGCTTTCTACTAGCATGGATCCCATGAGATCCGTGTGTAGTAACTCAAGAACTCTAAAGGTGGTATGATGTTGCACCTTCTTGTCTGATATCTTGGTTTGTTTTCCTATCTTACAATATCCACATATTTTTCCCTCCTCAATCATGAGGCTAGGTAGGTGATGTGCAATAATCAAAAGTAAGTATTGTTTATATTGTATCCACAGGTACTAGTGCAATATCACTGCCATTTAACAGTTAATAAGCTTTTAACTGATGAATTTAAAGGATATTCGATTGCATAAATGAAAGGAATTGTAAAATGATAGATGCTTGGGAAATTAAGCACATATATAAGCTTTTCAGGATTAGATTTCATTAACCTATATTACATGTATTCTCTTGATCAGTTCTATCAATCCTAGTTATTAATCTTCATAATCATGTATAGCTCACCGACATCGTTTATGTCTAAACAATGGCTATGGTTCTACTGTATTGTTTAATTGATGATCTATCAGCCTATTAATCAATATTGTAGCATTAAGAATCAATATAAGGAGTGAATATCAAATCCAAATCTATGTCTAGAATTTATCTTTTGATAAATGATTATTTTAAGTCGGGATTCGAAAAGTATTTCTTAATGACGAGTCAAATCCAAAGAAATAACATGTAAATAAAGATAACATCAATATAAATTCATAACTAGTTCATACAATCAACAATCAGAAAAGGTACAACTATGCATTATCCCAACAAGAAAGAAATAGTTACTCATTGTAGCTTGGTACAAGTGAGAATAATAGATATGAATCAACAATAATATTGATTTCTCAATTATTTATGTGTATCCACCTTTGATTATTCAAGATATCACTTCTTCTCCTCAAGACAATGTTTCTCTCACTGAAAATTGGTAAAAATGTGTAATAGAAGTGAAAAGACCCTCAATTTCATGTTCTGAGTGGTATTTATACTCCACTGGAAATCACAGCGTCGCTAAGAGCCACACTCTTCTTCACCATGAAGAAATCTGTCATGTTAACATTGTTAAATGATGAGACTCTATCATTGCATGTATTTAGTCGAAGAATTGGAGAAAAACAAGTGAAAGGTGAGCAAATATGAGAAGGAATGACCAAATAATGAAGGAAAAATAACTAAGTGTGCAAATTGTGGACTTAGTGAAATTTTTAGTGAAAAAGCAGTAAAAAAGAGTGAAGCTTCAAAAATAATCACATCCACCATCGCGCAACATCATGCACGCGATATGGCATTAAAAGTTTCATTGTGCGCGCGACGCAGAGTATCACGCCCGCGATGTTGGGTATCACGCGCACGATGGTCACTTTTCCGGGCCTTTTTTTTATGCCTTCTGGTCCATTATGACACCATTAAGAGGGGAAATTATGCACTTTCACAAGGGTTGCAAAATTTGGCACTAGGAGCATGATTTTACAGCATCAAAGGGTGATTGTGAGAGCATTGGAAGCCATTGGAGGCCAATCCTTCAAGGGGATTCATATGTTATTCTTCTTTATTCAATTGATATTGTAATTTTAACTATGAGCAGTTAAACTTCTCTAGGTTAGGCTGTATGGTGATGAACCTTATTCGATCTTATTGCCATTATATGTTGGTTTGACTTTGTATGAAACCTTTGATTTATAATTTTATTCAGTTGTTTCTTAATCCTAATGCTTTTTATTTGAGATACTATGTTAATCTGATATTGGACACATAGGGTTTATTGACCCTTGGCCTATGTGTTAGACTTAGGGCAACTGTTCTACTTACGTTGGTTGAATAGGGATAGGAGACCCCGAGTAGTGGCATAGGGAATTAATGTTATGTACATTACCTAACCCTGCTTACACTGGCGGACTAGGGATAGAAAGCTTCGAGTAGTGGTTAGTGAGTTATTTCGTGAGGGGTCGGCTATAATGGTTTTGTTAATTCGTCGTGAGATTATAAGGATAAGACCGTTCATATAAGGCATCATACATAAACAAAATAGGATAAAAGGATTCTAATACACAACCTAACTGTCTTAGTTACTTCTGTTTCAAACTCGTAATTTTTTTTCCGTCTAAAAACCTGAACCCCTCCCTCATTTACTGTTTTTCCTTTACATTGCACAATTGTTGGCTTGTTCGAACACATTACCTGTGGATTCGATCTTTTATTACTGCAAAACTATCATTACACTTTCTGAGAATTCATCATTAAACCATATTTGCCTCGCTTAGCCCCAAAAAGTTAGCCCTGCAGTTTTGAAAAACAAGTTTGAGACAAACACCAAAACGAAAATGGTTGACAATTTGCACTACTACTTGAAAGCAAACAAACAAATAATTGATATAAACCATTATCCTAAAGTTATGGTGTAAACACCAACACAATTATCCCAACAATTCAACAAAATTCAAACATCAAAACACACCTTTAAAGGAGTTTGAGCAATACAAAAAAAATGAACATAAAGCAAAATAGAAATAATGTAAGTGACTTAAACATTTTAAAGATATCACTCATTTATGGTGAGTTTTTCATTCAAAATACATCCTAGTCATCCTCTATATCATCATTATGCTCTTCTTCTGAATCTTCTTCTTCTTCATCCTCTTCATCATTCTCTTCTTCATCATCTCCCTCTTCCTCATTCTCTTCTTTTTCATCTCCCTCTTATCACTTTCTTCATCATTCTCTTCTTGTCTAGACTCTTCTTGATACCATATAGCAGTTGTTCCCCTCGATAAAAATGGCTTATCCCCAGGCCAAGCAATATGAGATTGGAACGCCTATGGGTCCATGATTTGGTGTGCCTCATCTTGTGGGCCGCCTATTTACAATTGAAGGTGATACGTAGAGTATTCCACATAAGTGATGGCCATATGGTTGGACTCATTTTGGTCCCAAGTGTGAGTAAATGTTGTTATTAACCTTTGAGGGGCTGAAGTGCTTATTTGATTTTGATCAATGAGTATGGGTGGCTTTTGCTTACAGTATCTTGAGATGCACCTATCTTCCACAACACCTGAAATAGTCTCATGAACCTACAAGGGAATCACCACCCAAGCATTTCTGCATAATCCCATAATCAATCCTGGAAAGGCCAATGGGCAAGTGGATTTGCTGCCTAGCTTGCTACCACTTTCAACTATTATTTTGATCTCATTTAATATGATTTGAGCCATATCTACCTCCCTGTCATCAATAATAAAATATAAAGGTAAGTAGTACCAATAGGAATGAAAGAGGTGTAATTGTGGGGCTTGAGGTTGTATAGCATGAGAGTTAGGGCCACTTGTGCTAAGGTTGTCATGTTTTCTCTCTTAAACTTGAGCGTAACTCTAGAAGCATTTATTTCATATGTCATTACCTCAACCATAAGGTATCGGAAAACCTTATCAATGTTTCTATTGCCTCGAGCCACACGCTTTTACTATGCATCAAGTTTTCCTTCCTCTAACTTTACATGTTGGTCCAAGTAATCATTGATGGGACTTCTATCAAAAGATATGGTTATGCCTCCAACCATAGTGGTGAATAGATATTGTTGACCTTCTATTGGGAGAGCATTGGCATAAAACTCTAGAATTATCTCATAGATAAGCTTGGTTGGAGGATTAACCAACTTGTTCTAATTTCTTCCAGAGATTAGCTCCACACAATGTCTAAAGTGTCCCTCTGTATCAATGATGATTTTTTTCTCTAACCAAATTTTTTGTTAGATAACTTTCTATATCTAACCTTTTAATATAGTCCCAAGAATTTGTCCTCGTTGTAGGGTATTGGCTCCCTAGAGATGGTTGCATCAATTTTGTGCTTCTTGGAGGTTGTATGTTTTCTTGGACCCATCTCTGTAATTAAACAAACACATAGCACTTCCAACTTGTAACACAATTAGAATATCCAAGTACATTATCATTTCAAGTTAAAACATACAAAAAAATGAAAAATAGCACTTATAGGCAAAACATGGCTCGCTGAGCCTACTTGTAGCGCCATCTCGCTTAGCCCCAAAATGGTGCGCTAAGAGAGAAAGCTTAGAAGTGAAACAAGTATTTAAAAACCAGGGTACCAAAGGGAATCAACAAAAATAAATATCCTAAGCATACATTAGATAATCAACAAATGAAAACCATTAATCTAGAAATAATAGTTAAGGGTACATACTAACATGGAAACTTAAGAACAAATTAAGAAAAAATCAGGAAAACATAAAACATACAGTTAAATTAAGAACAAATGACATGGAAACTTAAGAACAAATTAAGAACAACTTAAGATCCATAAAACATACAGTTACATAATGATACATCAATGGCAAAAAGTTGCTACTAATTCCGCAGATGAAATGCAAAATATTCTCATGCTTGCAACAAATCTTCACAACACTTTTTACCTTTTTGCTTCATGTGAAATTTATTTTACAAGACTTTATTTACATACATGTTTGGTCGGCTAGAGTGTGGAAGTGAGCAAGATGAATGGAAAATGAATGAATGCAGGAAGAAACAAAAACAAAGTGATTTGCTGTAACTAATAAGAGAAAAGTGGTTTGATTGTATAAAATGAGTTTGTTTGATTTTTCTAAAAATGTGGAATTTTTTAGATTGAACGAGCTTTTTTGAGTTGATGAGTTTTGTTGAATTTGTATGGATTGTGATGAATAAGTCAATATTTGAAATTTTTGGATTTTTTTGGATTTTTTTAAAGATTTTTGGGTATTATTTTTATGAATTCTAAGTGGGAATAACCTATCAAGACTCTCTAAATGTCATGCCAGATAAACTATCATGTCAATTTCCACTAATACACTACTCCCTCCATCTTAAAATAAAAGTCTTTTAAGGTGATTGCACATGGATTAAGAAAAGTAATGATTGAATAATTAAATATAACAATTTTACAAAACTGTCTTTAATTACTATTGATTGTCATAAAGCTATAGTATGATGTAATAGCTTGAAAGTAGTGTAGACAATATTTATTATGGGTAATGTTGGTAAAAATTAATTAATATTGAATTGAAAACGTAAAAAGACTTTTATTTTGGGGCACATTTTTTTGGTTAGAAAAACTCTTATTTTGAGACGGAGGGAGTACAAGATAACAACGGAGATAAATATTGAAGACAATTTTTTTAAAGATGCCATTAAAAAAAATTAAGAGACCAAAAATAAAGGTTGACATCTATAATATAAGAAAATTTGTTGTTGTGGAAAACTCTCTTTTATCCTTTCTTGTAAATCTGTCACCTCACTAAAATGAGGGCAATTTTGATCCAAATATTATTTTTTACAACTAATGATATCACATTGTTCAATTCTAACTACATATTTATTGTATTATGCCTTTGATGGTTAGATTTGATTCAATTAATTATGTCATATGGTTCTATTACAATTTTTTCTTTCCAAAATTTACTTTAGGTCACTTTTTCCCCTTTTCTTTTCTCCTCTTTATGCATACCATTTCTTCCTCTCTCTCTCTCTTCTTCTTCCTTCTTCCTCTTTTACAAATCGTAACAATGATCTTCCAAAAAAACAAATCCAGATCTGTTATCTTTGTTTGATTTATTGCATATTTGGTGGTAGAAGTGATTGTAGATTTTTTGGTTTTGTATAGATTTGTATAAATATGTCTCTAACATTTTGATTTTTAGATTTTTTTGTTCTATCTTCTTGTGTTGCTTCCTGCTCAGATCTGCATTGGTTTTTTATTGTTGCTTCCTGCTCAGGTCTGGAGTTCGTCCTCACATTGGATAACACCAATTGCCATGACACTATCAGCAATCACGATTTCGTCATCGTCGAGTTTTACGCCTTATGGTATATTTTTATTCTGCTATTATTTTACGTTAATGCTCGATTCATCGTTTTTTGTTCAGATATATTTTGTATGTTATCACCAGGGAAATCCAAAAAGATAGTTTTATGCTCGATTCATCGTTTTTTGGTTTGATGTTATGAGTATTTTTGTAATTGATATTTTCTTCATCTGATAATAAGTGTATTCTTATGTTGTTGTCGATCATGTTCATGTCAGGGATATCATGCTCTCTTTTGGCGACAGGTTGCTTGTGTTCTGCATCTTGCATAAGGTGTCTCATCCTAGTAAGTGTTCGATAATACTCTGCATCTTGTATTTTTACTTCAACATGATATATACAAGATCATTCTCATTACATGTATCTTTTTTGTTCCTTTATTTTTGGATTAACAGTGCGATACCAGACATTAGCATCTACTGAGTTTTTTGCTGGCACAAATTTTCGAGCAATCGAGGAAGAAGTCAGAAAAAGTGCATATTTACACAAATGAGCTTTTATGAACTCTAAAAGATTTTGAAATCCAAGGGATATATATATATATATATATATATATATATATATATATATATATATATATATATATATATATATATTATATATATATATTATATATATAATATATATATATATAATATATATATATATATATATATATATGAGATTAGGTTCAAAAAAATTACCAAATATTAATTATATTATGAGTTATGTAGATGAAAAACCTTTATAATAACTCAAAAACATGTTTATAATGTCCAGGTTACCATCGATATTCAAGTCACAATGGGTTTTTCAATTAGACAGGTTATTTTACAAGAGATTAAGAACTATAATGTATCTTGGATTGTACTTGATAGGTATGATAAGTAATTATGATTTCATTTTTTTTCTTAGTTTCCTTATTATATTAAATAACTTTCAATTTGAACAGACACCTTTGGCGGGACATGAGATTTCATCTTACCAAGATACCATGTAAGGTAGCATTGGTTAAGGATGACTTGTCTGTGAATATATGGAGATATTACAATGCACATGACACAAATGTCACAACATTTTATGAGCACTATATATTCACAATAAGTTCTAATTTCTAATTGTCATCCAGGTATAAGCGTAAAAGGAGAATATCGACATCTCATTACATCTCATATTGGTCAAAAGCAAAACCAATATGGCTTTCTATCAAAATTTTCAGATGCACCAATCCTATCTGTTGGATATGGAATAAGGGTAGAGTTATCTATCAAAGAGTCAAATAGGTTAAGCTATTATGAAATATAACTTGCAACAAATGATTTTTCAAAGGATAACTTAATAGGTGAATGTGGATATTGTTGAATTGTAATTCCTTGTGTCGAAGCAGGTTGCTCGACAGAAGCAAGGAAGTGTCGAACCACCTAGTGTGTTGAGTAATGTTAGCTATTTTCGGCTTTTATAATTTTGGGCTTTAGTAGTTTTAGGCTTTGACTTAAGGTCCAAGTTAACCTAAATCTATAAATAGAGGGAGTAACCCTTATTTTTGTAATAGAGGTGAATAAAGTATTCATAACATATTGTATTCACAGTATTTTGCAGTTGCAAAGTGAATAACAAGTTTTCCACAGTTTGTAGGCAGAGAGAAACTCTGTAGAATTTTATTACTCTTCTCCTTCGTCGTTCTTTACTTTATTTCTCCATTGTTCTTATCTTTTTGTTGTTATTGTGTAAGTGATAACAATCTTTTTCATCAAGATTGATTGAAATTCTCCATAGGTTTTGGGGGATTTCCAACATCTGGTATCAAGAGCTCTGGTTTAATCGATTTGTGGGAAGAAAATCACCATGGCAACGAATCATCCAAACGAGCATTTTCCAGCAAATCTTCTGATTCTCAAGAACAACAATTATGAGAATTGGTGCAAGCAGATAAAGGTTGTGTTATGTTATCAAGATCTTTGGGATCTTGTGAAGGAAGGAGTAACAACGCTTGCAGAAGCCGCGACAAATCAAGAAAAGGTTGCACATAAAGAATTGAAGAAGAAAGATTATAAAGCTCTCTTTATAATTCTTCAATGTGTTTATGCAGATAACTTTGAAAAGGTTAGTGATGCAGAGTCAACGAAAGAAGCATGGGAAATTCTGGAGAAACCGTTTGAAGGCACGGAGAAGGTGACAGAGGTGAGGTTATAAACTCACAAAAGAACGTATGAATTGCTTCAGATGGAAGACAATGAAAGCATAATTGATTTCTTCACCAAGGTTACGAAACTGGTGAGTCAAATCAAGGTACGTGGAGAAGTGTTGACATCAAGATCTGTTGTTGGAAAGATCTTGAGGTCGTTGGCTCCAAAGTTCGACCATGTGGTAGTAGCCATAGAAGAGTCGAAAGATTTGTCAAAATTGACAAAGGAAGAGCTTCAAGGGACGCTTGAATCTCATGAACAAAGAATGGCCGAAAGAGTTGCAGGAAAGTCGAAGAGTGATATGGCTTTGAAGGCTCAATCAGCAAAAGAAAGAAAAGACAAAGGAATATGGAATGGAAACAAAGGCAGAGGAGGTTACAACAATTCGACAGGTCAAAATCAGCAAGAAGGAAACTGGTCAAATCAGAGAAAACCTTGGAACCAAGGCAACCAAAGAGGTGGTGTTGCAGGTAGAGGAAGAGGTGGTGGTCAAAAGCCAGATAAGAGTCACATTGAGTGTTACAATTGTCAAAGGTATGGTCACTATTCTAGTGATTATCCAGAAAAGTAGAAGAATCAAGAAACTTATGCAAAGTTGGCGAAACATGAAGAAGAAGAGACGTTGCTGATGGTTACAACAAGAGAAGAAGAGAGATTCAAGGACCAATGGTACTTTGAATCAGGATGCTCATCACACATGTCTGGAAGAAAAGATTGGTTTGTCAACATAAAGCCCTCAATGAAGAACATGGTGAAATTTTCAAATGACAACACTCTAGCAACCGAAGGTGTTAGTGATGTTCTGATTATGAGGAAAGATGGCAAGAGGTCAGTAATTTCAAATGTGTTGTGCATACCAGGCATGAAGAGTAATTTGCTCAACATAGGGCAGTTAGTCGAAAAGAACTACAAGATATCGATCGAAGACAAGATGATGAGAGTTCTCGATTCAAATGGAAGGTTGATCTTGAAGGCTCTAATGTCTCAGAATGGAACCTTCAAGATTGAGCTTAATGTGATAGAGCATAAGTGCCTTGCAACAGCAGCCATCGGAGATGAATGGATATGGTATTACAGACTTGTCCATCTCAATTTCAAAGACATCAAAGATTTGAAGAGAAGAAATATGGCTTCAGGATTACCAGAAATCGACATTCCAAATGAAGTGTGTGAAGAATGTGTGCAGGCAAAGCAACATAAGAACAACTTCAGTAAGGATGCAGGAAGCAGGTCAAAGGCAATTCTTGAAATCATATACTCTGATGTATGTGGTCATCTCCAGGTGGATTCGATTGGAGGTAACAAATACTTTGTTACATTCATAGGTGATTTCAGTCGAAAACTATGGTCTTACCTGATCCAGAAGAAAAGTGAAGTGGTCGAGGTATTTGCTAAGTTTAAATATATGGTCGAAAGACAGAACGGTTGAAAGATCAAGATTTTGAGGACTAATGGTGGTGGAGAATATGTGTCGAAAGATTTTGATGCATTATGTGTAAAAGAAGGGATTATGCATAAGGTGGTGCCACACTACACTCTACAACATAATGGAGTCGCAGAAAGGAAGAATATAACCATTATGAATATGGTTAGAAGTATGTTGAAAGGCAATCATCTATTCAAAGAATTATGGGGAGAAGCTGTGTCGACTGCGACATATATACTGAACAAATGTTCGACGAAGAAGCTAGAAGGAATCACGCCAGAAGAATGTTGGCCTGGTGTCAAGCTTAGCTTGAGTCATCTGAGGGTGTTTGGATCTATAGCACATAGACATGTGCCAGATCAGTTGAGAAGAAAACTTGATGACAAGTCGAGTCGGATGATCCTGATAGGATATCATTCGACTGGAGGATACAAGTTGTTCGACCTAGTGAATAAGCAAGTGGTGATCAGCAGAGACGTGATCATAGATGGGCTTAAGGAGTGGGATTGGACTGAGAATGTCAAGAAATATTTAGTGAGAATCTTTTATGATGAACCAACTAGTGAAGTCGAAAGAGAAGTTCGACAGGAAGAAGTCAGAGGTGAATCAAGCACAAGCAGACCTCAAAGAACAAGACACATGTCTGCAAGGTTGCAAGAATGTGTGATTACATCAAATGATGTGGTCGATGAAGAAGGTGAGCTGGTACATTATGCTTTCTACGCAGATGTCGAACCTGTCAATGCAACTGAGGCATTGAAAGATTCGAAGTGGATGAAAGCAATGGATGAAGAGCTGAAGTCAATCGAAGTCAACAACACTTGGTCACTTGTCGAATTGCCCCAAGACAAGAAGGAAATCAATGTGAAGTGGGTATATAAAGTGAAGTTGAATCCCATAGGAGAAGTGACTCGACACAAGGCGATACTTGTGGAAAAAGGATTTCTTCAGAAAGAATGAATCGACTTCGATGAGGTTTTTGCACCTGTTGCTAGGATCGAAACAATCAGGTTGGTTGTTGGTCTAGCAAACATGAACAACTGGAAGATGTGTTAGATGGATGTGAAATGTGCATTCCTTAATGGCCCCTTTGAAGAAGAAGTTTATGTTGCACAACCAGCTGGGTTTGTGAAACATGGCGAAGAAAGAAAGGTGTACATGCTACATAAAGCCCTGTACGGACTTAAACAAGCTCCAAGAGCTTGGAACAAGAAGATATATGGTTTTCTAAGGGAGAAGGAATTCGTGAAATGCAAATCTGAACATTGAGTATATATAAGAAGAAGTAAGAGTGAATTGTTTATACTATGCCTATATATCGATGACCTGTTGATAACAGGTAGCTGCAAGAACGAGATCGAAGACTTCAAAGGTGATCTCAACAAGGAATTCGAAATGTCAGATCTGGGTGACATTTCATATTTTCTTTGCATCGAATTCTACAAATGTGGTAGAGGTTTGATGATGCATCAAAGAAGGTATGCAGGCGAAATTCTCAAGAGATTTGAGATTTGATATTGTAACCTAACTTCGACTTCTGCTGAGCCCCGATTACAACTGTCGAAAGATTCAGATGAAGGTGATTTCGACCCAACCCAATACAGAATACTTATTGGGTCACTTCGATATCTTTGTCACACAAGGCTTGACTTAGCATACAGTGTAGGTATGGTGAGTAGGTTCATGCAGAAGCCAAAGGTATCACATCTAGCAGCGACGAAGAGGATACTAAGGTATCTGAAAGGAACTCTCGATTATGGCATTTTGTTCCCTGCAGCTGATGAAGGAAAAGAATGCAAATTATTGGGATACATCGACTCAAGTTGGTGTAGTGATGCTGAGAATCGAAAATCCACAACTGGCTATGTGTTTATGCTAGGTGGTGCACCAGTTGCTTTGAGTTCGAGAAAAGAGCCAGTAGTGGCATTATCATCGTGCGAAGCAGAATACATAGTTGATTCTCTTTGTGCATGTCAAGCAACATGGATGGTGAATCTGGTTGAAGAGATAACATCGAAGAGTCATGGAGCAATAACCATGAAGATCGACAGCATGTCAGCTATCAATATGGCGAAGAATCCGATAGCACATGGTCAAAGCAAACACATCGAAATAAGGTTCCATTATCTTCGAGAGTAGGTAGCAAATGGGAAGATGAATATGGAACACTGTAGAACTGAGAATCTGATTGCAGACATCATAACGAAGGGAGTGTAGGTCGAAGTGTTCAGAAGACTAAGAGCTATGATGAATGTAGATAGCTTAGACACAATGAATTAGGTGTAATTCCTTGTGTCGAAGCAGGTTGCTCGGCAGAGTAAGGAAGTGCCAAACCACTTATGCCTATTTTAGTAGTGTTAGCTATTTTGGGTTTTTATAATTTTGAGTTTTGGCTTGAGGTCCAAGTTAACCTAAGTCTATAAATAGAGAGAGTAACCCTTATTCTTATAATGAAGTGAATAGATCATTCATAACATTGTATTCACAGTATTTTGCAGTTGCAAAGTGAATAAGAAGTTTTCCACAGTTTGTGGGCAGAGAGAAACTCTGTAGAATGTTAGTTCTCTTCTCCTTTATTGTTCTTTACACTCTTTCTTTCTCCATTGTTCTTTCTTTTCGTTGCTATTGTGTGAATAATAACAATCTTGTTCATCAAGATTGATTGAAATTATCCATAAATTTTGAAGGATTTCCAACAATGAACACTATAATATCATGCTCAAACTCTGTCCATTACCATCCCTACAACATTGTCTAAGTACTCTAAAAACTCTCTCTTTGAAAACATGGGTAATCAATAGCACTATAAAACCATTCAGAGGTGCACTATCACCGCATTTGATATGAAGACAAACGTATAATAAGCTTTTCCTATGATAACAAAACCAAGTCATACAATTGTTAATATAAGATTAAAAGTTCAATACATGGCACTGTACAAATAGAAGATGAAAATAGAAACAAATTCCAAGAAAGAATATTTTAATCACTAATTCTACATGAAATTAAATAATTTGCACAAAAAAAAGTGTACTTGCCTCTGAAAGTAATGTTGAAGAATCAATATTACATTTCTTCCTCTTTGAATCACCACTTTTCCTTAGTTCCGCCAACATTATCAACCGTCATTTGCTGAGAAGGGCACTGTATGCTAAAATAGGAGATAAATATTTATATTCATACTTCCCACAATTCACAATGCTGATTTTATATATCATCTTAAGTGAAAACAACAACATTGATAAGCAGGTTCCAAGATTATGAAGTATGAGACATGGCTTGCAAAAGATGATATGATTTAGTGGAACAAATTTCCATCTAATTTGCAAGATTGTATCCATATGAAATGACACAATTTTAGTTTCACCCTAATACAGAGGAGTATTTTGACCACGACAAGGAGTTTCATCGTAAATCACATGACAAAAAAAACATAATCTTAAAAAATTTAGTCACGACATATTACACTTCCAAACCCCATGGTTAACTTTGAAGGTAGGAGTAAAAAAAAGACTACCATGAGGATTGGAGACATACATACATTTTCAAATAAATTGAAACTAAAACATAAAAAACCATTATAAAACCAAATTTACATGTTGCAGACACAACCATTTAAAAAACCCCTAAAAGATGTAATAAAAATACAAAGGTTTACATAAAAAATCTAACTATTAAGAAAAGTAACTCCATTAGTTATTGTAAAGCCAATTTATCAATCATTTATTCACAATTGAATTAACAAACAATCAAATATATACATAGATTAATTGTTAAACACTAACAATGTAAAATTAATTTCATTTTTGTATATTACCCATTGTCGAAGAGAATGTTGTTGCTGATCTGGATTATTGAAATTACCCATTTGACGTCCTGATATCAATTGTAACAAAGTAACACTTTAAGAATACATATTCGTCCCTTCAGAAATTATACCATATATAAGAATATTTTTATTTTCTTTGCAGCAGTAACCTAGCAACATCATTATATTCTTGTGTCTAGCAAAACTCAAGAAGTAAACCTCTGAATGAAATTCATAAAAACCTTGTGTGCTTTCATCTTATCTTACTTTTGCAGCAATTTGTTGTCCGTCTTTAAGCATAACCTTATTCAACACACCACCTAATTCATTGTGTCTAAGATATCTACATTCATCATAGCTCTTAATCTTCTGAACACTTCGACATGCATACCTTCTTTGATGCATCATCAAACCTCTATCACTCTTGTAGAATTCGATGCCAAGGAAATATGAAATGTCACCCAGATCTGACATTTCAAATTCCTTGTTGAGATCACCTTTGAAGTCTTCAATCTCCTTCTTGCAACTACCTGTTATCAACAAATCATCGACATAGAGACATAGTATAAGCAGTTCACTCTTACTTCTTCTTACATATACTCCATGTTCAGATTTGCATTTTACAAATTCCTTCTCCCTTAGAAAGTCATATATCTTCTTATTCCAAGCTCTTGGAACTTGTTTAAGTCCGTACAGGGCTTTATGCAGCCTGTACACCTTTCTTTCTTCGCCATGTTTCACAAACTCAGCTGGTTGTGCAACATAAACTTCTTCTTTTAAGGGGCCATTAAGAAATGCACATTTCACATCCATCTGACACATCTACCAACTGTTCATGTTTGCTAGACCAACAACCAACCCGATTGTTTCGATCCTAACAGCAGGTGCAAAAACCTCATCGAAGTCGATTCCTTCTTTCTGAAGAAATCCTTTTGCCACAAGTCTTGCCTTGTGTCGAGTCACTTCTCCTCTGGGATTCAACTTCACTTTATATACCCACTTCACATCGATTTCCTTCTTGTCTTGGGGTAATTCGACAAGCGACCAAGTGTTGTTGACTTCGATTGACTTCAGCTCTTCGTCCATTGCTTTCATCCACTTTGAATCTTTCAATGTCTCAGTTGCATTGACGGGTTCGACATCTGCGTAGAAAGCATAATGTACCAGCTCACCTTCTTCATCGACCACATCATCTGATGTAATCACACATTCTTGCAACCTTGCAGACATGTGTCTTGTTCTTTGAGGTCTGCTTGTGCTTGCTTCACCTCTGACTTCTTCATGTCGAACGTCTCTTTCGACTTCACTAGTTGGTTCATCACAAAAGATTCTCATTGAATCTTTCTTGACATTCTCAGTCCAATCTCACTCCTTAAGCTCATCTATGATCATGTCTCTACTGATCACCACTTGCTTATTCACTGGGTCGAACAACTTATATCCTCCAGTCGAATGATATCCTATCAGGATCATCCGACTCGACTTGTCATCAAGTTTTCTTCTCAACTGATCTGGCACATGTCTATGTACTATAGATCCAAACATCCTCAGATGACTCAAGCTAAGCTTGACACCAGGCCAACATTCTTCTGGCGTGATTCCTTCTAGCTTCTTCGTCGGACATCTGTTCAATATATATGTCGCAATCGACACAGCTTCTCCCCATAATTCTTTGAATAGATGCTTGTCTTCCAACATACTTCTAACCATATTCATAATGGTTCTATTCTTCCTTTCTACGACTCCATTCTGCTGTGGAGTGGAGTGTGGCACCACATCATGCGCAATCCCTTCTTTCATACATAATGCATCGAAGTCTTTCGACACATATTCTCCATCACCATCAGTCCTCAAAATCTTGATCTTTCGACTTCTCTGTCTTTCGACCATAGATTTAAACTTGGCAAATACCTCGACCACTTCACTTTTCTTCTGGATCAAGTAAGACCACAATTTTCGACTGAATTCATCTATGAATGTAACAAAGCATTTGTTACCTCCAATCGTATCCACCTGGAAAGGGCCACATACACCAGAGCATATGACTTCAAGAATTTTCTTCGACCTGCTTCCTGCATCCTTACTGAAGTTGTTCTTATGATGCTTCGCTTCCACACATTCTTCACAGACTTCATTTGGAATGTCGATTTCTGGTAATCCTGAAACCATATTTTTTCTCTTCAAATCTGTGATGTCTTTGAAATTGAGATGGCCAAGTCTATAATGCCATATCCATTCATCTCTGTTGGCTGCTGTTGCAAGGCACTTATGCTCCATCACATTAAACTCAATCTTGAAGGTTCTATTCTGAGCATTGGAGCCTTCAAGATCAACCTTCCATTTGAGTCGAGAACTCTCATCATATTGTCTTCGATCGGCACCTTGTAGTTCTTTTTGACCAACTGTTCTATGTTGAGCAAATTACTCTTCATGCCTGGTATGTACAACACATTTGAAATTACTAACCTCTTGCCATCTTTCCTCATAATCAGAACATCACCAACACCTTCAGCTACTAGAGTGTTATCATTTGAAAATTTCACCATGTTCTTTATTGAGGGTTTTATGTTGAAAAACCAATCTTTTCTTCCAGACATGTGTGATGAGCATCCTGAGTCTAAGTACCACTAGTCCTTGAATCTCTCTTCTTCTCTTGTTATAACCATCAGCAACGTCTCTTCTTCTTCATGTTTCGCCAGCTTTGCATAAGTTTCTTTATTCTTCTGCTTTTCTGGACAATCACTAAATAGTGACCATACCTTTGACAATTGTAACACTGAATGTGACTCTTGTGTGGCTTTTGACCACCACCTCTTCCTTTACTTGCAACACTACCTCTTTGGTTTCCTTGGTTCCATAGTTTTCTCTGATTCGACCAGTTTCATTCTTGATGATTTCGACCAGTCGAATTGTTGTAGCCTCCTCTGCCTTTGTTGCCATTCTAGCTTCCTTTGCCTTTTCTTTCTTTTGTTGATTGAGCCTGCAAAGCCATATCACTCTTCGACTTTCCTGCAGCTCTTTCGTCCATTCTGTGTTCATGAGATTCAAGCGTCCCTTGAAGCTCTTCCTTTGTCAATTTTGACAAATCTTTCGACTCTTCTATGGCTACTACTACATGGTCAAACTTTGGAGCCAACGACCTCAAGATCTTTCCAATAACGGATATTGATGTCAATATTTCTCCACATACCTTCATTTGATTCACCAGTTTCGTAACCTTGGTGAAGAAATCAGTTATGCTTTCATTGTCTTCCATCTGAAGCATTTCATACGTTCTTTTTTGAGTTTGTAACCTCGCCTCTTTCACCTTCTCCGCACCTCCAAACGATTTCTCCAGAATTTCCCATGCTTCTTTCGCTGACTCTGCATCAACACATTGATGGATTATAAAGAGAGCTTTATAATCTTTCTTCTTCAATTCTTTATGTGCAACCTTTTCTTGATCTGTCGCGGCTTCTGCAAGCATTGTTACTCCTTCCTTCACAAGATCCCAAAGATCTTGATAACAGAACACAACATTTATCTGCTTGCACCAATTTTCATAATTGTTGTTCTTAAGAATCGAAAGATTTGCTGGAAAATGCCCGTTTGGATTATTCGTTGCCATGGTGATTTTCTTCCCACGAATCGATTAACTGGAGCTCTGATACCATATGTTAGAAATCCCCTAAAACCTATGGAGAATTGCAATCAATCTTGATGAACAAGATTGTTATTACCCACACAATAGCAATGAAAATAAAGAACAATGGAGAAAGAAAGATTGTAAAGAACGATGAAGGAGAAGAGAAATAAAATTCTGCAGAGTTTCTCTCTGTCCACAAACTGTGGAAAACTTCTTATTCACTTTGCAACTACAAAATACTGTGAATATAATGTTATGAATACTCTATTCACTTCATTACAAGAATAAGGGTTACTCTCTCTATTTATATAGTTAGGTTAACTTGGACCTCAAGCCAAAGCCAAAAACTATAAAAACTCAAAATAGCTAACACTACTAAAATAGGCATAAGTGGTTCGACACTTCCTTACTCTTTCGAGCAACCTGCATCGACACAAGGAATTACAATTCAACATCCATCCTCATATTCGTGATTTGAAATAATTCTCGTACTCGAGTCCATATATGTTTGGCTGTCAAAATTAGCATTTATCCTCGTGTTCTATGGGCATGTAAGTACTCATACTCGTACCCGTTACCCGTATTTCTATGACAAATAAATAGATCAATTATAAAATATCATATTATTTTAAATTTTAAAAAACATTTAAAAAAATTCAAAAAGAATTATTGTTGAAAGAACTGAATACTTATATTAAATATACAATGGTTTAATATTTATATACTTTTTAAAATTGATAGACATACATTTTTACATGATAATATAAATTAAAATATATAAATATAAATTAAAATACATAAATATATATTGTGTGGGTATGGGACGGGATGGATATCAAAGTGCTCATACTCGCATTCATACCCACTTATTTTTGTGGATAATTATCCGAGTTCATACCCTTATATATTTTACATGTTTTTATCCTACTCATTATGGATAATTTTGCGGGTGCATATTAGGGAATGAATGAGTCAAATTGTCATTCCTATACTATTAGATTGGGTCATGTTATTTTATTATGTCTAAATATTTTTTTATCAAATGTTATCTCATTATAATTGTTGGGATTTGAAACAAATTGAGCACAAATTATTTTTTATCAACACAAATGTTATCACGTTATAATTGTTGAAATTTGAACAAACTAGACAATATTCACTTTTTTTTTAAACTGCATACACCAAAGTGTCACTATAATGTGGAAATAGTAATATATAAATTCAAGACTTCAAGAATTAGTAATATTTTAGAAGTAATAATAAAGAAGAATTATTTGTTTTATTTGTATGAATTTTTTTAATTTATTTCATTTAAAAAATTATTATATATGATCTTATCAATACATATTTAAAAATATGATGAATGTTTAAAAGTAATAAGAAGCATTAAAATAATTGTAACTAATATATCAATTATATTATTTTTTTAGATTTATTTATATATTAAAATTTTAATGAATAAGTATGATTTAAAAGATTAATTTATATTTAATGTTTAAATTAATCTTATTTAAAATAATAATTTGTTGACGATGTAAAATATTTTTATATTTGTAGGTTAAATCCAAAAGTAACTTAATATATATTATTTGATTTATTTTAGTTGAGTTAGAATTTGCATTGATAATAATCCTTAAATAGTGAAAATAAAATTATAAGTATTTTAAATTATATAAATAATAGAGTTATATTTTGATTGCAAGATAAATATTTATATTGAGGGTTTAATGATGATGCACTAACAAATAAAAAAGTTTTTCAATGTCATTCAATAAGAATATATCATTTTTTATATCATAAAGTATTTTAAAATTTTCAATCTAACAAGACGGAATAAATGATCGACATTGATTTACAATATAGAATAAATTTACACATTCAATAAATGATCGACATTCTTTTTCTTTTATATTAAATAGTAAAAAGTTGAGGTTTTAAAACTTTCAATATGCACTATTTATAGAGTTAAAATTTGAATCACATATAATTATTGATAGGAAATAGCGAGTAATGGAACTATAATTATACAATAAGAGATCATATTTTTATACAATCATATAAAATAATAGTGACTAACTAAACTTTAAAATTTATTAATATAACACCAATGATACAGTAAAAGTTTAAATAGATAGATAATCATTGATAATAAATAATGAGAAATTAATTTTTAATTTCTTTTAATATGACAGTAATCGTAGAGTTTCAATTTTTTCTAATATGACACTAATTGTAAATAATGTTTCATAAAAAAAATCATTTTATTTATCAACAAAATAAATTTATCAAAAAACATTTACATAGAGAAATAAACATTTTCTTCTAACTTACTAAAAATCAATCTTTACAATTGTTATCAAACTGATTTAATACAAAATTAAATTAAATACACTATATATATAACATGCTATATATTGAGAAAAACTTAGCCAAATATTTAATGAGTCAATACAACTTTAATGAATTTTGTTTTCTCATATAAAAATATTTTGAAATAGAAAAAATAAAATTATTAATTCAATTAGGGTGTGTCTGTTTCCACGTTTGAGAAAATATTTTCAGAAATATGATTATAGATATGCAATTTTCCCATATGTTTGATTAAGTTTTACAAAATTATTCAAAGCAACCTTTTATTTCTAGGAATGTTATATACACATGAATTTTCCATTTTTATTCAAATGTTTAAAGTGTGGGAATACAACATTTCCTGGAAAATAAGTTCAACCAACCATAACTTCCCATTATCTTTTCACATTTATTTTTAATTTTAATTTTTATAATTTTAAATTAAATATATTTTATAATTATTCTTAAAAAACTTAATTCTCTATCAAACACATGAGTAAGAATAATGTTCATGGTAATAATAATTATGGGAATATTATTCCAAAGAATATAATTGTAAACTTTGAAACAAACACAATCTTATTATTATAAATGGGACCGCCTTTATTATTTAATCGATTATTTTTATAAATATTGCCAAAACAAAAATTATATTTTGATTCAAATATTTTTATATTAAGGAACAAATTTACTATTGATTCAAATATTTTTTAAAGGATTTAATTGAAATACATTGACGGTGTAAAATCCTTTTGCACCGTCAGTTAATCATAGTCGTTGGATGTTAAAACAAATTTGACTTTTATTTTAAAAATCTATAAAGTAATGCAAATGGACAATGATGATGAATCGATTGTGTAAAACATTTTACACTGATAGTGTATAGTAATTAATCTCTTTTTAAAAATAGTGTCAAAACAAAATTAATATTTATATACGAGAAAATATACTTTTGATTAAAATAATTTTATATAGGAGAGTAAATACTATTGATATAAACGGGAATAACTTTACTATTGATTCAAATATTTTTATGAATATTGTCAAACCAAAAAAAGTATTTTGATTCAAATATTTTTATATATGGGAACAACTTTGATATTGATTCAAATAGTTTTATAAATAATATCAAAATAAAATTAATATTTATATAAAAAAAAATACATTGTTGAATAAAAAAATTATATAGGAGAAAAAATAATATTGTTATAAACGAGAACAATTGAAACAACTTTTTATTTATAAACCATATATATATATATATATATATATATATATATATATATATATATATATATATATATATATATATATATATATATATATATATATATATATATATATATATATATAGATATATATATATATATATATATATATAGATATATATATATATATATATATATATATATATATAGATATATATATATATATATATATATATAGATATATATATATATATATATTATATATATATATATATATATATATATATATATATATATATATATATATATATATATATATATATATATATATATATATATATATATATATATATATATATATATATATATATATATATATATATATATATATATATATATATATATATATATATATATATATATATATATATATATATATATATATATATATATATATATATATATATATATATATATATATATATAATATATATATATATATGAAGAAAAAAAATATTGTTATAAATGGAAATAACTTTTTATTTATAAACCATATTTTTTAAATATGTGAAAAAAATTAAAAAAAATTATTAAAAACGATTAAAAATTTTAAAAATATGTGAAAAAGATTAAAGAAATTTATTTAAAAAGATTGAATAAATATTTAAAAGTTATACTTTCTCTTATAAAAGAATATCTTATTTATAAAAAATATTAAAATGATAATTTATCTAATAAATTTCAATAATTTTGATTTTTATTCATATTATTCTTAATATTGTTGTTTAACTTTTATCTTCTACATTTATTATTTGCAAACAAATAAGCATTCAAAATCATATTTAAAAATTACTATTTGTTACTAATTTTTATAAAAACTAGACATAATAATAAGTTTATTGATAATTAATAATTAGTATGTTTTCAACATATTATTACAAATTGCAGAAAAAATGTACCAACATTTAAGGGTGTATTTTAAATACGTGATATTTATATATAAAAAAAGACACAATCATCTCAGATCCGGCATATATTTTAGGGATGGAGCATAGACATTAAACTTCATCTAGCTTTCTTCTTGGCAATAATTGCATTTTGATTTTTCTAGTCTAAAAGAAAGCAATGGTTCATTCTGTATATTTAGACTGAACCATCAGAAACAATTAAAATCCAGGGAACATGTTGTCTAAATATACTTGATAGGTGTCTGTTAAAGATCTTGATGAAGGCCCAAATCTAGAAGTTTCAAAATGACATTTACAAAGGGCAAACTAATACTTAAGGAAAGTAATGCAAATCAAAACCACAAACATATGACCTATTATCCTCCTGTGTACCCAGTGCTTCCCTGATCTATTTACTCATAATAGGAGTGTCATTCATTCTAGCTATCAATCCTGATTTCCCTTTCCATTTGCTTTGTTAATCCGCATAGCCTCTAGGTGATACTTATCCAGATCTTCATCAAGATCTTTCACAGACAACTTTTGGAAATTGCGTTTTGCTTCTACGTGGCGGTGGTCATAACGCTCAAAGTTGGGACCAATAGCTCCAAGAGACACTTTCCTCGTATGGAACTTCTCTTCTCCATGGCCCATTGGAAAATAGCCATGTTTAAAGCTATTATGGTACCTGCCACCTCCAATCTTCCTTTCTTCCCTGTGGAAAAAAAAATCCAACTACAAGTAATGAGAAACAAGCTACTTACATCAACAACTACATGTATTTAACACCATATATGGGCCCATGCACGCGCACACACACTAATAAAACTTGTTACTCAAGATGCTACACACTCACAACTCCGACTAGATGCACGAAACTTAGAGAGATTAGAGTACATAAGATCAGTAATCAGAATTTCCTACCTTGCAAAGACACGGTCATTTGGTCTTCCCAGTATGCTGCTTTGACCAAGAGTTGGTCTTCCCGGTATGCTGCTTTGACCAAGAGGCCTATCAGCAGGAGTAATAGAACTTGTTCCAATTCCAACAAGCTCAATTTGCAATGGCTTTCCATCAAGCCTCATATTGTTGTACCTTTTGAGGGCTGCTAAAGCATCAAACTGCCTTGTAAAGACAACTTCTGCTGTTCCTTTTGATCTCCCATACTGATCATAATGGATGGAATACCTTTCCAACGCACCTTCTTCCGAGAACAACAGCTGTAATAGACATACAAGAGTTTTCAATTTTTCACATTATTTGGCCGACAAAAAACAGTTTCTTTCAAGAAAAAAGTTCTAAAAAGAAGGCGGTGATTGGAAAATATCATTGATGAGTTCATTTGAAGGTAGTATTAGTGTTTGGATACACTTCATTCCTTCAAATTGCAATTATGACTCCCTAATTTATCTCAAAAGATGACATTTAAAAAAGTCACTTTGAAACTCAAATTCAGAAACCAGATTGATATGGGATTGTCATCATCATAAACAATTCGTATCTGCTAGCAAAACTAATTGAATACACTTAGCAAACTGTTGCAGGCAGCAAAAATCTCAGTACCAATATTCCAAAGTAAAGTATAAGTTCAAGACAACAGTTCAAAGACATGAACTTCAGTAAAGCTAGGCGCTAGCAAAAGCTTGACAGCCAGACAAAATTGTTGCACCAAAGGGAAAAATATGATATACACAAACACACACTACACACTATTCAGAATCAAAATGACACAGATTATGCTAGAGTATGTGCATTGTATTATGAAAGAAAACCTAGTAGCACATGAAATACACAATTTAAAATTATGCAGGGAATGGCCATGCCATGAGGCATGATGTACTACTCAATTCTCAAATTTCAACTTTGTCCGTGAACTTAATTCATTAAGATTTATGTTCACACGCGACAATATAGATAATCCAAAGCAATTAACACCATAAAACCAAAGCTTGATATCAGAAACTACCCAAGGTTCAACAGAAACAACATAAACTGATTAATAATAATCAAAATAGAGGGATCAAGTTACTGTTAGAGTAACTTCAAGTATAGTTACTTCGCTCAATAACTCATTACAAACAATTTTTTTAACCAACCCAGCTACTAAATTAAAAATTCTTCTTAAGTAGATTAACTCCACAATTTTTATATAAAATTTCAAAGCTATTAGATACTTCACCAAATGAATGTATCATAATTTCTAAAAAATAAAGTAAACGTAAACTATAAGATTGCATAATTTCAATTTTCAAATTTACAAATGAAAATTTAGGGACTTCATCATTAATACAATATGAAAACAATAGTAACATTTATATTGCTGAAATTAAGTAACTACAATGAATTATGAAGCGGAGTAACTAAGCTTAAAGTTACTCACAAAGTCTCTGTAACACCGAGACCTCGTCTGAAAAAGCCACCAACACTAGTGATTACTTCAATTTATTTATTTTTTTAAAATTATTATCGGTGTCAATATGAGTTTCATGTAGTTCCGTTGTCTGTGCTTCGTGGATAAGGACATTATTACACTAGTAATAACATGATATTGCAAAAACAATGACAAATAACAACAACATCGCAAAATAAGAGAAAACGCCGATAACAATATTTCAACAAAGATAACAACAAAAATAGTAATAGTAATAATACATGAATATCTTCGTTGGAAACCCTATCATCCAAGTTAGACAAATAGAGTTTAGTGATAGGTCGAAGTTGAACAGCGTCACGATCGAGAATCGTTTCGTGAACATCGACGCTGCTGCTGCTTCTGCTTCTTCGCAACGCTTCTCTAGCAACCTGCATTTGAATCACTTACTTCATTTGTTTCGTTTCAAAATCAAAAGGCAATAACACTCTTTCAGTTCGTTTTTTCGGTTATTTAGAAGAATGAGTGAATCGCGAAGTTACCTGAGATGGAGGAATAGAGTACGGCGTGATTCTGGTTGTGTTAGGAACGCCGATGTTGCGCTTTGGTCCGTGAGCGGTGGTGAATCGGCGGCGAGCGGTGGTGGTGTTGATGATGTCGTCGAGTGACATGTCCATGCCGGCGGGCATTGGCGTCGGAAAATGGGAGAGAGAGTAGGGTTTGTAAAGAGAGAGAAAGAGAGAGGGTGTTGCTTGCTGGTAGTGAGTGAGCACAGAAAAAGTGAGGGTGTGTGTTTGAGAAATAGAGGGAAAATAGAGAGAGAGGGGAAGACTGAATAGTATTATGTGTCCTATAATAAATAAATATCAAATTTAAAAAATATATTTGTCCTAAAACAAATCATTCATATTTAAAAAATATGTTTTTTTTATTATTTATTGCTCTTCTTTCTTCAAATATTTTTTTAACTTTTTTCTATCCAATTTATAAAGTTACATATTTCTCTTTTACATACAAAATTACTTCCAATCTCTTATAGGAAAACAAATTGCCACCAAATATAGAATTTTTTCAAAATAACCAATTTTTTCAAAAAAAAAAATCAAAAATAACCAATTTTTCAAAAAAAAAATATCAAAATAACCAAATTTGGTAGAGGATGTGTCAGATGAATTGACGCATCCCCATACCAATAAGAGGAGGCGTCAGTAGCATTGACGCACATGCATTGGGCCTCATGAAGAGGCGTCAATGCTTGTGGCGCCTGCATTGACCCTCGTGAGGAGGCGCCAATGCCTCTGGCGCCTGAGTGTATTTTGCATGGTGGGTGCCAATTCATCTGGCGTCTGCATGTCATGTGGGCGCCAATTCATTTGGCGCCCACGTGGTTTGTCCAATACATGCTCCATCTCTATAAATACCACGCCTTGTATACAATTATTTTCACTCAAATTCATCTCCTAATACCATAAGTTGTCTAGTTCAACCATTGATTTCAATTCTCTTTGTTTCAACAATGTCTGCATACATTCAGAAACGAAATGCTGATGTAATATTTTCTGCCGTTGCGGCTCCGATACAGGTTCGACTTTGGAACACATATACGTTTGAACGTCTTAATCGGACGTTGTACAGTTGGTTAGAGGGAGAAATTGGAGAGGGTGAACGGATTAGAAGAATACAATGGCTTGTGTCCACGTTCAACCAACACGGAGAAGTGCGCAGATGGGTGGATATTAAGACCGACCAAGACGCTCGTAGGATGATGCATTACATGTTCAAAATTGTTTTGATGGTTGTAATCGCATAGTTTTTGTATTCTAGTTGTTTTAATTGTTTGTGTTCTTTTTTATGAACAATTGTCTTTTCGTCACAGACGTCTACTATAAAGTAAATTTAGTTTTCCATATATTGCAACAGAGGTACTATGAAATAAATTTAGTTTTTCATATATAGCAACAGAGGTACATCTGAATTTATCTGGTTGTGCTCGTTCCAACACTAGGACAGTTATTACGATTGTGACCTGGTTGACGGCATGAACTACATAGTCTAACCATTTTGTTCTCCGTATCCATTTCGGTTCGAATCTGGGTGCTGTTAGGGCGACCCTTTTTCTTCCTTTGCATAACTTTGTTGTACCAGATGATGTCCCCTTGATATTCTGACCAATAATCCTCTTTTGCCACTACCGAAAAACTAATTTTATAAACATTTGAATGGCTGTCGACTTTGTAAACTTCAGATAGCAAGTAGGATGGATCCATTCGAACCTTTGAGCACGCCGCAATGACATGGGAGCAGAGGGTACGAAAGGCTTGGAATCTTCCGCAGTCACACCAACCTCTATCTAGTTCGACTCTGTATTGTCCCATCGACATGCCCTCATTGTGATCCATGGACTCGGCAACACTAAACCAACCTTTAGTTCGGTCAAATACCGTAACCACATGTGTGTTTGCTTTGGCAGCTTCATGTCTGATGAATGTCATTGAAGCATCACTGAATAACTGTCTAGATTGCAACACTGAACTCCATTTTGAGCGTCTGGTTTCAAACAACGCTTCTAGCCTGAAATATGTAGCCTGCACCAAAGCAGTTATTAGTAGGTTACGGATGCCTTTGAAGACAGATTTCATTGATTCCACAAGATTTGTTGTCATGTGGTCCCAACGCTGACCGTTGTCGTATGCCCTAGTCCACTTCTCCAACGGAATACTATCGATCCACTGTACCGCATCTTCGTTCGACAATCTTATTTCCTCGCGGTAGCATTTGAAAGAAGGTTCTGATAATGCATAACCTGCACTGACAACCTTCTTACGCAACGTCTTATCTTTGATTTCCCGCATGAAATTTTGAGCAATATGTCTAATAAAAAACACATGCGTCGAATGAGGATTTTTCCAGCCATTGTCAATGTTATTATATGCATTGATGATTGAGGGGTGTCTATCAGAGATTAAACACAGGTTAGGATGAGGTGCAACGTGCAATTGGAGATTTCTTAGGAAAAAACTCCATCCCTCAACAGTCTCCCCTTCAACTAGGGCAAAGGCGATTGGAAAAATATTGTTGTTCCTATCTTGTGCCACTGCCATCAGTAATGTTCCTTTGTATTTTCCATACAACCATGTACCATCAATTTGTATAATTGGTTTACATAAAGAAAAACCTATGATACACGGTTGATACGCCCAGAATAGACGGTGAAATATTTTATTTCCAACAACACACGTACCATCTGGTGTATATGCGGGCAATGTTTCCATCTTGACAATTGTCCCGGGAGCATAGTGTTTTAGAGCCAACAGGTATTTTGGAAGTTGTTTGTAAGACTCCTCCCAATTGCCAAACACTTTTTCAACAGTTTTTGTTCTAACTATCCATGCCTTCCTATATGATGGAGTGTACTCGTACTCTGCCCTAATATGCGAGATTATTGTACTCACCTTTAACGATGGATTGTCGCCAATGACAGACAATATTTCATCGCATATTAGCTGAGAGCTTAATTTACGATGATCCTGCATTGGGTTTGTCAGCATGCATGTGTGATTTGGACCCATTGACCCAATCTCCCAAGACTCGCTCCTCTTCCGGTACGAAGCTGACAACCTAAAAAGACAGTGTTCATTCGGACAATAAACTTTAAACCTCGATGCGTCAGTTCTGTCAACTCTGAAATCAGCTGATAGTTGCATGTTGAATTTCTTAATGGCTTTTACACATTCCTCTTTTGTGCGAAATGTGTCTCCTTGTTTTAGAGATCCTTGCATTTGCACGTAAGGATTGTACCATACATCTGCTGAAAGTCATCTTAACCCAAATTTAACCTTGTCATGTGTTGGGGTGGGAAATATACATGACTTGCTGGTATTGGCTCATCTTCCTCTTCAGCATTCACCATCGAATCAACCATGATCTCAGGTTCCTATTCTTCGTCGTCTGGAACATTCACCTCAGCTTGTTCGTCATCAGTCTCACAAAACAGTTGTGACTGATCAATGTACTGAGACTCCTGTTGTTGATGTGGTAATATATACAACTTTATATCGTTGTAACCGGATTGTTCGTGACTGCCAAACATATGTTGAACATCATCATCATCTCGAATCTTCTTCTGATAAAAATTTACCTGGTTTTTTGCAAACCAAACTGGATTTTTATAGATGATCTGACCCACATTATTGCACTGCAATTTCTTTTCTATTCTTTATTTCAGATGTAAAAAATTTGATCGTCGATTTATTGTAAACCGAGTCACTTTTGTGTTTCGAAAACAAAAATCGAACAACTGATGATCAAATATTTCACCTTCGACATGGGCACTGATCATGTAATGTTGTGTGGAAGACATTATGTTGGAATATTAAATATGTAGATAGTTTGAATGGAATTGGAATTGAATGCATTGTTAAGTTGTTCATCTGCAGAGCATAAATAGCTTGGTCATTGGTAAGTTGGTTGTTGCATTGATAACTTGGTCATTGTCTGTACAGACTTGACCATGCATGTAGTAGAAGGAATCCAGCATGCAGAGAAAAGATTGAAAAGAATACACATGCGTCATGGAATCAAAGAATCTCTGAGCTTTGTGCCCTAAGATTCCAACCTAGGCGCCCATTCCTTAGGCGCCCATTCCCTAGGTGCCATAAAGTAACTAAGGCGCCAAAGGGTTGGGCACCTCTTCACAAAAGTAGTCTTAGGCGCCACTAGGAAGGGCGCCCCTTCCAATTTCCATACACTAAGGCGCCAAGAGGAAGGGCACCTCTTCCTTGCATGTGAGAAATCACATGTAGGCGCCAAGAGGAAGGGCTCCTCTTCCCTTGCATGTGCTTTCTTCACATGCGCCAAGAAGATTCCTCACATGCTAGCTTTCTCTTCCATTCTGAATTTTGTCATTCTCTTGTCTCCTCTTGCCTTTCCAGGCAACCAATCACACTCTTTTTAAGTTCCAAACCTACTCACTCATTCATCTATAAATAGTCTCTCATATCAACAATATCAAATCATCTTCATCAATACTCAAGTATTTTCTTCTACCACACTTCTTTCATCTACCAAACTCAAGCTTTGCAAATTCAAATCATGTATTTGTTGACTATAGGCGATGAACACAGAGGCACAATCGAGAATATCTCGGCATTTGTATGTTATCTCTCTCTTTTAGTTTCTATTTTTGGATTACTACTTATAGATATCTTTTTGTGTTATACTTTTGTTATGTCTCTCTTTTGAGTTTCTATTCTTGGATTACTTCTAGTAGATATCTTTTTTGTGTTATATCTTTGTTATCTCTCTCTTTTTAGTTTCTATTTTTGGATTACTTCTAATAGATGTCTTCTTTGTGTTATACCTTTGTAATATCTCTTTTTTTAGTTTCTATTTTTGGAATACTTCTAATAGATATCTTCTTTGTGTTATACATTTGTTGTCTCTCTCTTTTTAGTTTCTATTTTTGGATTACTTCTAATAGATATCTTATTTGTGTTATACCTTTGTTATCTCTCTCTTTTTAGTTTCTAATTTTGGAATACTTCTTATAGATGTGTGTTTGTTGAGTATGTATTTCTTCTTCTAAATGTATTTTCTTACTTTTTTGTTATTAGGATCCGAAGCGGTTTAGATGTCGCGTACATGAATATATATCCCACGATCCTTTAATAGAACCATATATTAGAGGATGTGGATTTGGAAATCTACTAAACATTGTTTCGTACTGGGTGGACTACAAGTTCATTCTGGCTTTGTTGGAGAGGTGGAGACCCGAGACCCACACATTTCACCTTCCGATTGGTGGGTGTACCGTCACACTTGAGGACGTGTACATGTTGTTGGGTCTCAGTATAGACGGAAAGGTAGTGAATGGGCGAGTTAACCAAGACAACAATATATGCAATGAATTATTGGGTGCCCCTTAGACGGCGAAACTGAGGGGGACACATTCGGTCAAGCAAGGGAGCAAGGAATAAATTTAAAATACCTAAAACAATATTATGTCAGTATAGTATTGTCCGACGATTCAACCGAGTATGAGAAAATAATAAAAGCTCGATGTTATATTATGATTTTATTTGGTAACTTTTTGTTTCCAGAAAGTACAGGTAATTCTGTGAATATAATGTATCTACCTTTATTACGCAACATTAATAAGGTAAACACTTATAGTTGGGGTTCAGCTGTGTTGGCCCATCTATATAGTGCAATGTATAGAACTGCAAAAAAGAATACATGTACTTTTTTTTCATGTGCTTATTTTCTTCAAGCTTGGGGGTGGTCGAGAATGTCGTCGCTCGCCCTGATAAATGAGCGCCCATTCGTGTTCCCATTTGCAACCAAGTAAGTCTAACACTTTACCATTCACCATTTAGTTAATTATATTTATTATTATAATTAACAGTAAATAATATTTTTCACTTCTTTTTATTATCTTAGGTGGTCAGTAAGGGGAATGAACTACAATAGGTGTCTGAAACACGCTATTGTAGTCTATCGAAATCTATTGGACCACATTGGACATGACGATGTAATAATCCTACCGAACTATATTTTAATTTAAAAATACTTCTCAAATTATTTTCCATCTAACCATTTGGTATTATTTTACAGTTTATTTGGAGGCATATTTGGGTCTGAATCATGATGTGAACCATGACGATGCTGCAGTTTGGACAGCGAAGACACCGATTAGCCGATTCACTACGGTGGAAATGCACCAAAGTGATCGGGTCAAACTGCAGTTCGGAATGCTACAATAGATTCCAGAATCTCCCACGTATTTGAGGAATTGGCATCAAAAAATGGTCGATGCACAATGGGATTATTCTGACTTGAGAGACTTTGCAAAAGACATGTGTCGTCAATGGAGGAATCGACGATAACACATCTTGAACGAACCAGTCATCCAAGGTGCAAGACCCACTCAACAATATATGGCATGGTTTAGGTCTGTAACAACTCAGCAATTTGTATCTGAGTCGCGGTATTTTATGGATCCACGCCAACTTGCTTCGTCATCGTATGCCCCACATCAATTCACCATCCAACACCAATGTGAACCCACCCAAACCCAACAGCCAACCACACAACATCAACCGACCACATACACACAACAACCAAGCACCCAACATCGCAACCCGTTCATGCCAACCACCCAACAACCAACCATCCAACGTCACACCCCGTTCATACCACCCATCCAAACACAAAACCAAGAATCAAACCCCGCATCCACAACCGTCTACAACCTAGATAATTCATATGAGTCACTTCATCGTAGCCCCCCTACCAATGAACACCCAACCACTGTTTAACTATAGTACGCCCCAGGAACCATTGCTTCATTTTCAAAACGACTCAATGGCCCAATTTGGGCAACTATACCGTCCCCAATTCACCCAACCCCAACGCCTTAACTACGATGACATGGGCATCGAACTCCATTACGGAAGCGTCGTTGGCCAGAGCCCCTCCGGATATTGGGAGCAAATGATGACACATCTGTCAAATACCGCCGGAACTTCCGCCGATCCTTCCAACCAGCCATCGTTCGATCAGGTCAGCACCCAAAGACCACAAACACCTCAAGAAAATCGTGGGAGACCTCAGAGACAAACTAACGCACCGGGATGTGGAACCGGGGGACGTTATAATCGGGCGGGTCATTAGTTTTTTGTCTGTCCAATGTAACCAATTATTACATATTTAATGAATTTATTTTTTTCATTATTATTTCTTATGTATTAAATAATAAATATTAAATATTAAAAATTAAAAAATTAAAAAACTAAATAAATATAAAAAAATTAAAAAATAATAGGAGGGGGTGTATGCGCCAAATGAATTGGCGCATACACCCACCATGCAAAATACACGCAGGCCTCAGAGGCATTGGAGCCTCCTCATGAGACCCAATGCATGCGCGCCAATGCTACTGGCGCCTCCTCTTATTGGTATGGGGGTGCGCCAATTCATCTGGCGCATCCTCTACCAAACTTGGTTATTTTGGTTTTTTTTTTGAAAAATTGGTTATTTTCGAAAAAAAATTGAAAAAATTGGTTATTTTGAAAAAAAAAATCCCAAATATACTATTATATCTTTTCTTTTATTTCTTATTATGACACGTTGAGTTTTTAAAGGGCTTTTAAAAATTTTGATTTTAATTCTATATTATATTTCTTAATTTAATAATATTAATAATTTCTGTTATATTTTTTGAGAATCTTTTAATTTCTTTTCTCTCAATCTAACAATTAATTAGTTTCATAATATCAATTTAGATTTTTTTTTTTAAATATTAACATTTTGAAAACTATTTTTAAAATAATAAATTTTTCAAAATAACTACATTTAAAAGAAGATGCATCAGATGAACTGGCGCATCCGTTTTTGGCCAAGAGGAGGCGCCTAAGGCCTTGGCGCCTGCATTGGAAGTCTCATGAGGAGACGCCAATGTCCTTGGCGCCTGCATTGGGCCTCATTGTTGGTGTAAGCCCTAGAGGCCAATACTTTTGGTACTTGTATCGAATTATTTATTAATTAATAAAAGGTTTTTTCTTTATTATGTTTGATTAATAAAGTCCCTAGAATAGCTAGTCCGTTTAATGTATCAAGTATGACTTAATCATGAGATCACATTAAACATAAGGACACTATTCTTAAAGTATCCGTAGTCGAGCTTTATTGTGAAGTGGGATAACATTAAAGCATTAAGACTATTATGTTTGTAGACTGATGATCACATCTCATGGATCATGGATAAAGAGTTATCAAGTCTTAAACATAGGTATGAATATTAAGAGTAATATTTATACCGGATTGACCCGCTATGAGAATACTATATAGAAAGTTATGCAAAGTGTCATAAGTTATTCTCATGGTGATAATGGTGTATACCACTCTTCGACCTGAAACCACTATGGATCCTAGATGTAGAGTCGAGTGCTTTATTGCTGATCCAACGTTGTTCGTAATTGGATAACCATAAAGACAATTGATGGGTACTCCACGAAGCATGCCGAGGGACATGAGTGACCTAGATGGAATTTGCCCATCCTGCGTAACAGGATAAATGTCTATGGGCCCAATATTGAACTGGACAAGGATGACACGGTCTATACCTTGTGTTCAATATAGACATAAGGGCAAAGGGGTAATTATACACATAATTATTATCACAGGAGGTTTTGTCAGATCACATGACATTTTCGTGACTTGGGTAACAGTGATGTGTTGCTAGATACCGCTCACTGTTTATTATGTTAAATGTGTGATTTAATATAATTGCCAACGTCGCGAAAACCTACAGGGTCACACACAAAGGACAAATTGATGAGAGATAGAGTAACTAAGGAACACCGTAAGGTACGGTGCACTTAAGTGGAATACGAAATATGGTAAGGTACCAAATACTTAAGTGATTTTGGCATATTATGAGATATGGGCCAAAATACACTTAAGTGGGCTTTTTAGCTTGAAGCCCACACATGTGGTTCTATAAATATAACCCTTGGGTAGAAGCATTGTCACTCAAGTGAAGACTTGGAATTTCGTTTCCCTCTCTCTCTCTCTCACTTAAAGCCTTCATTCGTACCAGTTAGCACTGAGATTGAAGGAACCCGTTCATGTGGACTGAGTAGAGACGTTGTCATCGTTCAACGTTCGTGATCGCTCCGTGGATTTGTATCCAACGTTTTGATCGTTAGAAGAGATCTGCACCAAAGGTTTGAATCGCCATAAGAGGTAACGATTCTATCACTGATCATGCCCATTCGTAAGGATCACTAAATGGAGAAATTTTTAAATTCCGCTGCGTCTTGGATGGCAATTCTCCTTCAGTGGTATCATAGCCACTTACGAAACCATGAATCTGATAACTATTTTTTTTTCTGTATTAATACGATTAAGAGACAAAATGAATCAAAGATTAAATTGAGATCGATCAAGTCATATATATGATATATGTAACCTTGATGCAAAATACATTATATATGATATAGTGTTCTCGTTTCGTTCATTCAAACACTCAATGATTGTTTTCCTTTGAGCGATCAATGGTTATTTGCTTCTTGATTCGACATTAGTATGGTGAAGCAATGACGTGTTGATCAATCATACTGAATCAACAATCGAGATGTGTTTGACGGTCTGAAATTGGTGCGTCAGGGTTAGTGACGGCACAAGGGTTGTGTTGTCAGAGAGTTATGCGATTGGGGTTATGACTGCACAAGAGTTGTGCTTTCTAAACACTTTTTGGAACAGTGTTAACCGGTTAACGCATGTGGTTAACCGGTTAACGCAATACGAAATAATTTTTTTTAAGTTTTCAAACAGTATTAACCGGTTAACGCATTTGGTTAACCGGTTAACGCATTTGGTTAACCGATTAACGCATTTGGTTAACCGGTTAACGCAAGACGGAAAACAGTTTTCCAAGAGATTCTCAAACAGTGTTAACCGGTTAACGCATTTGGTTAACCGGTTAACGCAAGGCAGAAAACATTTTTTTGAACAGATTTCAAACAGTGTTAACCGGTTAACGCAAAGCAAAATTCACCCGTTCGACTAACTCAGTGCTTTAAAGTATCAAGTGTTGATGCGAAAAGCGACGTCGATTTTAAATGAATTGTTCATTAAAAATTTCGGTCAGGGGCGCTGCCCCTTCAACCCCGCAAGGGGCGCTGCCCCCTTGACCCTTGTCCGCTAAACGGTCAGCGGAACCACCGTCCGCTGACCGGGCAGCGGAACACCCGTTCCCGCTGACCGGGCAGCGGACCCCCGGCTAACTCTGCGTAGTGTGATCGATCGTCGAAATTTAATTTGGTTTTAATTAATTAAAAGAATTAAAATTGATAATAATAATAATAATGTGTTTATTATTGTCTTGTGGTGATCGGTTATGGCCTTAGTTTTCCTTTATTTTGTTTTGGTTTTTAAAATACGACCTGCGTGTCGTGCCTCTCTTTTTAATCTCTCAATGTAACTTCTTTTCTCATCTCACTCCCTCGTATGTAAAACGAGTTTATTTTATGTAATAATATGAAGAAAGCAAAGAAGTCAGTGCCAAAGGAGGACAACCTTGAAGATCTTGCTTGGAGAAGCTTAGATCGTTGTTAGGTTAGCTTAGGTTCTCTCATTGGCTTGGGAGAACAATTGCGTTAGGGGTCATAACTGTTTCATTATGTATGTATGTTGATGCATGTGAATGTATGTTGATGCATGTGAGAGGCGATTTATATGATAAATAAGCCGGTGAGATCAGAAAAATTGCAATTCCCTCAAATTAAATATTAAGTTTATGCTTTCCAAGTTTTAACACTCATCAAGACTAGTATCGGATAATGTAGGTTTTGCCTACGCGAGGTGCATGTTCTATATTAGTAAGGTGCGATGGGATAATTGTAATATCCAACTGTTAAAACAATAGGTCAAACTTAACTAAACAAATTATAATAATATTATATGTGTTTGCTTTCCAAGTTTTAGCACTCATCAAGACTAGTATCGGACAATGTAGGTTTCGCCTATGCGATGTGCATTTTCTATATTGGTAAGGTGCGAAGGGATAATTGTAATATCCAACTGCTAAAACAATGGGTCAAACTTAATTATAATAATATTATATATGTTTAGAAGCAAGAGTTGGGAATGATCCATATGATGGATTGGAATAAGGAGTTATTCACCCAACTGAAATTTTCGAGAGTTGTATGAGATACAACTGGAAAGAGTTCCTACCTAAATAACCTAGTTTTGTGTAATCCGCCTACGCAGACTTAGAACGAAGTGAAATATGGATCTCGACCCACTAGAAAATCTTCCAACGGGATTTTCCGAATCAAATGATGAGGGTCATTTGTTTTGAGTAAAATAGTGGGAGCATATTTAATTAAAGGCCTAATTAAATATGTCAATGATACTTATATTTTCATTAATCCTTATGTAGATTACCATGACAGCAAACACCTCTAACAACATCTTGTGATCAATCCTTGATAAGGAAAAATTGTCTGGGACAAATTTTCTAGATTGGCACCGAAACCTGAGGATTGTCCTCAAACATGATAAAAAGCTGTATGTCCTGGAGACACCTGTTCCTGAAGAGGAACCTCCTAGTTCTGCACCTAAGGCAGAAAGAGATGCTTATAAGAAGCATGTCGATGATGCCAATGAAACTGCTTGTCTCATGCTAGCTACCATGAACTCAGAATTGCAAAAGCAACATGAGAACATGTCAGCGTTCGATATGATCGAACACCTGAAGATACTCTATCAAGAGCAAGCAAGGCATGAGAGGTTTGAAGTTTCAAAAACCCTTTTTCAAGGCAAGTTAGCTGAGGGAGCCCCTGTAGGCCCCCATGTACTCAAGATGATTGGGTATGTGGAAAACCTTGAGAGATTGGGTTTTCCCCTCGAAAAGGAACTTGCGACTGATTTGATCTTGCAATCGTTGCCAGATAGTTTCAGTCAATTTGTCCTAAATTTCAATGTGAATGATATGGACAAATATCTTCATGAACTGCTCGCCATGTTAAGAACTGCCGAGCAGAATCTGAAGTCAAAAGGGAAGTCCATTCTGATGATCGGAAATGGAAAGAGACAGAACAAAAGGCCCACTAAGCAGAGTGATAAAGGGAAAGGCAAGGAAGTTTCCAAACCCAAACCCACCATTGCTGCTTTAAAGCCTAGTGGAGGCAGAGCAAAAGAAGGCACCTGCTTCCATTGCGGTAAGACCGGACACTGGAAGAGAAATTGCCCAAAGTACCTGGAAGATAAGAAGAATGGAGTAGAGACTTCAACTTCAAGTATTTTTGTTATTAAAATTAATTTATCTACTTCTGCATCATGGGTATTAGATACTGGATGCGGTTCTCACATTTATACAAATGTGCAGGGGCTGAAAAGAAGTAGAGATTTGGCAAAAGGTGAAGTTGACCTACGAGTTGGCAATGGAGCAAAGGTTGTTGCTTTAGCCGTAGGGACTTATGTATTGACTTTACCTAGTGGTTTAATAATTCAGTTAGAGAACAGTTATTACGTACCTGCAATTAGTACGAATATTATTTCCGTTTCTTGTTTGGACAAGTTTGGTTTTTCATTTATAATAAAGAACAATTGTTGTTCAATTTATTTGAATGATATATTCTATGCTACTGCACAAATGAACAATGGACTATATTTCCTTGATCTTGAAATGCCTATTTATAACATTAATACTAAAAGGATGAAACCTAATGAGTTAAATCCAACTTACCTTTGGCATTGTCAATTAGGCCACATAAATGAGAAACGCATTTCCAAACTCCATAAAGATGGATTGTTGGACTCTTTTGATTATGAATCATATGAGACATGCAAATCTTGGTTAATTGGAAAGATGACAAAGTCTCCATTCACAGGAAAAGGTGAAAGAGATAATGATCTTTTGGCCCTCATACATACTGATGTATGTGGACCACTGAACATACCAGCCAGAGGAGGTTTTCAGTACTTCATCACATTTAGTGATGATTTCAGTAGATATGGTTATGTGTATTTAATGAAACACAAATCAGAATCCTTTGAAAAGTTCAAGGAATTCAAGAACGAAATACAAAACCAACTAGGTAAGAATATTAAAACTCTTCGATCAGATCGGGGTGGTGAATATTTAAGCCTAGAGTTTGATGACCATCTGAAAGAGTGTGGGATCCTATCCCAACTCACTCCTCCTAGAACACCCCAATGGAATGGTGTATCTGAGAGAAGAAATCGAACCCTGTTAGACATGGTCCGATCCATGATGAGTCACTGATCAGTCACCATTTATGCTAGACATTCCACTGTTTAACCGTAAATAAGTCAGGTAAACTGCGTAAACTGAAGCATTTTTAGTTAGATATAAGCTCAATTCTATAATATGAAGTGTGTTGTTACTTATGAATTTCTTGAGGATATTTTACACTTTCGGGTATGTTAACAGGTAAAAAACTAGTCTGGAAGCTCAGGGAATCAAACGTCAGATGCCAAATTAAGTCCGAGCAAGAAAAAGGAAGAAAAAACCAAATTCTTGGAGAATCTACTGGCCATACGCGTATGGCCTTACTTGATACGCGTATGGACCTTCCCAGTACGCGTAACATACGAAAATGACCAGAGGGGTTGAAAATCAAGACAAAAGACAAGCTTCTGGTGATACGCGTACCAAACTGGTGATACGCGTACCAGACTGGGCAATACGCGTACCAGACTGGGCACTACGCGTATCAGAGGTTGGCTTACGTGCAGTACGCGTACCAGACTGGGCCATACGCGTACCAGACGGGGCAATACGCGTATGGCCCCCAAAATCAGGAAAAGCCCAACTGCATAGCTATTTAGAGTGCAGAACACGATTTTCCAGGGGGTTGGACGTTTTGGAGAGAAAAAAGACGCGTTTTGAGGGCTGGAGACTCGACGAATATCAAAGGATTCATATGTTCAAGAGTTTTCCGACTATTGAAGATTGATTCCTCACGAAATTCTGTAATGACAACAATATTAATCTTTGTTTTTATTTCTATTATGAGTAGCTAAACCCCCATTGCTAGGGGGGTGACCCTGATTCTGAATGTGGCAGATTTGATGTTTATGAATGCATTGATTATTTCTTCTTTTCCATTGATTTGTTCTTATTACCGTTCTTTATGCTTTATTCGTCGGACCAACGAATGATGATTAATATGAATAGTTTAAGCTGGACAGCGATTATTCATTGACCTGGATAAGAACTTTGGATAGTAAAAATAACCTAGGACTAGGGATTTTCTATCTGACCGGTAATTCTTGATATTTGAATGCTTGAGTATGAACTTAATTATTTATGGACATAGTAATTAGGTTACATAATCAAAGGTCTGTTTACTAAGGACTTAGGAATAGATACCCTTGAGGACCGGAATTAATTTGACAGGAATATTGTCTAAGCCTTCATAAATTATATCTGTTACAGGAAGTTTCATTCACCGACCCTAGCAATCGTCTCTCATTTGTATCTCGTTCAACCTTTTTACTTGTTTTACTTATTTGCAATTGGTAGGATAATTACTCACAACACAAAAACCAAAGGCTTTTGTCTAATTGAAACAATCTATAAACTCTGTATCGTCAAGCAGTCCTTGAGATCGACAAACGGGGAATTTCCCTTTTATTACTACAGTGAGAAAAATAGTACACTTGCTATTTTCCCATCAAGTTTTTAGCGCCGTTGCCGGGGACTGCCAAAGATAATAGAGTTTATTAATTTATTTTCAATTAGAATTTTGTTGCTCTGCATCCAAAATTTTATTTACTGTTAATTTTATTTTTTTATTATTATTATAACTAATTTCTGTCTAATCTGTGTATGCGAGGTAAGGCCTCAGCTAATTTTCATTTTGACGCAGAACCAGAGAGGACCTTGCGCGCAAAGCTCAGAGAAGCTAGAAGAAAGAAACTGGCAAACTCTGACACCGAAGAACCGGCCACACCTAGAACACCAGCTTCTGTTCACTCCGAAAAATCTGAGTCAGACACATATTCACATCCAGACACGGTTAACATGGCTGCAGACCCACCCCCAGCGGAAAGACTTTTAGGTGACTATGGCAGACAGAATAACCCAGCAGTGCGGTTGACCATTGTTAACCAACCGGTTAATGTTGCCCACTTCCAGTTACACCCCTCAACTATCCGTCAGTTAGAAAGCAAACCTTTTGCAGGAAAGATCAATGAGGATGCAAACAAGCATCTGCAGAGGTTTCTGACTATGACTACATCATTGAAAATTGATGGGCATTCTGAAGAGGCAAAGAGATTGGTCATGTTCCCATTCACGTTATCTGAGGACGCTGAGGAATGGTTCTATTCCCTACCCGCAGGAAGCATTACTACATGGCAACAAATGGAAACAGCATTCTTGAATGAGTATTTTCCTGCTTCTGTGTATATCCGTAAGAGGTATGACATTGTGAATTTTAAACAGAAAGACGGAGAGACACTTGGAGATGCATACAAAAGATTCAAGAGATGTTTAGTTGCATGTCCTACACATAATCTGGATGAAACTGAACAAACGCAGAATTTTGTAAACGGGTTGAAGATGAGAACTAAGCAACTCATTGATACAGCTGCTGGTGGCTCATCAAATTTTTCAACAGCAACCGGTATCAAAAAGATCATCGAAGCTATTGCAGCGAATGAGCATTTGGAATTATATGACCGTACTGTAAATCAGCCGGAGGGAAAAATTGACTTGAAATTAGCAAACCAGGTAGTGAAAATGGAAGACCAGATTGCTGCTGAGGTTGAAAGAAGATTGAAAGCTATGAATTTAGGTACCCAGACTGTTGCTCAAGTTCAACCGGTTCCGACCATGATTTGTGAGATTTGTAGTGGACCACACTTTACCATGCATTGTGTTGCAACCGCAGAACAGGTGCAAGCTATAAATTACCTGAGGCAGAATAATCCCTACTTAAATACGTACAATCCGGGGTGGAAAAATCATCCTAATTTCTCTTGGAAAGATCAGCAAGGTAATATTCAGAACCAAGGACCTCCACAACAACAACCACCTTACCAACCACAATATCAATCGCAACAGCAACCTTATCAGCAACAAATACCGAAGAAAGCGGATTGGGAGATTGCTATAGAGAAGATGGCAACTCAGAATAGGCAATTTCAGGAGGAGACCAGGAATAATCAAAAGAGCACCAATGCATCCATTAAAAATCTGGAGATTCAATTGGGTCAGATAGCACAACAGATAACAAATTTTCAAACACCGGGCGCATTACCTAGGGCAACAGTGACAAATCCGAGGGAGCACCATAATGTGAGTGCGGTAACAACAAGAAGCGGAAGATATGTAGAAGATCAGTTGCTTGAAGTGGACCTGGAAATCTTAGAAAACAAGACACCATCTGAGGAAGAAATTGTAATACCGCCGGTGGTACAAGAAAAGCTCCCTGAACCAAAACCCATCATTAAGCTTCCATTCCCACAAAGAAACAAAAAGAAGAAGCAACATGAGAATTTTTTTCAGAAATTCATGGAGTTGTTCAGGAAATTAGAAATCAATATTCCATTCTCTAAGGCACTCGAGCAGATGCCTATCTATGCGAAATTCATGAAAGACATCATCTCCAAGAAGCGCACCACTGACACTGACCCTGTTATACTAACTGAAACTTGTAGTGCTATTTTGCAGGGTATGAAGATTTCAGTAAAGAAGCCAGATAGAGGTTCTGTGACCATCCCGTGTACCATTGGAGATAGGTCTTTTAAAAGGGCGCTGATTGATTTGGGGGCTAGTGTTAGCCTTATGCCTTTGTCTATTTACAGGAAGCTAGGAATTGGAAATGTTCAAGATACCAGAATGACACTTCAATTTGCTGACCACTCAGTGAAGAGACCTTTTGGGGTAGTTGAGGATGTTCTGGTCAAAGTTGATAAATTTGTTTTTCCTGTTGATTTTGTAATTTTGGAAATGCCAGAAGATGAAGAGATACCTCTGATTCTGGGCAGACCTTTCTTAGAAACAGGTAGATGCAATATAGATATGGAGGAAGGTACCATGACCCTAAAGGTGTATGATGAAGAGCTCAAAATTGATGTCCGAGATACTATGAAACATAAAGAGAATATGTGTACAAACCACTCCGTGGAAGTGATTGATCAAATTGTAACTAGCACAATTCAAAGAGAGTTTCCTGAATTACCGGTAGAAAGAGTTCTTAGTCTGTCGGTCAGAGAGATGGAGGAGAAGGACGAGGAAAAAGAAAAAGAAGTGCTTGCTATGCTGGATACATAAACCCCTTGGAGGAAATACAACCCACGCAGGTGGGAGGATCTGAGAGCTTCACCAGAATTAGAAGATAAAAAGGTACTGAAGAAAGATAAAAGTGGTATTGGTGTTTTATATGAGAAGAATGGCGACACCTTCAAGGTTAATGGTCAGAAGTTGAAACCATATGATCCCGGTGAAGGGGGACCAATTGAAACTGTTAAACTCATCTGAGTATGAGGTGTCCCGTCGAGCCATGCGACGTTAAACGAAGTGCTGCTTGGGAGGCAACCCAAGGGAGGTTTGATTGGTTTTGTCATTTTATTTTTGCCGAGTCAGTTTTTTTAAGAAAAGAAAAAATTTATTAAAATAGAAAAAAAATTTATTTGAAAATGAATCTGCCAATACGCGTATGGATCTCATGATACGCGTATTGGACAACAAAAATGCACTCCTCTGGTGAAACGCGTATGATACGCGTAAAGAAGAAGAATACGCGTATGATACGCGTAAGGGACCAGGCCATACGCGTATCACATTATGATACGTGATCTGTTACGCAGATCACTTTTTGCACTTGTTTCAGCAGTGTATGATACGCGTGTGGCATATTGATACGCGTATGGTACGCGTATGGGAGCCAGATACGCGTATTGGCTGCGTATCATACGTGTATCAGTTTTATGGGCATGCTTATATAGTTTTTGTCCGTACGGACTTCATTTTCTCACTGTTTTCGTTACGTGTTTTGTGCATATTGCTTTGATTTTTCTCTGTTTTCTTCTATTTCATTCAGTCTACAGATCAATATCATGTCTCAATCACCAAACGAGGTCAACACATTCCGTACCACCTACCATGAAGATAGATATGAGCAAATCAAGAGTCGAAGCATGGTCGAAGAAAAACATTGGATGTATCAGAATGACACGTATCCAGAGGTCACTAATATTCTAAAAAAGCAGAAGTTGATCTACTTCAATGACAAAATCCAACCAGTTTCACTGGATCTGATCTGGGAGTTCTACGCTAATGCACTACGGGTAACATCTGATGAAGACGATCCCACAGGGAATGCAGCGTTCGTTTCACGGGTAAGGGGCAAAGTTATCAAATATGATGGGAAGACGATTAACAGTGTGCTGAAATGCAAATTCTATGATTCTGTTTGCCCGTTTAACGAAATGAAACGGTCTGACAAGAACTATTGGCCATACACTGATATGAAAAAATCACTGATTAGGCCAGGTCACGATTGGGCACCCACTTCAAAAATCTCTCAGGCGAAGGTTATGGTAGTTGATCTAGCTCTGATTCCTAAGGCATTGGCATATTTCATTCATCATAATTTGAGCACTAATCGGAGCGGGTCGGAATTGATATCAGAGCGTGCCCTACTTCTTCATCAGATCCTGCATCAGAAACAAGTGAATATTGGACAGATCATCGCTGCTGATATGGATGACATCGCTCAGTCGCCTAAGAAATCCTTAGGCCATGCGACTGTAGTTTACCTGCTGTGCAAGAAAGCGGGTGTTCCGGATTTCTCTGATTCGCTGATGTTGCGACCGGCTGCACCGCTGAACGCCCATTGGATGAAGGAGAGGACGGTCACAGATGATCCGCCCCGACCTCTGAGGCGACCACGAGACAGGGAGGGAAGCACTAGTGCTCCACACCAGGAGGCTCAGCCGACTGCAGCAGAGACACAGCCACCTCAGCCTCCTCCGATTGATGAGAACTCTAGAGAGTACCAGATGCAGATGTCACAGTTTTGTGTTATACAGGACTTCTGCTTTCAGTATGGATTGTCAGGGAGAGTTCTTACTCATCAGACAGATCTTTGGGAGGAGGCACAGCGCTTTAGAGATAGATTCTCCGGACCGCCTCCAGCACCTCACTTTGGCCAGTTCACCTTTCCTTGGTGGAACCAGCCAGTTCAGATAGGGGGAGAGATTCCGCAGCAGCCACCGCAACAGCCACCGCACCAGACACCACCTCAGCAGCAGCAGTCTCCGTCGGGCCACACAGAGACGTTGACGCCTATCTCTGCCTTCGCACGAGGGCAGACTATGTTGGATCCGACAGATATGATTAACTTTGATACCCATATGCAGGACGGTGGACGGAGTGATTGAGTTTGATTATGTTTGTTGTACTTTTGGTTTTCTTTGTGTAACTTTTGTTTTTTTTATTTATTCAGTTTTTAATTTTTGTTGCTTTGATGTAACCACCTATTATAGGTTGGCTTATGCTAATGAATTTGATTTGGTTTACCTCCAGTTTCCTGTTTATTTCATTAGATACGTGACTATGTCTGGCTATTGGTTTTCTTGATCACTTACACCAACTACTTGGGCGTTCTCTCTTTCAGTCCCCTGACTGTAGATACTGTTGTTTATGATTGGACGCACTGGTTAAGATTAACATCAGAACCACGAGAATGAGCTTTGAACTCAGAGGTATGATAGAACAAGTCAGCTTAACCCGTCCTGGTGAGATCATAAAAAGCCAAACACTTATCATCATATGAGAGATATCAGGTATGTCTTTATCAATCTTGGTTTGCGTACGTTCTTTTGTTATTATTAGCTGTACGATTACACACACTGAGGCATGTTTTTGTTTATCACCTAGAGCCTTTCTAGCCATCCCTTTATTATTATTATTATCCATTGTTTTACCCTATTGAGCCTGTTAATCAGTTATTTCTGATATACCCATTTTTTTTCTAAAGCCATGACCTTGTACCTATCCTACCCTGTTCAGAGTATGTGAGAATTGATTTCATATCTACGTTTCTATCTAAGTTTGGGGTTGTTGTTGGAATAGCAACCTTTAAGTTTGGGGTAGCTTTGCAGTACATGAATAGTAAGTGAATGTCGTATAAAAGAAAACAAAAGAAAGAAAAAAAAAGAAAAGAGAAAAAAAAAAAACAACAACAACATGAAAAGAAAGAAAGAGAAAAGCGGAAAACAATAAAAGAACAGCTTTTGAAAGAGGCTACATTCACTATAGATAAAAGGAAAAGAGGATTGCATAACCTTACAGGAATAATAGAAAAGAAACGTAGTGACAGAATGATTTCATGTACTCTGAACCAAAAACCTTTGTTCAAATTTCATAGCCTACCTAAAACCAAAACCCCGTTACAACCCTAAAAGACCTCAAATAGTGTGTGTGATTGTACATGTTGATAGGATGAGAGAATTTATTCAAACTTCTGATTTGATATTGCATATTGTGATTTGAGAGTGATAACACTTTAACCCAGAGAGACTTGGTGAGAGTGTGATATAAGCTGACAGGTAAAGTTATATCTCTGAGGGAAAGAGTTTCTAGCTCGTTGGCCATGTGGAAGAATCAGAAAACCTGAAAAACATCAAGAGGTCCAGTGCGAAAGATTTCAGCAGTATTGTGGTAAGAACTGTTTTACAGTAAGTTTGGGGTGACATGATCGTATGGTAATAAAATGTTACTTGAGGACAAGCAACAAGCTAAGTTTGGGGTTGTGATCAGTCACCATTTATGCTAGACATTCCACTGTTTAACCGTAAATAAGTCAGGTAAACTGCGTAAACTGAAGCATTTTTAGTTAGATATAAGCTCAATTCTATAATATGAAATGTGTTGTTACTTATGAATTTCTTGAGGATATTTTACACTTTCGGGTATGTTAGCAGGTAAAAAACTAGTCTGGAAGCTCAGGGAATCAAACGTCAGATGCCAAATTAAGCCCGAGCAAGAAAAAGGAAGAAAAAACCAAATTCTTGGAGAATCTACTGGCCATACGCGTATGACCTTACTTGATACGCGTATGGACCTTCCCAGTACGCGTAACATACAAAAATGACCAGAGGGGTTGAAAATCAAGACAAAAGACAAGCTTCTGGTGATACGCGTACCAAACTGGTGATACGCATACCAGACTGGGCAATACGCGTACCAGACTGGGCACTACGCGTATCAGAGGCTGGCTTACGTGCAGTACGCGTACCAGACTGGGCCATACGCGTACCAGACGGGGCAATACGCGTATGGCCCCCAAAATCAGGAAAAGCCTAACTGCATAGCTATTTAGAGTGCAAAACACGATTTTCCAGGGGGTTGGACGTTTTGGAGAGAAAAAAGACGCGTTTTGAGGGCTGGAGACTCGACGAATATCAAAGGATTCATATGTTTAAGAGTTTTCCGACTATTGAAGATTGATTCCTCACGAAATTCTGTAATGACAACAATATTAATCTTTGTTTTTATTTCTATTATGAGTAGTTAAACCCCCATTGCTAGGGGGGTGACCCTGATTCTGAATGTGGCAGATTTGATGTTTATGAATGCATTGATTATTTCTTCTTTTCCATTGATTTGTTCTTATTACCGTTCTTTATGCTTTATTCGTCGGACCAACGAATGATGATTAATATGAATAGTTTAAGCTGGACAGCGATTATTCATTGACCTGGATAAGAACTTTGGATAGTAAAAATAACCTAGGACTAGGGATTTTCTATCTGACCGGTAATTCTTGATATTTGAATGCTTGAGTATGAACTTAATTATTTATGGACATAGTAATTAGGTTACATAATCAAAGGTCTGTTTACTAAGGACTTAGGAATAGATACCCTTGAGGACCGGAATTAATTTGACAGGAATATTGTCTAAGCCTTCATAAATTATATCTGTTACAGGAAGTTTCATTCACCGACCCTAGCAATCGTCTCTCATTTGTATCTCGTTCAACCTTTTTACTTGTTTTACTTATTTGCAATTGGTAGGATAATTACTCACAACACAAAAACCAAAGGCTTTTGTCTAATTGAAACAATCTATAAACTCTGTATCGTCAAGCAGTCCTTGAGATCGACAAACGGGGAATTTCCCTTTTATTACTACAGTGAGAAAAATAGTACACTTGCTATTTTCCCATCAGTCACGCCGATCTTCCAAACTCCTTTTGAGGACATGCACTATTGCTAGCAGCTTACACACTTAACCGTGTTCCATCCAAAAGGTTGAGAAGACACTATATGAGATATGGAGTGGTAAGAAACCACATATGTCTTACATGAAGATTTGGGGTTGCGAAGTTTATGTGAAACGACAAATTTCAACTAAGCTTGAGCCTAAATCTGACAAATGCTTATTTGTGGGGTATCCTAAAGAAGCAAGAGGGTATTACTTCTACAATCCTTCTGAGGGCAAAGTGTTTGTCGCTCGAACTGGAGTCTTCCTAGAAAAGGATTTTATTTCCAAAGGAATAAGTGGGAGGAAAGTAAAGCTTGAAGAAATTCAAGAATCACAAGGCATTGATACACCTATGGAGGAATTAGAGCAGGAAACACAAATAGTTGTGTAAAGAGCAACCTGCTCAAGTAGAACAAGACCAGCGTAGGTCAAGCAGGATACGTCACCTACCTGAGAGATATGGATATCTCATAACAGATCAAGGTGATGTATTACTCATGGATCAAGATGAGCATGTGACCTACTCATGGAATCTTCGTTTTGATGAAACAGTAAAACAATATGGATTCATCAAGAACGAAGATGAGCCTTGTGTCTACAAGAAGGTTAGTGGGAGCATGATCGTGTTCCTGGTATTATATGTCGATGACATATTACTCATTGGAAACGATATCCCTACCCTGCAACAAGTAAAGTCTTGGTTGGGGAAATGCTTTTGTATGAAGGACCTAGGTGAAGCAACCTATAAATTAGGAATCAGAATCTATAGAGATAGATCACAAAATGCTTGGCCTAAGTCAGAGTACATAGACAAAGTGCTGAGACGCTTTAATATGAATGGTTCCAATGGTTATGTGTTTTGCTTAAATGGTGGCGCTGTGAGCTAGAAAAGTTCAAAGCAAGATACAGTTGCTGATTCTACAACCGAGGCCGAGTATATTGCTGCCTCAAGTGCGGCAAAGGAAGTTGTTTGGATCAAAAAGTTCATTAGTGAACTTGACATAGTTCCTAGCATTGTGGATCCCATTGGTCTCTATTGTGATAACAATGGTGCTATCGCACAAGCTAAGGAGCCTAGATCTCACCAACGATCCAAACACATACTCAGGCGTTATCACCTCATTCGAGAGATAATAGATAGAGGAGATGTGAAAATATGTAGAGTACCTACACTTGACAATATTACTGACCCACTAACAAAGCCTCTTGCGCAGCAGAAGCATGATGGTCATACTAGATCAATGGGAATTAGGGGTATGCCTGATTGGCACTAGTGCTAGTGGGAGATTGTTGGTGTAAGCCCTAGAGGCCAATACTTTTGGTACTTGTATCGAATTATTTATTAATTAATAAAAGGCTTTTTCTTTATTATGTTTGATTAATAAAGTCCCTAGAATAGCTAGTCCGTTTAATGTATCAAGTATGACTTAATCATGAGATCACATTAAACATAAGGACGCTATTCTTAAAGTATCCGTAGTCGAGCTTTATTGTGAAGTGGGATAACATTAAAGCATTAAGACTATTATGTTTGTAGACTGATGATCACATCTCATGGATCATGGATAAAGAGTTATCAAGTCTTAAACATAGGTATGAATATTAAGAGTAATATTTATACCGGATTGACCCGCTATGAGAATACTATATAGAAAGTTATGCAAAGTGTCATAAGTTATTCTCATGGTGATAATGGTGTATACCACTCTTCGACCTAAAACCACTATGGATCCTAGATGTAGAGTCGAGTGCTTTATTGCTGATCCAACGTTGTCCGTAATTGGATAACCATAAAGACAGTTGATGGGTACTCCACGAAGCATGCTGAGGGACATGAGTGACCTAGATGGAATTTGCCCATCCTGCGTAACAGGATAAATGTCTATGGGCCCAATATTGAACTGGACAAGGATGACACGGTCTATACCTTGTGTTCAATATAGACATAAGGGCAAAGGGGTAATTATACACATAATTATTATCACAAGAGGTTTTGTCAGATCACATGACATTTTCGTGACTTGGGTAACAGTGATGTGTTGCTAGATACCGCTCACTGTTTATTATGTTAAATGTGTGATTTAATATAATTGCCAACATCGCGAAAACCTACAGGGTCACACACAAAGGACAGATTGATGAGAGATAGAGTAACTAAGGAACACCGTAAGGTACGGTGCACTTAAGTGGAATACGAAATATGGTAAGGTACCAAATACTTAAGTGATTTTGGCATATTATGAGATATGGGCCAAAATAGACTTAAGTGGGCTTTTTAGCTTGAAGCCCACACATGTGGTTCTATAAATAGAACCCTTGGGTAGAAGCATTGTCACTCAAGTGAACTCAAGTGAAAACTTGGAATTTCGTTTCCCTCTCTCTCTCACTCAAAGCCTTCATTCGTACCAGCTAGCATTGAGATTGAAGGAACCCGTTCGTGTGGACTGAGTAGAGACGTTGTCATCGTTCAACGTTCGTGATCGCTCAGTGGATTTGTATCAAAGGTTTTAATCGTTACAAGAGATCTGCACCAAAGGTTTGAATCGCCATAAGAGGTAACGATTCTATCACTGATCATGCCCATTCGTAAGGATCACTAAATGGAGAAATTTTTAAATTCTGCTGCGCCTTGGATGGTAATTCTCCTTCACTCATGAGGATGCGTCAATGCCCTAGGCGCCTACTTAATGCATGTGGTGTATGCGCCAATTCATCTGGCGCATACACCCTTGTATTTTTTTATTTTAATTTTTGTTTTTTTTTCTTTTAATTTTTTTTATGAAATAATAAAAAATAATGTAAAAAAAAATATTCATGATATAATAAATGTTACATGGGATTGACAAAAATTTAATGACCACCCGGATCGAAACGTCCCCCTGTTCCACATCCAGGTGCGTTAGTTTGTCTCCGAGATCTCCCATGATTTTCCTGAGGTGTTTGGGATCTTTGTATGCTGACCTGATCGAATGATGGCTGGTGTGAAGGTCTGGCGAAAGTTCCATCGATATTTGACAGATGTGTCATCATTTGTTCCCAATATCCGGAGGGGCTCTGGCCAATGACGCTTCCGTAATGGAGTTCGGTGCCCATGTCTAGGGTTGGGTGAATTGTGGATGATATAGTTGCCCAAATTGGGACATTGAATCGTTTTAGAAGCGAAGCAATGGTTCCTGAGGCGTACTATAGTTAAACAATGGTTTTGTGTTTTGGTGATGGGATGTTTGAGTGGTCATTGGTGGGGGGCTTCGATGAAGTGACTCATATGAATCATTTGGGCTATAGACGGTTATGGTTGAAGCGTATGGTTGTTGGTGGGTAGGGTTTGATTCTTGGTTTTGTGGTTGGGTGGGTGGCATGAAAGGATTGTGATGTTGGGTGTTTGGTTGTTAGGTGGATGGTATGAATGGGTTGCGAATTTGGTGTTTGGTTGTTGGGTGTATGTGGTAGGTTGATGTTGTGACGTTGGTTGTTGGGTTTGGGTGGTTTGACATTGGTGTTGGACGGGGACTTGTTATTGGGCGTACAACGATGAAGCTAGTTAACATGGATCCATCAAATACCGCGGCTCAGACATAAATTATTGAGTTGTTACCGACCTAAATCATGCCATATATTGTTGAGTTGGTCTTGCACCATGGATGACTGGTTCGTTTAAGATATGTTGTCGTTGGTTCCTCCATTAACGACACATCTCTTTTACAAAGTCTCTCCAAACACGTGGGAGGTTCTGAAATTTGTTGTTGCATGCCAAACTGCAGTTTGACTCGGTCACTCTGGTGCATTTCCACAATAGTGAACCAAATAATTGGTGTCTTTGCTGTCCAAACTGCAACATCGTCATGGTTCACATCATGATCAAGACCCAGATATGGCCTCTAGATCAACTGTAAAAACAATACGAAATGATTATATGATAAATAATTTGATAAGTATTTTAAAATTAAAATATAGTTGTGTAGGAGTATTACATCGTCTGGTCCAATGTGGTCCAATAGATTGTGATAGACTACTATAGCGTGTTTCAGACACCTATTGTAGTTCATCCCCCTTACTGACCACCTTAGATATAAAAAAATTGAAAAATATTATTTACAATTAATTGTAATATAAAATATAATTAATTAAATGGTAAAGTATTACACTTACTTTGTTGCAAACGGGAACATGAATGGGTTCTCGTTTATCAGGGTGAGTGACGACATTCTTGACCTTGTTGAAGGGGAGACTGCTGAGGGATGGAGTTTTTTCCTAAGAAATCTCCGATTGCATGTTACATCGCAACCTAACTTATGCTTGATCTCCGACAGACACCCTTCAATCATCAGTGCATATAATAACATTGATAATGGTTGGCAAGATCCTCCTTCGACGCATGTCTTATGTATTAGACATATTGCTCAGATTTCATGCGGGAAATCAAAGACAAGACGTTGCAAAAGAAGGTTGTCAATGCAGGTTACGCATTATCAGAACCTTCTTTTAAACACTACCGCGAAGAAGTAAGATTGTCAAACGTAGATGTAGTACGGTGGATCGACAGTATTCCATTGGAGAAGTGGACTATGGCATACGACAACGGTCAATGTTAGGGCCACATGACAACAAATCTTATGGAATCAATAAACTCTATCTTCAAAGGCATCTGTAACCTACCTATAACCGCATAGATGCAGACAACATATTTCAGGCTAGGGTCGCTATTTGAGATCAATGGAGTTCAGTCTTGCAATCTGGGCTATTGTTCAGTGATGCTTCAATGAAATTCATTATACATGAAGCTTCTAAAGCAAACACACATGTGGTCACTGTGTTTGACCTCACTAAAGGTAGGTATAGTGTTGCTGAGTCCATGGATCACAATGAGGGCATGTCGATGGGACAATACATAGTCAAACTAGATAGAGGTTGGTGCGACTGCAGAAAGTTCCAAGCCTTTCGTACACCCTGCTCCCATGTCATTGCGGCATGTTCAAAGGTTCGAATGGATCCATCTTACTTGCTATCTGACGTTTACATAGTCACCGGCCTATCAAATGTTTATAAAATTAGTTTTTCCATAGTAGCAAAAGAGGATTACTGACCAGAATATCAAGGGGACATCGTCTGGCATAACGAAGTTATGCGAAGGAAGAAAAAGGGTCGCCCAAACAGTACCCGGATTCGAACCGAAATGGATACAGTGAACAAAATGGTTAGATTATGTAGTTCATGTCGTCACCCAGGTCATAGTCGTACTAACTGTCCTAGTGTTGAAACGAGCACAACCAGATAAATTCACATGTACCTCTGTTGCAATATATGAAAAACTAAATTTATTTCATATTATACGTTTGTGACGAAAATATCATTACATAAACAATAACACAAACAATTAAAATAACTAGAATACAAGAACTATGCGATGACAACCATCAAAACAATTTTGGACATGTAATGCATCATCATATGAACTTCTTGATCAGTCTTAATATCCACCCACTCATGCACTTCTCCATTTTGATTGAACGTGGACACAAGCCATTGGATTCTTCTAATCCTTTCATCATCTCAAATTTCTCCATCTAACCAACTGTCCAACATCCGATTAAGACGTTCAAACGAATCTATATTCCAGAGTCGAATCTTTATCAGAGACGCAACATCGAAAAATATTAAATCGGAATTTCGCTTGTGAATGTATTCAGACATGGTTAAAACATAAAAACTTGAAGGAGAGTGGAGTTGAATGAAAGAAAATATGGTAGTATGGGAAGATTTTGTGTGAAAAATATTGCATCCAATGCGAGATATTTATACAAAGTAGATATAAAATGCATGCGCCAAGAGGCTAACATGTCAAGATATGCAGGCACCATAGGCATTGACACCTCCTCATGAGGCCCAATGTAGACGCCAAGGGCATTGGCGCCTCCTCATGAGGCTTCTAATGCAGGCGCTAAGGTCTTAGGCACCTCCTCTTGATCCAAAACGGATGCATCAGTTCATTTGACGCATCTTCTTTTAAATGTGGTTATTTTGGGGGGAAAATTGTTATTTAGAAATTATTTTTAAAAATGTTGGTTATTTTAAAAAAAATCAAATCACCAATTTATTGTACTATGTTAATTTAATAATATTATTTGATAAACAATGTATATCATCATAAAATCAAAACTAACCTTACATATGTTTTTGATAAATAGTAATTCTTATATAAATTATTTACTTTTTAAAAAAAATATTATATTTTTTTTACTTTTCATGTTTTACAAATATTTAATATTAATTAATGTGTTAAATTTAATACATCTTTAATAAATAAATAATAATATTTTATTATTAAAATCATACTTGAAATAAATATTTAAAATTGAAAAATTATTTGACATTAATATTTTTTAATATCTTTAACATAAAAATAAAAATAAGAGTAATCATAATAAATTAGTTATAATTTGGACATATTATTTTTTCAGAAATGAATCACTAAAAAAATTGTTGAAGCATTAAAAAAATGCATGGGTATTGGTCAATAAATATTATTTAAAATAAATATTTTTGGAATACTATCAACAACAAAAATGATAATAATTATATTATCTTAATTATAAATTTTTAAGATTGTTTTTTTAAAGTCAATTAAGAAGTCAATGAAATTTACAATTCATACACTTAACAATGTCACTAATTAATTTGTTAAATTCAATGTTGTTTTAATCATTTTTAAATTAAAATGAGAATATTATAATATAAAAATTATATTTTAAAGAATCCAAGTATTATATGTTTTTTATGAAGTAGACATAGAACAAAAAAATTTATAACTAAATATTTAATTAAAATTAATATTTTTTACAATATCATCGAAAGAGAATGAAATAAATGTTATAATTCACATACTTTAATTTTATCATGTTTTACAAACGGTTGGAATATAATTTTTTTATATAAGATAAATATTTATTATTAATTAATTAATTAAATTTAATATTTTATTGATTATCTTCCAAATAAATATTAGAATACGTATTCATAAGATTTAGATTAATTGAAAACTATCAATATTGTTAGATGGATATTTGTTCCAAATTCAAATCTGAAAGTCATAATCGTGTACGAGGTTTCGGTGGTTATTGTCATTTCGTCTACAAATAAAAAGAAAATTAAAAATTAAAAATTAAAATTTTATTAAGCAAATTATAACTTATGATAAATGTCATACATATGACAAGTATTCATTATTAAATAATTAATTGATGTTTGTTAATATAAAAAAAGAATAATTATATTACACTAATTATTTTTTACACTTTTTTTTTAATTTATATTTCTTAAAATAAGTAAACTAATAAGATATCGGAATTAACATATCAGCCACGGGATAAATACTTTATCAAAAATCAATTACTTAAATTTAATATTTTTTCAATATTTTTTAAAGAAAAATGAGAATAATTTTTGTATCTGAATTATAATCTCTTATAAAAATCATACAATATTGATGTAATTTATAACTTTAAATGGACATTGATATATGTTTCTGCCTCGGCAAAGATCAACATCTGAAGAAAAGTTCAACCAAGGCAAGGGAATCCAGTGTCATGGATGTGAAGGTTTTGGACACGTTAGAGCTGAATGTCCTACTTACCTCAAGATGCAAAAGAAGGGACTATCTGTCACCTGGTCTGAAGGAGATTCTGAGAGTGAATCTGAAGGAGAATCTGCTAAACATGTCACTGCACTAACTAGTGTTGTGCCTCTGATGATGACTCAAGTGGAGATGAACTTACCTTTGATGAACTTGCTGCTTCATATAAAGAGCTATGTGTCAAAAGTGCAGAAGTGTGTATCCAAGGAGAAAAGCAGAAGAAACTCATCAAGGAGTTGGAAGCTGAGAAACAGAAGCATCTGACAGTCATAGATGGTCTAAATGGTGAGATATCATTGCTGACATCTAAGCTAGAACAAATGACAAAATCCATCAGAATGCTGAATAAAGGAACTGACACCTTGGAAGAGATTCTAAAGGTGGGACAGAAGTCAGGAACCATGTCTGGTTTAGGCTTTGTTAAGAAATCCTCAGCTGAACTCAAACGCTCAAAGGCTGAAGTTTAGAAACTCAAGCAGAAGTCACAACCAATGTCTCAACATCAGGGAACCAAGAGGAGTAACCATTAGAAGAAGAAATTTCAGAGATGGAGATGTAACTATTGTGGTAGATTTGGTCATATAAAAGCATTCTGCTATAGGTTGCATGGTTATCCTAACCAAACCCCTCACGTCAGACCTAAGCAGAAGGCATCTAAGCATAATGCCCCCATCAAGAAACGACAATGGGTTGCTAGGTTAGCTCACACAACTCTAAGGGCGTCTACCAGAGAAGACTGGTACTTTGATAGTGGCTGCTCAAGACATATGACTGGTATGGAGAATTTATTGGTGGATATACAACCTCACACTACCAGTTATGTGACCTTTGGTGATGGTGCTAAAGGAAAAATCAAAGGTGTTGGTAAGCTGAACAGTTCTGGAGTTCCAGAACTGAATAATGTGCTGTTAGTAAAAGGACTAACTGCTAATCTCATCAGCATAAGCCAGCTGTGTGATCAAGGTTTCTATGTTTAATTCACTAAGGAATTATGTGTTGTGACGAATGGAGATAATCAGGAAGTTATGAGATGATCCGGATCCAAAGATAACTGCTATCTATGGGAACCTAAAGTCTCAAACTTCTCCTCAATTTGCTCCTCAACCAAGGAAGAATAGGAGGTGAAGCTGTGGCATAGACGTCTTGGTCATCTTCATTTAAGGGGAATGAAAAAGATCATATCCAAGGAAGCAGTTAGAGGAATCCCAAAGCTGCTTATTGATGAAGGAAGAGTCTGTCGAGAATGCTAGGTTGGCAAGCAAACGAAGATGTCACATCCTAAGCTGGGACATCCTACAACATCCAAAACTCTGGAACTTTTGCACATGGACTTAATGGGACCTATGCAGGTTGAAAGTCTGGGTGGAAAGAGATATGCCTATGTGGTTGTTGATGACTGATCGGTCACCATTTCCATTGAATTCCCACCGTTAATCCGACGTATTTTCATCACTTTGGTAAGATTTATGTTTATTTTTAGTTGCTTCGGAGTCATTTATCATGTTTTGTTGGTTTGGTATCGCATTGCATTTGATTACAAGTTTATGTCAAAAAGATCTCGTTTATGCTTCGTTTGGTAGTGTCATTGTTACAGGCCATTGCACAGGTTTAAAAGCAATAATGGTGAAGCTATGAAGACTCAGAAAGGCAAAAATATGAAGAAACAGCAGGTCAACACGGGCACCCGTGTGCCACAACACTGCCCGTGTTGTTGATCAGGCAGAGCAAAATGGGAGAAGAAAAACAGAGATCAACACGGGCACCCATGTGGTGACACACGACCGTGTTGTTTAAAACAGTGCATCAACACGGGCACCCGTGTGGTGACACACGACCATGTTGTTGCCTCTGTAGCTTGTGTTTAAAATAATTAATTATGGAGAACAACACGGCCACCCGTGTGGTGACACACGACCGTGTTGATTGGACGCAGCTTGGAAACCCTACTTTTTGCTGTGTGAACCGATTCTGCTCATTAAGGGTAGTTTGGACCTTTTGCTTGGAAGAGATTCATCTGAAGCTATAAGAAGGCTTGGAAGAGAAAGAAGAAGGCACCTTTTGACAGACGAAAGAAAACATTACATTGGAGAAGATAGCGAATACGAAGGATTTGAAGACGGCGAGATTCAAGGGCATCAACCATTGAAGATCAAACTCTCCTAATTCTTTGTAATGTCTAATCTTTACATTATGAGTTCTTTAAGTACTATGAGAGGCTAAACCCCCTGATGCTAGGGGGTGGTCCTGATGTTATCGCATGTTATGAATTCGAACAAATGATTTCTTGATTACTATGTTACGTATTTCAATTCAATTGTGTGATGTTATTATGCTTTTGTATCGGATAAATACAAATTGATCTATGACTTTCAATAACAGGATTGTGATTGTTAGGGTTTTCACACAATTGGGTTTATGAATGCATCATCTAGGACTAGTAACTTTCGTAAATCACCGTAAACCTTGATATTTTGTATGATTAAAACCAATGATTAATTGAATGGACATTTGAGTAAGAATTGGTAGTTTAATAGTTTCTTCCTTAAGGACTTAAGTAAGAACATTCGGAGGTTAGGTGATTGAATGTTTCATATGTATTAAGGAAATCTTGATTGAATGCATAACCGGTTAACTCAACCACTCACCCTAGCATATTTTATCTTAATCAATTCTTTTTACTCTTTGTGTGTTTACTATTATAAATTCCAAAACAACCAAACCATTATCTTTTTGTTCTGATAGAATCAAATTAAAATAAGTATTTCCTACGCAATCCTTGAGATCGATACTTGGAAATAAACTCCTTATTACTACATCGGTAAAAATAGTACACTTGCTATTTTTCCGATCAAGTTTTTGGCGCCGTTGCCGGGGATTGCCAAACTACATATTTTAATTTCTATTCTATCGAAATTTTGTTGCTCGCCAACCAAAATTTTATCTGTGACAATTGTGTTATTCAATTCTAATCTTTGTCTAACTTGTTTATGCGAGGTAAGTCCTCAGCGAATTTTTCTTTTGACGCAGATCCAGAAAGAACTCTTCGCGCTAGACTAAGACAAGCTAAGAGAAAGAAACTGGAATTAGCAGAGAAAGCGGAGGGAGAAGTTGTTTCAGTGCACTCAGAGAATTCCGATTCAGACGCGGAAACAGTTCCTGAAATCATGGCTGCTAATCCACCACCACCAGAGAGACTCCTCGGTGACTATGGTGGAACCAACACCCCGGGTGGTCGTATGACAATTGTCAACCAACCGGTTAATGTGGAACAATTTCAGCTGCATCCCAGCACCATTAATCAACTCGAAAGACGGTCCTTCTCTGGAAGAGTGAATGAAGATGCCAACAAGCATCTGCAAAGATTTTTAACCATGAGCACAACACTGAAAATGCCTGGACATAGCGAAGAAGCAGTCCGACTTCGGATGTTCCCATTCACTTTAGCAGATGAGGCTGAAGAGTGGTTATATTCCTTACCTGCTGGTAGTATCACTACATGGGAGCACATGGAAACAACATTCTTGCAGGAGTATTTTCCCGCATCTGTGTCATTGCGAAAAAGATATGAGATCCTAAACTTCAAACAGAAGGAGGGTGAGTCACTAGGAGATGCCTACAAACGATTCAAGAGAATCCTAGTGGCTTGTCCTACTCATAACATGGATGAAATTGAACAAATGCAAATGTTTGTCAATGGTCTTCGAATTCAAACGAGACAAATCCTTGATTCAGTAGCTGGTGGCTCAGCCAACTTTGCAACAACCACCGGTATGAAGAAGATAATTGAAGCTATTGCCTCGAACGAGCATTTAGAGTTATATGACAGGGTATCAAGCAAATCTGCAGTTATTGACTTGAAGCTTGAAACAAATAAACAGGTGAAAATTGAAGAAGCTGTTGCTGTGGAGGTAGAGAAAAGGTTGAGAGCACTAAACATAGGTGCTCAGAAAGTGGCTCAAGTGCAACAGGCACCGAGTGAAGTGTGTGACATTTGCAATGGACCATACAATACTGTTCATTATTTTGCAACACCACAACAGATCGAAGACATAAAATTTTTAAAGCAGAACAATCCCTACTCCAACACATACAATCCGGGGTGGAAAAATCATCCCAACTTTGCATGGAAAGATCAAAGAGGGAACGTGCAACAGCAGGCACAGGGTCAATATCAAAATCAATATCAGCAGCAACAACAACAGGTACCTAAGAAGGCAAATTGGGAGATTGCAATTGAAAAGATGGCAACTCAAAATATGCAATTTGAAGAAGAGACTAGAAACAATCAGAAAAATACCACCGACTCCCTAAGGAATCTCGAAGTTCAGCTGGGGAAGATAGCACAGTAACTGGCAAGTTCTCGAACACCAGGTTCCCTACCAAGTGAAATAGTTCAAAATCCGAGAGGTCAGGAGAATGTTAATACTGTCACGACGATAGAGAAAGAGGTTGCTAAAAAGAAAAAAATTATATCACCGAGCGAGCCGACTAAAGAAGAAACTACAAAAGGAACTAAACCGGTGATTAAGTTGCCATACCCTCAGAGAGTGACAAAGAAGGAACCTAGTGAGTCAGACTTGGAGAAATTCATGTCAATGTTTAAAAGGATTGAGGGTCATATGGCCTTGTTTGAAGCACTTGAAAGGATGCCCATGTACAAGAAATTCGTGGAAGAGGTAATGGCTGAAAAGAAACCAACCACTGAAGAACAGGTATCCGATAAGGAACAATATAATGCAAACTCCCTGGAGCAGAACATTCCTAACAAACAAAAGGATCCAGGAACCGTCACAATACCTTGCACAATCAAAGAAAGAACCTTTAAAAAGGTGCTGATAGATTCTGGAGCTAGTGTGAATCTGATGCCATTATCGATCTATCACAGGCTGGGTATTAAAAATAACAGTGATATAAAGACCAATCTGAAGTTTGCTGATCACTCAAGAAAAGATGCATATGGTATAGCCGAAGATGTGCTGGTAACAATAGCGGACTTGACTTTTCCAGTCGATTTTGTAATCCTAGACATACCTGAAGACAATGAGGCACCCATCATTCTGGGTCGACCTTTCATGAAGACGAGTCGATGCAAGCTCGACATGGATGAGTGCACGTTAACCTTGAAAGTTCACAACAAGGAAATAACATTGAATGCTATTGAAGACCAGGAGATGGAGGAAGATACAGAATCTCAGTATCAAGTAGGCTTAATCAGGACATTGAATACTATCAAAGTCCCACCGCTGCCAGTAGCCACCCGAAACGGAAAGATTCCTGACACCGAAAGGAAGGTTAAAAAGGAATCGTGGCACAAAGGAGTCCACACTGATAAAAGAGACAACGTCCGAGTTGTAGACAAGAGGTGCAACAAGGTTTTGAACCGGAAATACCCCCCATGATAAGGGAAATGAACTGTCGAGCCATGCGACGTTAAACGAAGCGCTTCGTGGGAGGCAACCCACGCGTTTGATTTCTAATTTATTTCGTTTTTCTTTTTCTTTTGTGTGCTAAAATTTTGTTGTAGGGGAGGAGGAGAATTAGAAGGGCAAAGTCACAAACACCTCAAAATGGAAGGAAACCACACCAGTGCAATAAAACAACAGGAGTCGCTGTGAGTCCCCTTTGTATATGGATTTAAACATTGAGGTCAATGTTTGGTTCAGGTGTGGGGGGGTTTTTCCTTTCATGTTTTATTTCATTTTCATTTTGTTCATGTTTTCCTTCATCGTTTTTGGCTTTCGTTTTTGCTTTTGTTGTCGTATTATTATTTTTTTTACCTGTGTGTACAGAGTGATGAGAAATGGTTGGACGAATCCGGGATCAATGGTAGTGGATGAATGACACCCCTCAAACTTAGGCTGATAAGGCACCCTGGAAATTGATGCAACCTTGAGAAAAGAAGTTGGACACAATTTGGGGACACCGGACCAAGAGAGCGGTATGGAAAGACCAAGTCAGAAAAGAACCACATAACACAAGGAGACTTCAGAGCGTGCAAGCTAACCAACATGGTGAGATCACAAAAAGCCAAACACGAAATATCAACATGAGAGTTCAGCCAGGTATGACTTTATCACTCTGATTTTGCGTATGTCCTGTTGACACGTCACAGCATGACAACACACACTGAGGCAAGTTGTTTGTTTAGCCAGGGCCTTTCTAACCATCCCTATCTGTATGTTTCCCTTCGTAAACCCCGTTGAGCCTTAGTCATTTTATTCATCGTAAACCCCATGTTAACTGTTAAGCGTTATTCATCATAAACCCCCTGTTAATTTTTAATCATTCATTTCCTTTTGTTTCATAACTCGGTATGATTGTGTGAATTGCAAGATGTGCAATAAAACTAAGTTTGGGATGGAAATCTTGAAAGAGAAGGCAAGTGCATAATAAGAGATCATACAAAAAGAAAAAATAGTATGTATTTTCTTTAAAAGAAAAAAAAAGAAGAAAAGAAAAACAAAAGAGAAAAATGCACTTGCCGAGACTTAAGACTCTAACACAAATAAAATGCTCGAAAAATGTGAGTAGAAAAAGAGTCAAAAGAGTGAAATTAACCCCCAGAGTATACGTGATGCACGAGAAAAAGAGAAAGAAAAATCACACAACATGACTACCGAGTTCAAAACCCTTTGTTATCCATTTTTTTTTGTTTATCCCACCGTACCCAAGCCCCGTTACAACCCAAAAAGACCTCTAAAAGTGTGTGGAATCTGCTGTGGTAGTGACATTAGAATGTATTCAAAGTTAAGAGTTGGTATTGCATACTGTGCTGTGAGTGTACACACCTAACCCTGAGAGATATTGTGAGTGTGTGAAAAGCTTGCAGGTTAAGAGGTTTCTGATGTGGAAATATGGTAAACTGCCTGAATTGGAGAGACCTGAAACTCGATTGGAAAGGAAGAACACAAATGGTGAAAGACTAGGTTGCATTGTGGAAAATGAATTCGGGGGTGACCTTTGTTTGGACTCAATACATCACTTGAGGACAAGCAATGAGACAAGTTTGGGGTTGTGATCGGTCACCATTTCCATTGAATTCCCACCGTTAATCCGACGTATTTTCATCACTTTGGTAAGATTTATGTTTGTTTTTAGTTGCTTCGGAATCATTTATCATGTTTTGTTGGTTTGGTATCGCATTGCATTCGATTACAAGTTTATGTCAAAAAGATCTCGTTTATGCTTCGTTTGGTAGTGTCATTGTTACAGGCCATTGCACAGGTTTAAAAGCAATAATGGTGAAGCTATGGAGACTCAGAAAGGCAAAAATATGAAGAAACAGCAGGTCAACACGGGCACCCGTGTGCCACAACACTGCCCGTGTTATTGATCAGGCAGAGCAAAATGGGAGAAGAAAAACAGAGATCAACACGGGCACCCGTGTGGTGACACACGACCGTGTTGTTTAAAACAGTGCATCAACACGGGCACCCGTGTGGTGACACACGGCCGTGTTGTTGCCTCTGTAGCTTGTGTTTAAAATAATTAATTATGGAGAACAACACGGCCACCCGTGTGGTGACACACGGCCGTGTTGATTGGACGCAGCTTGGAAACCCTACTTTTTGCTGTGTGAACCGATTCTGCTCATTAAGGGTAGTTTGGACCTTTTGCTTGGAAGAGATTCATCTGAAGCTATAAGAAGGCTTGGAATAGAAAGAAGAAGGCACCTTTTGACAGACGAAAGAAAACATTACATTGGAGAAGATAGCGAATACGAAGGATTTGAAGACGGCGAGATTCAAGGGCATCAACCATTGAAGATCAAACTCTCCTAATTCTTTGTAATGTCTAATCTTTACATTATGAGTTCTTTAAGTACTATGAGAGGCTAAACCCCCTGATGCTAGGGGGTGGTCCTGATGTTATCGCATGTTATGAATTCGAACAAATGATTTCTTGATTACTATGTTACGTATTTCAATTCAATTGTGTGATGTTATTATGCTTTTGTATCGGACAAATACAAATTGATCTATGACTTTTAATAACAGGATTGTGATTGTTAGGGTTTTCACACAATTGGGTTTATGAATGCATCATCTAGGACTACTAACTTTCGTAAATCACCGTAAACCTTGATATTTTGTATGATTAAAACCAATGATTAATTGAATGGACATTTGAGTAAGAATTGGTAGTTTAATAGTTTCTTCCTTAAGGACTTAAGTAAGAACATTCGGAGGTTAGGTGATTGAATGTTTCATATGTATTAAGGAAATCTTGATTGAATGCATAACCGGTTAACTCAACCACTCACCCTAGCATATTTTATCTTAATAAATTCTTTTTACTCTTTGTGTGTTTACTATTATAAATTCCAAAACAACCAAACCATTATCTTTTTGTTCTGATAGAATCAACTTAAAATAAGTATTTCCTACGCAATCCTTGAGATCGATACTTGGAAATAAACTCCTTATTACTACATCGGTAAAAATAGTACACTTGCTATTTTTCCGATCAATGACCATTCCAGATATACATGGATAAGCTTCATCAGAGAAAAATCAGATGCATTTGATGTCTTCAAAGATCTGTGCATCAGACTTCAAAGGGAAAAGGATAGTTGTGTTGTCCGAATTAGGAGTGACCATGGGACGGAGTTTAAAAATTCAAAGTTTGATGAGTTCTGCTCATCTGAAGGGATAAGTCATGAGTTTTCCTCACCTATTACTCCTCGGCAAAATGGGATAGTTGAAAGGAAAAATAGAACTATTCAAGAATCTTCCAGAGCTATGATTCATGCAAAGAAGCTTCCTATGCACTTTTGGGCTGAAGCTATGAATACAACTTGTTATGTTCACAATAGAGTTACCTTGAGAAAAGGAACCTCTTCCACTCTGTATGAAATATGGAAAGGCAGAAAACTCATTGTGAAGTACTTTCATATCTTTGGAAGCAAATGTTACATTCTTACAGATCGTGAACAGAGAAGGAAAATGGACCCCAAAAGTGATGAGGGTATATTCCTAGGATATTCGACTAACAGCAGAGCCTACAGAGTGTTCAACTCCAGAACCAATGTCCTGATGGAATCCATAAATGTGATTGTGGATGATAAAGAAGAAGGAGCCAATGCCATAGAGGATGTTGGAACATTCCTTGAGACTTCAACAGACATACCAGTCAAGACTGAAGAGGTACAGGACACTCCTCCTGAATGTGAGGTATATGCATCCAACAAGGTGCCTTCTATCAGAATTCAGAAATACCACCCTAAGGATCTTATCATAGGGGATCCTAATAGTGGTGTGACTACCAGATCAAGGGAGAATAGCTCAAATTCCTGTTTAGTATCCAAGGTTGAATCAAAAAATGTGAAAGAAGCCCTGACTGATGAATATTGGATCAATGCCATGCAAGATGAACTTGAGCAGTTTAAAAGGAATGAAGTTTGGGAGTTAGTTCCACGACCTGAAGGGACTAACATCATTGGTACCAAGTGGATCTACAAGAACAAGTCTGATGAGAAAGGAGTAATCACTAGAAATAAAGCAAGACTAGTGGCACAAGGATATACTCAAGTTGAATGGGTTGATTTTGATGAGACTTTTGCACCAGTTGCAAGGCTTGAATCAATAAGATTGTTGTTAGGTGTTGCCTGCATTCTGAAGTTCAAATTGTTTCAAATGGATGTGAAGAGTGCCTTTTTAAATGGCTACTTGAATGAAGAAGTCTATATGGAACAACCTAAAGGGTTCTGTGATCCTAACCTGCCAAAACATGTGTACAAGTTGAGGAAAGCTTAGTATGGGTTGAAGCAAGCTCCTAGAGCTTGGTATGAAAGGTTGACTGAATTTCTGACCTCTAATGGGTACAGAAAAGGAGGGATAGATAAGACCTTGTTTGTGAAGGATGAAGATGGCAAAATCATGATTGCCCAAATTTATGTGGATGATATTGTCTTTGGTGGAATGTTAGAGCAAATGGTGAAACATTTTGTTCACTAGATGCAATCTGAGTTTGAAATGAGTCTGGTTGGGGAATTGACTTATTTTCTTGGACTGCAAGTTAACCAAATGGAGGATTCTATGTTTCTCTCCCAAAGCAAATATGCCAAGAACATAGTTAAGAAGTTTGGTATGTATAATGCTAGTCACAAAAGAACTTCTGCAGCTACTCATTTAAAATTAATCAAAGATGAAGGAGGTCCCAGTGTTGATCAATGCTTGTATAGAAGCATGATAGGTAGTCTACTATATCTAACTGCCAGTAGACCTGATATTGCCTATGCAGTTGGTGTGTGTGCTAGATACCAAGCAAAACCCAAAGTGAGTCACTTAAATCAAGTCAAGAGAATTTTCAAGTATATCAATGGGACTTGTGACTATGGTATGCTATACTCTCATGGCTCTGAGCCTGCCTTATCTAGGTACTGTGATGCTGATTGGGCTGGGAGTGCTGATGATAGAAAAAGCACATCAAGAGGATGTTTCTTTTTGGGAAACAATCTCATATCATGGTTCAGCAAGAAACAGAACTGTGTATCACTGTCCACTACAGAGGCTGAGTACATAGCAGCTGGAAGCAGTTGTTCCCAACTGGTATGGATGAAACAAATGATGACTGAGTATAATGTCTCACAAAATGTCATGACTTTGTTCTGGGACAATCTCAGTGCCATCAATATTTCAAAGAATCCCATCCAACACAGCAGGACCAAACATATTGACATTAGACATCACTTCATCAAAGATCTGGTGGAAGACAAAGTGATTACCTTGGAACATGTAGCTACTGAACTACAACTTGCTGACATATTCACAAAGGCTTTGGATGCTACTCAGTTTGAAAATTTAAGGGGCAAATTGGGAATATGCCTTTCTGAGGAATTATAGCAACTAAGGATGTTAGGAATGTATTGTTTAATATTTCAAGCTATTAAATAATTGAAAGTGTGCTCTGATAGGAAAACAGATCATAGCTGTTTCACTTGCAACAGGTGTGTTAACAAGATGTTAGGGGGATATCTTAACATGAGACACCCTATGTACCTGCTGGAGTTCAAGAACATGTTCATGCAGGAGTGTTTCAAGATGTCATGGCATCTGATGTGGGTGTACCTGCTGTGAAGCAATAGCGTGTGTCTACTTGATCAAAGCTGTGAAGCAAGATCAAGTGAGGGTATTCTTGATTGAAACTGTGAAGTAAAATCAAGATTGTGTTTCTGAATATTGTGTGTAATCTTATTTTGTTTTGGTCTGTAATTTTAAGTGTTGCTTTGGCAACATTTTTGACAAAAAGGGGGAGTAACACCTGTACCCCAGGACAACAGATTTGCTATTTGCTTAAACAAATGTTGAAGATCCTCTAATCCAGAGGTTGTGCTGTAGCTTGATGTTCAACTTCTATGTGTGATGAGTGTGAGTGTGCTTGCTGTTTGCTATCTACTTGTGTGCTGCTGTTTGCTATCTACTTGTGTGCTGATGTTTGAAGTTTTTATTTAACTTCTATGTGTGCTGAGTGTGTTGTTGTTCTGAGTGTATTAGCTATGGTAATTCTCTGCTTGGATGTGTGTTTTCCGCTGCTGTGAACTCTGTTGTGATGCCAAGTTGTTTTAGCCACAAATTTGCCAAAGGGGGAGGTTGTAGATGTTTGATTGGCTGCATTTTGTGTTAAAACACTAACTGTACTCTGATGTCTTGACTGATGTCATGACATGCTAGAGTAGCATGCTGCAGGATTAGCTAATACAGGATTTACTGTGTGTCAAACTGGATGTTATGACATTCATCCATGACAGCAGATACTGAACTATAGAATAGTTGGTTTTTCTGTTATAGCTCAGTATTGAGTTCAGTCTGTTTTTCAGGAGAGTAGCAGACCTGGCACATAGCCTACTGTCTGAATGTCAAACTGAATGTTATGACATTCATCATTGACAGCATATACTGAATAATAGGCAGGTTGGTTTTTCTGCTACAGTTCAGTATTTATTTCAGTTTGTTTTTCAGGAGAATAACAGACCTGGCATATGGCCCATTGTCTAAATGTCAAACTGAATGTTATGACATTTATCTCTGACAACTGATATTGAAGTATAGACTGGTTGGTCTTTTACAATTTAGCATTTAGTACAGTCTGTTTTCAGGAGAATAATAGACCTAGCATATGGTCTATGTTCTGGACGTCAAACTGAATGTTATGACATTCATTCCTGACAGCATATGCTAAAGTGTAGGCTAGTTAGTTTTTCTGTTTCAGTATTTTTCTCAGGCTATTTTTCAGGAATCTAACAGTTGAGCTAAAATCCAGGAACCTAACAACTGAGCTACAATTAATGGACCTAACAAATAGCCTATTTGTTAGCACCCTAATATGTGGAGATTAGGTTAACTTGCTTAACCTTAATTTTAGGAAATTCAAGTACAAGGCCCAAGTGCTACATTATAAAAGGATGGCAATCCTACTTTCAGCAACTCAGGGATTTCGAAGTATGAAGCTTTAAATACATCATTGTATTTCATAGCTGTATTTTTATTGTGTATTAGGTTGTATTTGTGATCCAAGCAATTATCACCTAGATGATTGCATTGGACTAGGGTGTTCATTGAGTTGTAAGTGTTATGTCACTCTAAGCTTTTAAGCGTGAGTGTTGTGTTTCTTGATTAAAGTTGTTAAGCACAATCAAGAGTTGTTTGAAGTGTGTCTTCACCATTTAACTTTAAACTAATTAAAGGTTGTAATCACTGTGGTGATTGAGGGGGAGTGAGTAGGAACTTTGATCTTAGTTTAAGATTGAAATTGCATTGGGTAGGTATTAAGTGATAAGATTAAACAGTTGGTTTAAGGTCTGAATTAATACTACTAATAGTGGATTTCCTCCCTGGCTTGGTAGCCCCCAAACGTAGGTGTGTTTGTCACCGAACTGGGTAAACAATTCTTTGTGTTATTTTTTGCACTTTACATTTGCCTGCTGTAAACATTCCTATCTGAACAGAATCGGATGTCATAACATCCCGTGTGACATCAATAGTCTGTTAACTAGAATTTCAATTGGCATCAGAGCAGGCACCCTGCCTGTTAATTTCTGGGTGAGATCTAGGGACGTTACTTTCTAGTACCATGGACAAGGATGTAGGATACTCAAATAGACCACCCATGCTGGATGGTTCTAACTATGATAACTGGAAACCTCGTATGATAGCCTTCTTGAGGTCTCTAGATAGCAAGGTCTGGAGAGCTGTCAACAAAGGATGGGAACATCCAACAAAGACAGGTAAAGATGGAATCATTATGCAAATTCCTGAAGAAGAGTGGGACAAGGAGCAAGAGGCACTAGCCCTTGGAAACTCTAAGGCCTTGAATGCACTGTTCAATGGAATAAATAAGAACATTTTCAGACTGGTGCATCACTGTGAACTGGCTAAAGAAGTTTGGGATACGCTAAAAACAACTCATGAAGGTACCTCCAAGGTGAGGATGTCTAAACTTCAGATGCTGACCACTAGGTTTGAAAATCTGAGGATGAGACTATTCATGACTTCCACATGAATATTCTTGAAATTGCCAACACTTCTGGTGTCTTAGGAGAGAAAATGGCTGAAGAAAAACTTGTAAGAAAGATTCTCAGATCATTGCCAAAGAGATTTGCCATGAAGGTCACTGCTATAGAAGAGGCTCAAGATATCTGCAATATGAAGGTTGATGAGCTTATTGGTTCTCTCCAAACTTTTGAAATGGGCTTGTGTGAGAATGTTGAAAAGAAGAACAAAAGCATAGCTTTTGTATCAAATACTGAAGAGGATTCAGAAGAAGGAAGTACTGGAGGTGATGAAAGCATATCAGAAGCCATAGCCATGCTTAGGAGACAGTTCAACAAGTGCATAAAGAAGATTGATCAAAAAGGTAGACCAAATGTCAAGAACATTTCGTCTGACATCAGGAAAAGATCAACATCTGAAGAAAAGTTCAACCAAGGCAAGGGAATCCAGTGTCATGGATGTGAAGGTTTTGGACACGTTAGAGCTGAATGTCCTACTTACCTCAAGATGCAAAAGAAGGGACTATCTGTCACCTGGTCTGAAGGAGATTCTGAGAGTGAATCTGAAGGAGAATCTGCTAAACATGTCACTGCACTAACTAGTGTTTGTGCCTCTGATGATGACTCAAGTGGAGATGAACTTACCTTTGATGAACTTGCTGCTTCATATAAAGAGCTATGTGTCAAAAGTGCAGAAGTGTGTATCCAAGGAGAAAAGCAGAAGAAACTCATCAAGGAGCTGGAAGCTGAGAAATAGAAGCATCTGACAGTCATAGATGGTCTAAATGGTGAGATATCATTGCTGACATCTAAGCTAGAACAAATGACAAAATCCATCAGAATGCTGAATAAAGGAACTAACACCTTGGAAGAGATTCTAAAGGTGGGACAGAAGTCAGGAACCATGTCTGGTTTAGGCTTTGTTAAGAAATCCTCAGCTGAACTCAAACGCTCAAAGGCTGAAGTTCAGAAACTCAAGCAGAAGTCACAACCAATGTCTCAACATCAGGGAACCAAAAGGAGTAACCATCAGAAGAAGAAATTTCAAAGATGGAGATGTCACTACTGTGGTAGATTTGGTCATATAAAAGCATTCTGCTACAGGTTGCATGGTTATCCTAACCAAACCCCTCACGTCAGACCTAAGCAGAAGGCATCTAAGCATAATGCCCCCATCAAGAAACGACAATGGGTTGCTAGGTTAGCTCACACAGCTCTAAGGGCGTCTACTAGAGAAGACTGGTACTTTGATAGTGGCTGCTCAAGACATATGACTGGTATGGAGAATTTAATGGTGGATATACAACCTCACACTACCAGTTATGTGACCTTTGGTGATGGTGCTAAAGGAAAAATCAAAGGTGTTGGTAAGCTGGACAGTTCTGGAGTTCCAGAACTGAATAATGTGCTGTTAGTAAAAGGACTAACTGCTAATCTCATCAGCATAAGCCAACTGTGTGATCAAGGTTTCTATGTTCAGTTCACTAAGGAATTATGTGTTGTGACAAATGGAGATAATCAGGAAGTTATGAGAGGATCCAAATCCAAAAATAACTGCTATCTATGGGGACCTAAAGTCTCAAACTTCTCCTCAATTTGCTCCTCAGCCAAGGAAGAACAGGAGGTGAAGTTGTGGCATAGACGTCTTGGTCATCTTCATTTGAGGGGAATGAAAAAGATCATATCCAAGGAAGCAGTTAGAGGAATCCCAAAGCTGCTTATTGATGAAGGAAGAGTCTGTGGAGAATGCCAGGTTGGCAAGCAAACCAAGATGTCACATCCTAAGCAGGGACATCCTACAACATCCAAAACTCTGGAACTTTTGCACATGGACTTAATGGGACCTATGCAGGTTGAAAGTCTGGGTGGAAAGAGATATGCCTATGTGGTTGTTGATGACCATTCAAGATATACATGGATAAGATTCATCAGAGAAAAATCAGATGCATTTGATGTCTTCAAAGATCTGTGCATCAGACTTCAAAGGGAAAAGGATAGTTGTGTTGTCCGAATTAGGAGTGACCATGGGACGGAGTTTAAAAATTCCAAGTTTGATGAGTTCTGCTCATCTGAAGGGATAAGTCATGAGTTTTCCTCACCTATTACTCCTCAGCAAAATGGGATAGTTGAAAGGAAAAACAGAACTATTCAAGAATCTGCCAGAGCTATGATTCATGCAAAGAAGCTTCCTATGCACTTTTGGGCTGAAGCTATGAATACAGCTTGCTATGTTCACAATAGAGTTACCTTGAGAAAAGGAACCTCTTCCACTCTGTATGAAATATGGAAAGGAAGAAAACCCATTGTGAAGTACTTTCATATCTTTGGAAGCAAATGTTACATTCTTACAGATCGTGAACAGAGAAGGAAAATGGACCCCAAAAGTGATGAGGGTATATTCCTAGGATATTCGACTAACAACATAGCCTACAGAGTGTTCAACTCCAGAACCAATGTCCTGATGGAATCCATAAATGTGATTGTGGATGATAAAGAAGAAGGAGCCAATGCCATAGAGGATGTTGGAACATTCCTTGAGACTTCAACAGACATACCAGTCAAGACTGAAGAGGTACAGGACACTCCTCCTGAATGTGAGGTAGATGCATCCAACAAGGTGCCTTCTATCAGAATTCAGAAAGAGCACCCTAAGGATCTTATCATAGGGGATCCCAATAGTGGTGTGACTACCAGATCAAGGGAGAATAACTCAAATTCATGTTTTGTATCCAAGGTTGAACCAAAAAATGTGAAAGAAGCCCTGACTGATGAATATTGGATCAATGCCATGCAAGATGAACTGGAGCAGTTTAAAAGGAATGAAGTTTGGGAGTTAGTTCCACGACCTGAAGGGACTAACATCATTGGTACCAAGTGGATCTACAAGAACAAGTCTGATGAGAAAGGAGTAATCACTAGAAATAAAGCAAGACTAGTGGCACAAGGATATACTCAAGTTGAATGGGTTGATTTTGATGAGACTTTTGCACCAGTTGCAAGGCTTAAATCAATAAGATTGCTGTTAGGGGTTGCCTGCATTCTGAAGTTCAAATTGTTCCAAATGGACGTGAAGAGTGCCTTTTTAAATGGCTACTTGAATGAAGAAGTCTATGTGGAACAACCTAAAGGGTTCTGTGACCCTAACCTGCTAAAACATGTGTACAAGTTGAGGAAAGGTTTGTATGGGTTGAAGCAAGCTCCTAGAGCTTGGTATGAAAGGTTGACTGAATTTCTGACCTCTAATGGGTACAGAAGGAGGGATAGATAAGACCTTGTTTGTGAAGGATGAAGATGGCAAAATCATGAATGCCCAAATTTATGTGGATGATATTGTCTTTGGTGGAATGTCAGAGCAAATGGTGAAACATTTTGTTCACCAGATGCAATCTGAGTTTGAAATGAGTCTGGTTGGGGAATTGACTTAATTTCTTGGACTGCAAGTTAACCAAATGGAGGATTCTATGTTTCTCTCCTAAAGCAAATATGCCAAGAACATAGTTAAGAAGTTTGGTATGGATAATGCTAGTCACAAAAGAACTCCTGCACCTACTCATTTAAAATTAACCAAAGATGAAGGAGGTCCCAGTGTTGATCAATGCTTGTATAGAAGCATGATAGGTAGTCTACTATATCTAACTGCCAGTAGACCTGATATTGCCTATGCAGTTGGTGTGTGTGTTAGATACCAAGCAAAACCCAAAGTGAGTCACTTAAATCAAGTCAAGAGAATTCTCAAGTATATCAATAGGACTTGTGACTATGGTATGCTATACTCTCATGGCTCTGAGCCTGTCTTATCTGGGTACTGTGATGGTGATTAGGTTGGGAGTGCTGATGATAGAAAAAGCACATCAAGAGGATATTTCTTTTTGGGAAATAATCTCATATCATGGTTCAGCAAGAAACAGAATTATGTATCACTGTCCACTGCAGAGGTTGAGTACATAGCAGCTGGAAGCAGTTGTTCCCAACTGGTATGGATGAAACAGATGCTGACTGAGTATAATGTCTCACAGAATGTCATGACTTTGTTCTGTGACAATCTCAGTGCCATCAATATTTCAAAGAATCCCATCCAACACAGCAGGACCAAACATATTGACATTAGACATCACTTCATCAGAGATCTGGTGGAAGACAAAGTGATTACCTTGGAACATGTAGCTACTGAACTACAACTTGCTGACATATTCACAAAGGCTTTAGATGCTACTCAGTTTGAAAATTTAAGGGGCAAATTGGGAATATGCCTTTTTGAGGAATTAAAGCAACTAAGGATGTTAGGAATGTGTTGTTTAATATTTCAAGCTATTAAACAATTGAAAGTGTGCTCTGATTGGACAACAGATCATAGTTGTTTCACTTGCAACAGGTGTGTTAACAAGATGTTAGGGGGATATCTTAACATGAGACACCCTATGTACCTGCTGGAGTTCAAGAACATGTTCATGCAGGAGTGTTTCAAGATGTCATGGCATCTGATGTGGGTGTACCTGCTGTGAAGCAATAACGTGTGTCTACTTGATCAAAGCTGTGAAGCAAGATCAAGTGGGGGTATTCTTGATTGAAACTGTGAAGTAAAATCAAGATTGTGTTTCTGAATATTGTGTGTAATCTTATTTTGTTTTGGTATGTAATTTTAAGTGTTGCTTTGGCAACATTTTTGACAAAAAGGGGGAGTAACACCTGTACCCTAGGACAACCGATTTGTTATTTGCTTAAACAGATGTTGAAGATCATCTAATCTAGAGGTTGTGCTGCAGCTTGATGTTCAACTTCTATGTGTGATGAGTGTGAGTGTGTTGCTGTTTGCTATCTACTTGTGTGCTGTTGTTTGAAGTTTTTATTTAACTTCTATGTGTGCTGAGTGTGTTGCTGTTCTGAGTGTATTAGCTATGGTAATTCTCTGCTTGGATATGTGTTTTCCGCTGCTGTGAACTCTGTTGTGATGCCAAGTTGTTTTAGCCAAAAATTTGCCAAAGGGGGAGTTTGTAGACGTTTGATTGGCTGCATTTTGTGTTAAAACACTAACTGTACTCTGATGTCTTGACTGATGTCATGACATGCTAGAGTAGCATGCTGCAGGATTAGCTAATACAGGATTTACTGTGTGTCAAACTGGATGTTATGACATTCATCCATGACAGCAGATACCGAACTATAAAATAATTGGTTTTTCTATTATAGCTCAGTATTGAGTTCAGTCTGTTTTTCAAGAGAGTAGCAGACCTGGCACATAGCCTACTGTCTGAATGTCAAACTGAATGTTATGACATTCATCATTGACATCATATACTGAATAATAGGCAGATTGGTTTTTCTGCTATAGTTCATTATTTATTTCAGTTTGTTTTTCAGGAGAATAACAGACCTGGCATATGGCCCATTGTCTAAATGTCAAACTGAATGTTATGACATTTATCTCTGACAGTTGATACTAAAGTATAGACTGGTTGGTCTTTTACAGTTCAGCATTTAGTACAGTCTATGTTCTGGACGTCAAACTGAATGTTATGACATTCATTCCTGACAGCATATGCTAAAGTGTAGGCTAGTTAGTTTTTCTGTTTCAGTATTTTTGTCAGACTATTTTTCAAGAATCTAACAGGTGAGCTAAATTCCAGGAAACTAACAACTGAGCTACAATTAATGGACCTAACAAATAGCCTATTTGTTAGAACCCTAATATATGGAAATTAGGTTAACTTGCTTAACCTTAATTTTAGGAAATTCAAGTACAAGGCCCAAGTGCTGCATTATAAAAGGATGGCAATCCTACTTTCAGCAACTCAGGGATTTCAAAGTGTGAAGCTTTAAATACATCATTGTATTTCATAGCTGTATTTTTTATTGTGTATTAGGTTGTATTTGTGAGCCAAGCAATTATCACCTAGATGATTGCATTGGACTAGGGTGTTCATTGAGTTGTAAGTGTTGTGTCACTCTAAGCTTTTAAGCGTGAGTGCTGTGTTTCTTGATTAAAGCTGTTAAGCACAATCAAAAGTTGTTTGAAGTGTGTCTTCGTCATTTAACTTTAAACTAATTAAAGGTTGTAATCACTGTGGTGATTGAGGGGGAGTGAGTAGGAACTCTGATATTAGTTTAAGATTGAAATTGCATTGGGTAGGTATTAAGTGATAGGATTAAACAGTTGGTTTAAGGTCTGAATTAATACTACTAATAGTGGATTTCCTCCCTGGCTTGGTAGCCCCCAGACGTAGGTGTGTTTGTCACCGAACTGGGTAAACAATTCTTTGTGTTATTTACTGCACTTTACATTTGCCTGCTGTAAACATTCCTGTCTGAACAGAATCGGATGTCATAACATCCCGTGTGACATCAATAGTCTGTTAACTAGAATTTCAATATCTCAGACATCCGATAGAAATTTACTTGGATGTTAAAGTGTTTGTATATACCACAAATAACGCCAGACTTGTTCGTATCTCACCAACTTCACAACTATGTTAACGATTCCTTACAAACATAATCAATATATTTCAAAAGATAGGCTAAAACATAAATATCATGAAAAGTATGATTAATGTGTAGATACCATAGGTCAATATCTAATTTGATGAGGGGTCAAATTATAATATTGAAAACTAAGAAATAACCCTAAGGTTATTTATAGGGATTATGATCCTCATTTGTAGACAGCGCAAAACGGCTTATCAGAAATTCTCTCTTTATCCCCATCAGAGGATAATCAACGAGCCATAGAGGAATTCTACGAATCAGAAGATCAAATAGGAGTTAACTTTAGAGTTTTGTTCTTTATTTCTATGTCGATAAAATTTATAAGGTTATGAACAAATCTAACAATTGGTATCAGAGCTTCCTATATCTGGTTCAATTTGAATTCAGGATATTTTTTTATTAGGATTCAAAAATTAAGATCCTTTTTATCTTCTAACTTTTTGACCTTCAGTGATTCCCAATGGCAAACTCAGGTACGCTTCTGCTTTTATTCTCTGATTGAATTCTGATATGGGTTTAAGGGATACAAGTTGATGTGTCATCGACTAATAGGAGTTAATTTTAGAGTTTTGTTCTTTATTTCTATGTCGATAGAAATTATAAGATTATGAACAAATCTAACAATTGGTATCAGAGCTTCCTATATCTGATTCAATTTGAATTCAGGATATTTTTTTATTAGGATTCAAAAATTAAGATTCTTTTGATCTTCTAACTTTGCGTAAGGTTTGTGTTCTTATGATGTTAATCACTATTTTATGTTACACTATTTAGTCGAGGAATTGATTTTCTCATCAAGTGGAATTTCATGATTTTTAAAATTCTTCATTTAAAGGAATTGTAAGAACAAGATTTTGTTATGCATCTGGCCATAAGTTTTAATGATAACTATGCATTGTTTCTTAGAGAACAATTTTATACACGAATGGTTTTTATCTAGTGTGTAACTTTTTCTAACAGGTTCTGACTTTGAAGCATTGACATGTGACGTCATCAAATTCTAGAATCAACACACTCTGACTTTGAAGAGATACAAGTGTTTTACAATATATTGTCAAGTTCTAGAAAGCTCTTAGACAACGATTTTGATGAACGCTTGTGCTAAATTTTTTGACTGTGACTCGGATTGAGGAGCCTCTGAAGGATTGTCAGCCTTCAAGATTCTGTGCTCGAGTTCTAAAGATTCTGAAGAACAAGATCTGAAGACCGGGTTTTGAGGAACTGTGTCAAGATTCTAAAGGCCAAGGTTTTGAAGATTATGTCAACTAGTTTCTTGATCCTTCTAAGCGTGCTTCAATTTTATTTCATAAGAAGCCTCTGAAAATTAGAAGATAAGATCGAAAGGTTTTACATCAAGAAAATAGTACACAGTACAAGATCCCCATTTCCTCCACTACCCTGATTTTGTAGGATAAGGACAGTATTATTGTACCATTTTGCCTCATATATGCAAACTGTTACAAAAGTAGACAAATGTAATTTTCTATTCCAATTCTTCTCTCCAATTGAAATTTTAAATGCATATATAAAGGAGTCTTTGAAGAATGTAAGTAGTTGCTCAAGTTATTCCACTACAATCATACACACGCTCTTTTTGAAGTAAATATTTTATGTGTATATTCTTTGTAAACACATAAGAGTTGTTGCTCGTTATTGTGTGAAGATATTCATTATATTTAACTCGTGTTAATCTGCTTTCTTAGAAGCAATACTTGTAAACACACACTTGTAAATCTCAACATTATTTGAGCGGTTTCCTTGAGTGACTAGGTTTTAGTTAGATAGACTCAAGAAGACAAATACGATTTTTCTTTGTGGTGTTTGTACTCTGAAATTCTGGTAACAGATATGAGATGTCAAAGGTAATGTCACGACACTAATATCTGAACAATACAAACAGGATAAAAGATAAAGAACAATAATGCAAGATACACAAGCAATTGTTAACCCAGTTCGGTGCAAACTCACCTACGTCTGGGGGCTACCAAGCCAGGAAGGAAATCCACTAAAATAGAATCAGTTCAAAGACTCTCAATAAACAACACAAGTTACAGTCTTTTTCACCTAATCTGTACCCGTGTGACTTCTACCTAAGAACTCTTAGATATGAGATCCCACTCACTCCCCCTCAATCACACCAGTGATATAAACAAGAATTACAATGAAAAGAAGACACTCTTCAAAGACACACACTTGATCTTACTTAACAGGTTCAATCAAGTAGACACACACTCATGCTTAAAAGCTTTGAGTGACAAATTACAACTCAAAAATCAGACCAATTCAATCATCTATGGATGAATTGAATGGCTTACAATTCACACGACCACACAAGACTTAAACCCTTATTCTCTATCAATATTTCGTTCCTTATTTCTTGTGTATCAAATCAGGTTTTCCATGTCCTTTTTATAGAAGCATTTGGCTGGGCTTGGACATCATAAAACCCTAAAACTATTTTCCATTCATATCTTCTCATGACAGTTGATTAGATCTCTTTAGAAAATAAGTTAATCTCGTTGTAATTACTGATTGATAGCGTGTTCAATCAGCTCATCAATCATACACAGATTAACATTAAAAACGTAATCACATAATACATAACATTCAGACTGAATGTTCTGTATACAGATGTCATGACATCGGGTCTGATATCCTGGAAAAATCCTGCATAATTACATTTTAAACATCCAGCAGGTACAAGATATCTTATGTTAAGACATCACATGTGACATCTTGTGAACACTATAGGTTTTACCAAAATTGCTGCCAACACTTAGAACCAACAAACTCCCCCTTTGGAAAATTTTGGCTAAAACATATATCAGTCCATTTGTTCACAAGAGTACACACATATCAGCAGTTTAAGCAGCAACAGAAGCAATAAGCACACAATTACTAGCTATAATAGCAACTAGTAATACACACATTAAACACATAGGTGCTTCTTCTCCCCCTAAGTCTGTTCAACACAGACATCTCCTTCAACAACAACTGCACCTGTAACAATCAGAATTTCCTTTTGACATCTCCTTTAACATCTGTAACATTCGAAATCACATTTTGACATCTCCTTTAACATCACCTATACAACATAGAACATTCTTCTGTTCAACATCAGTTGTCACCTGTCTAGCCTAGCTAGTTACTTCAGCATATAATAACTGCAGCTCTCCACATCTACATCTATCCACATAATAACTTAAACTCCCCCTTTTTAGTCAAAATAGACCAAAGTGACCAATTAGACAAAATAAATGTCAATCAGTCCAGCAGAGAATGTCACAAAGGATGTTATAACATATGAAATGTTAAAACACAATGTCAGGTGGTACATAACCATAATTATACACAGCTACATTAGCTGAGATAATCAGAAATCCAGGGAACTCATAAAGAGCCCAAAAATTACATCATGGCATCAAAAAGGACTGCCAAAAGAAATTACAAACATCAAACATAAAACATCAAAGCATCCAAGCATCCAAGCATCCAGAACACACAACATTACACCAGGGGAACCATCATCACAACAACTTAGTCTAAGGAGGTAGCATCTTCTTCACCTTCAGATCCAGAACTGCCATTAGATTGATCTTGAGAATTAGACCTCTCACTTGAGGTGTGGGCATCTGTTTCCTTGGCTTCACCAACCTTATCCATCTCTTCTTACTCCAAGCTACTAATTAGAACCTCTAAAGCCTCTTTCCTAGCCTTATCCACCCTAATCCCAGTTTCCAACTCCTTATAGGTTTCTTTCAGTTGAACAATCAGGCCACCTTGAGAGGTTGGCTTCTTCATTGCAGATGTCAAGACAATGTCATTGACATGTCTGCCTTTAAATAACTTGTAATGAATTGACAATGGAGGCTTCCTCCTACTGGGGATATCACTTGTGTTTAAAATACCAGGTTGCTGGCTTAAAATAATTCCACAAATGATTGAGGGAAAGGCAATTGGCAGCTTCACTGCATTAGTGGAAGCATGTCTAACAATTTGTTCAAACATGAACCTTCCATAATCAAAGTTGAGCTTGGTTCCAATAGCATATATTATCCTTCCAAGAACATTAGAGATTGTTGAGATGTGGTTCGTTGGTACCTAGTTGGCTGAACCTATCTTATGCAAGATAGCATATTTTACAGTTAATTTGCCAGCAGATAAATGCTTTTTGCTTGGCCATTCCTTAACTTGACCAGCAGCGATTGTCCTACAAACTTCATTGTTTGTGGCCTCTAATTCAACAGCTCCTTCAGTTCCTCTTCCTAGGAATTTATTGATTACAGTTGGGGAGAACCTTACACATCTTCCTCTTACAAACACCTTGCAAAATTCTTTGTTGTTCTTGTCAGAAATATCCTCTGGGATGTTCATAACAAACTCCTTCACCAGACCTTCAAAACATTGGGGCAATACACTAACTATTTTCATCAAACCAGCAGACTTGATCAATTCCATAACCTCATTCACTTCCACAACCTCCTTCCCTAGTTCCCTCTCCACAACAACTCTCCTCTGTATCATAAATTTTCACTTGGCTGCACCATCTTCCAGATGGAAGGAAATGTTATCTAAATGCACAACTACAACCTTGGCATGAGATTTTCTAACACTTTGCTTTTTAACAGGAGAGATGTCTGGGACATCGTCTTCGACATCATCTTCAGAGTCATAACTTTCTCTGACCTTTCTCTTCTTGACTTCCACTTTACTCCATGATTTAGAAGGACCTACAACAGCATCCTTCTTACTAGTTCTGGTTGTCATCATCTCAGCCACAGACCTGCCTTTCCTGGTCTTCATTTTCTTTGCAACACTTGGTTTCAAGTGATGAACCAAGGTGTCATCTTCCTCGTCTGAGCTTTCTTCCTCCAAATCAATCACCTTTTCATGCTTCTTAGATTGAGAAGCATCTATAGGTTTCTTGCTAGGCATGGTTTTCCCTAAAGAACACAGTCCTTCTGCAGCAATATCCTTCTCTGACCTAGATGAATCATCATCTTTCTCAGTTTGAGGTTCCACCTCAGGTGAGGGGTCCCTTCTAGACAGAGGAGTCGAAACTCCCTTGACTGAGTGTCCTTCATTTAGGGTCCTTGTGACCAAATTCCTAATGACACGATCTGTATAATGCATGTCATCCTTATGAGGAGGGTTATCAGAAATGTTACCTTGATTATTTCCTGCAGTGGAAGAAGGACCAGGGGCGTCGCCTGGGATTACTGAAAGAGGAATAACTTCTAAAACGTCTTCATCCCGAAAATCCATGGAGGGAGTTCTTGCTTTGTGAGTGGGTTTTGAACCAGAAGATGAGGGATGTTGTGACATTTTGTTGAACTTGTGAAATAATTTTGGTTGCCCTAGCAGAGATGAACGATACAGTTTGATGAAGATGGAAGTGGTTGTGTTGAGGTAGCGTGTAAAAATGGTATAGATGGTAGTTCCAATATTTGGTAATGATTTTCCATAAATGGGGCACTTTCTTTTAAATGGGCAGACAGTATTTTTATTACCTTTTCCACTCCACATTAATTGCTATAAATTCTCATGGATACAAATCCCCAATTTCCCTCTTAAACATTCAAACTGATTAGCATCCAAAGCCTTTGTAAATATGTCAGCTAATTGCATTTCAGTAATAACATGCTCTAGTGCTATGATTTTCTCTTCCACATGTTCTCTAATGAAGTGATGACGAATATCAATGTGCTTTGTCCTGCTGTGCTGAATAGGATTTTTAGAAATATTTATAGCAATCAGGTTGTCACAGTACAATGTCATGACATCTTGTGTGACATTGTATTCAGTCAACATTTGTTTCATCCAAACCAGTTGAGAACAACTACTTCCAGCTGCTATGTATTCAGCTTCAGCAGTGGATAGGGACACACAATTTTGTTTCTTGCTAAACCATGATATCAAATTGTTCCCCAAGAAGAAATATCCTCCTGATGTGTTTTTCCTATCATCAGCACATCCAACCCAGTCAGCATCATAGTAACCAGTTAGTATAGATCCAGATACATGAGTATATAACATCCCATAGTCACTGGTGCCATTGACATATTTCAGTATTCTCTTCACTTGGTTTATGTGACTGACTTTTGGTTCAGCTTGATATCTAGTGTCGCATTACGCGAAAAACCGGCGGGAAAAGACACAGAGCCGCCACCGTGCGTTATTTATCCCAAAGGAGGGAAAGGAAACGCTCGAAGTAAACCTGGAAAGGAATGGTCTTACGACCGAAGATGCAAGGATCGAGAGTCGGTTATGCGAAGGGAAGGTATTAGCACCCCTACGCATCCGTCGTACTCGACGGGATCCACGCTCAAAATAATAGAATAAGGTTGCTAAATAAACTGCTCAAAACTGCACACACACTGGAATAGAACACAGGCGAAACGGAAGAAGCGGACTCGGCAGGATATCGCATCCTGGGCCTACGTAGTCTGTCAGACACAAACATCAAGGTCGACGTAGTTCGGGGAAAGGGGCAATGTGCTCGCTAGGATATCGCATCCTATGCATACGTATCTTCTCTAACCAGAGTAAGAATCAGAGCACTCGTAGCTTGGCTAACACACGCCAAACAAACACAAACACAAACTGGAAACGGAATGCCAATCGCTGGGCTTACATCCAACTCCACAAAAGAAACACAGGAAACCGAAGTCCAACCGCTGGTCTTACATCAGACTCCAAACAAAGAAACGCAAAAAGGAAACCGACTGCCAATCGCTGGGCTTACGTCAGACTCCAAACAAACAAACACACACGGGAAACCGACTGCCAATCGCTGGACTTACGTCAGACTCCAAGCACACACACAAGAAGAAGAAGGGTCTCGATTGCAACTAGGGCAAGAGAAAGGGAAGGTCTCAATCGCAACGAGGGCGAGAGAACAAGAATCAAAGTTAGTTGTTAGTCAAACTCGACAAGACATCGCATCTCGTGCCTACGTATCTCATCTGGACATGAGAATCAGAGTTGCCGTAGTTCGGCTAAACTATTTCTACTGGTTCTGTGTTTTTTAGGTGAACAACGTCACTACGCAATCTACCAGATGCTCGACCTTTGGAGACTTACTCACCTGTAGTAGAAGGATTTAACGTGTCCTTAAGAGGGGGTAAAGTTTGTTTGTGTTTTAGGAAAGCTCACGCAAGAAAGGAAGTCCTAGACGAAGGAACCGTGCTACCTTAATTGACATGCAAACGAGACTACGCAAAGTCTAGCAAACCTAGGGGATACAATCACACCACACAAACACATACAGCATGAAGTAAACACACCAACAAGGGGCTCAAACATCAAGACTGGGCTTTAGTCAAGGGGTCATATCAACCTCGACAAACAAGCCAACTAGAAAGGTATCCGAGGCTCTTAACCACTGACATTGACCGTCAGGGTGAGCAGATGAAAGGTGATGAGGGTAAGACCTCATGGCTCTTAACCCAGGCCTGGGTGAGCTTGACTCAATGAAAGTGTGGGGATCCAGAATGAGGGACCCTACTCCACATGACTGACTATGGACAATGATCTTGTGTGTTTATTCAAAATGCATCAGCACGTAGTGCAAGCAAGATGAATGACTCAACTGAATAGAAGGGGATGGATTGCACATACCTTCTATCTGCCAATTGCCTCTTCACTTAGGAGGACTTGAAATGCAAGGCACAAAGACAAATAAGCATAAACATTGCCTCTTAAGGAGGGCTTCAGACAGGTGCCTGCCAAAGATAACAGGTCTTCCAGACTACATGAAGTCAGAGGTCATTACCTGGGTGGTATGCCAACCACAAGCAAAGCAAAGTTCAAATAATGAACTTAAAGCAGCTAATGTACCTGTGGAAACAACCAAACAATCAGTATAGTATTCAGACAAAACAATCAGAAAGTCCAACAGTGAGACAACCAATCATCAGACAACATCAATACAAGGCATAAGATGCAAGCAAACTAAATTGATTCATCATCCACAAGACCTACAAAACAGCAAGGTTAGTCAACCAAAATAACTTGTATCTCAAGTGATGAGATCATATCAACCAATGTGGCTAATTGCTTGAAACCTGAAATACAAAGTCCAAAACAGTGAGTACAAACCACTAGCACCAAGGCTAGGGTCAAAGGTAAGGCAAAAATTCAAAACAGCAACTAATTCTCAACATGTAGCATATTTAATCTATCATGAACATGTCCTAAAAAGGACCAAACCAAAAGCATTAAGCAAAATCATTTTATGAGCAAGACATGGCAAGGCAAGCAAAAGGTGGTCACACTTGAGCATCAAGAAGAGAAAATTCACATTAAATCAGAAACACATCCAATAGTCATGAAACTTTTTGTGCAATCTCAACATATTAAACACATTCATCATGCCAAAAATTAGAAACATAGGAGCTCATTTGATAAGGCAATGAAAATGAATAAGATCAACATCAAATTGTGTGACACACATTGTCACACCTTAAGTCCATGTGTCCCAAACAAAGAAGGAAATTGCAAAAAATGCCAAATAAAATCTCACAGATCATGCATCATGTTGTGAATCATCAAGTAAAATTTCAAGGCATTTGGACAAGTAATGAGCATTTCACACCAATTTGAATGAGGCATGGCATAATTGTGTACATGTTCAAATAATTCCACACAATCAAAAATCCAGAAGAGATAAAATCATGAAATCACCCCACAAAAATACTAGACATCCATATGATCATGTAGGAAAAAACCTGGAATTAATTGGATTAATTTTCAATTAGTTATGAATTTTTGAATTTGGAAGAAAATAATTGAAATGATGTTGAAATAATTAGAAATGGTATTAAAAATGGAAATGGAAAGAATGCTGCAGGTGGGAATCGATCCCTGTATGCGCCAAAACGCCAGCGTTTTGTGTAACGAAGGAAATCAGAAAAAGAAAATGGGAATGCCTTCGTTGGGAATCGAAGGCTGGTCATGGCCAAAACGACGTCGCCCTCATTAAATGAGTTGGCGCCTGGTCAGCAAGTCCAAGGTTGCGTGGACACAGTCAAACAGATCCTGGCCAGTCAAATTGCCAAGCAGAGGCCACGTGAGCGGCTGACGCAACAAACCCTAACATTAAAAACCAGAGGGCGGCGCTACAGGGCCCCGCGGTGGTTTCCACCGTCTCCTTCGTTGAGACGGTGGCTGCACTGTTCACGCATTCAATTTTTTTTTCAGAAATTGAATCTAAGCATACCATTAGAAAGCCCTTGCCAAGCACAACACAAATCTATCATCAACTTAGTCTAATTCATCCTAAATCAAGAGAATCGAAGGGAAATATATTTGACATTCAAACTTTAATCAGCATAACTCTCTCAATACCTCACCAAATTTAATAATGTTCATATCAGCGTGACCAGGGAGTCAAGGTCTACAATACTATGGCCATAAAATGGAGAAAAATGAAAGTCGAAACTCACCTTGTTTGAAGAGCAGTTGGCGAAAACAGTGTATCCAAGGCTTGACAATGTCCAGTTCCACTTGCTTTGAGCTCCAAGGAAGTTTGATGCAAGAAATGGCTCGTGAAATGACTTGAATCCAGCTCAATTTGGAGTTTCCATTGATGCACCCAAGCTTGTGGTATGCACGAATTTGAGAGGAATTCCACCAAGTACACGTTGAATCATGCTCATTAACACTCCATGTTCATGATTATGCAAGAAAATTAGGGTGTTGTGTGCAAAATTTTGGAAAATCAATCAAGAGAAAATTGAGAGTGAAGAGGGATTTCTAGATCTGAAACTTTGTGTAATGACCAAGACAGTTGCAATTAAGCTTTTATATGCTCTCCTAATTACTCTAAAATTATCATTAGGCCAAGGTTAATGGAGATTAGGAAGATATAAGGTGTATGCACAAATTACCATTTCACCTTATGCATGGCAATCCCACGTGAACAGTGCCAAATGAGGGCCCAAATTCAATTAAAATCAACCCATGCACACATTGGAATTGGAATTTTATTCATGTGATCAACCAATTTTGAATTTTGCATTTTCCTTCCAAAATAGACATGCATGAACAAATGATTATGTGAATAAATTCCATGCCATGTAATGAATTATTTTGAAAATATATGTCATGAGGAGCATAATGCAAAAAGAGGCACTCCATTTGGAGTCTTGGTTCAAAAGATATGGCATTTTGAAGTTTCAAGCACACTTGGCAATGATTTGATCATAACTCCTTAACCATTCATCATAAATTCATGATCTTGGACTTTTTGGAAATGGGAGAGAAAGATCTTCAACTTTCATGTTGGATAAAATTTCATTTGAAGCTTCTTTGATGTTGGGAAGTCAAGTTGAAGTTGGTCCAAAAACTTGCCATTTTTGGAAACTTGAAATTACAGGTCACTTTCCATTTTTGGAAACTTTTGATCTGACTTCAAATCCTTCAAGATAAGTGTTTGACATGATGAATAAACCTCTTTTGGACATGAATGGAGTGTCTCAAACCATTTCTCCACCTCATAGCCCTCAGTTGACTTTCAGTTGACTTTTATGGGCCTCAGATGACTTGAAACTGCACTGATGACTTTTGAGCCTTCAACACTTGGTCAAGTTGCTTCAAAATGAACCCTTGGATCATATAAGCTCTTGTGAATAATCATGGGGCTTTCATCTCAAGGAAATACTTGGTCTCTTGCACAGATGAATCCTCCTGATGCCAGCCTAGTTGCCAGGATGCAATGCACTATGCAATGTTAATGTAATGTCAATGACCTAAAAATGAAATGAATGAATGAAGGGGGGTGCAAATTTGAGGTGCTACAGCTGCCCCTATTCAATCAACTGGGAACCTGAACGGATGAGAGCAACGACTGTCAGACCTTCAAGGTAAACATGGATTGAATACCAAAGAACTGTAGAATTTGCACTCTACGGGGGATGAATCAAAGAAACGCGAGGCCATTTACCGATGGAGGCTGCACAATAAAAAAAATCTCAGGAAAGCGAGGCCATTTACCGATGGCGGCTTTACTGGAAACTTGATATTTACCGATATCAATGTCAGCGAGGCCATTTACCGATGGCGGTTGGGAAACAACATCCAAAGGAAGCGGGACCATTTACCGATGGTGGCTTCAACTGGGAATTTGACATTAAAAGGAAGCAAGACCATTTACCGATGGTAGCTTCAAAAACAACTTTTGATATTTACCGATATCAACATCAGCGAGACCATTTACCGATGGCTGCTGGGGGAACAGATGTCACAGAAAGCGAGGCCATTTACCGATGGCGACTAAGCTGGGCAATCAATATTTGCCGATATCGAGGAAAGCGAGGCCATTTACCGATGGCGGCTTGGAATAGTCGACTTGTCATACACTGATATCAAGGAAGCGGGGCCATTTATCGATGGCAGCTCCAACTGGGGAGAGAAAAATATTTACACCTGGAACCAGACAAGACGTTTACCGACGACTCTACTAGGGAATTTTGATTTTTATCGACGAATAGATACATGACCAGACATTTACCGATGACTGGGAAAAACTCGATGTTTACCGACATCGAAAGATGATGTTTGCCGACATAAAAAAAAAGACGACCAAACATTTACCGATGACTGGGATGAGACTCGATGTTTACCGACATCGAAAGATGATGTTTACCGACATCAAAAAAAGACGACCAAACATTTACCGATGACTGGGAAAAAGATACGCAACCAGACATTTACCGATGACTGGGAAAGAACTTGATGTTTACCGACATCAAAAAAAAAAAGAAGGACACACACGGGTGTTGACATGATACTTACCGGTATCACAAGGACGACATCTACATATGTCAAGACAAGGCCAGACATTTGCCGGGGACCCCACTGGGGAGAATCAAACTTTCCTCTCGCGGACGGGTGAGGAAATAAACCTCTTTGGGGATTATCAATCCTGAATGTTGTCAGGAGCAACTGCCCAAATGTGCCATACGGATGTTGAAATATGATCCACCTCTGCTGGGGATATGATCCAATCTGGTTTAACACATGTATGCATATGTTTGAGTTTTTTCATGGCGTAATGCTCCATATTGAATGGAAATGCTACGCGATTTGAGGATGCAAATGCAAATGATGATTACTACATGCAAGATGCAAATGGAGGAAAACTCCTGCTGGGAAAGCACACAATCGCTTCCGAGCGAACAAATCTGATCTGATCTTCCAACTCTATGGGGACAGCACAACAATTCTGCTATAGATACTTGCTGGTCTGATACTCTGGGAACGACAGAGAAACCAACTCAACTGGGGAGTCATTTGTTGGGAAAACACCAACCTCTCAATCGTGCTGGGGAAAAGCACTGCTGCTGGGGAACATATGATCCTCACTGGGGATGACCTCTACTGAACCCGATCCGCTTGGGGAAATAAACAAACAATTCCCACCTCCGCTGGGGATACGAACACTGCAAACCTCCGTTGGGGAAACCGCCACCTTCAGATTTGCTAGGGAAAAACACTCTCAAACCTGCTGGGGAAACTGCAAACTCAACCCTGCTGGGGACTACAGCACTTCAGACCTGGCTGCTGAGGAACAGGTTACCTACAGACACCTCCGCTGGGGAAATAACAATCTTCTGGCTCGCTGGGGAACTAATAATCCTCAGACTCGCTGGGGAAAGGGCAACCTTCAAACCTGGCCGGGAAAAAACATCCTCAACCCTGCTGGGGATTGCAATCAACTTCAGGCCTGACTGCTGAGGCAACACTGATCTTAGCCTCGCTGGGGAGACAAACCCTGAACTTGCTTTGGACAACCCAACCTCTCACACTACTGGATAGTGTTAAACACTTGAACAAACCGTGGCTCACCTGCTTTAGCCAGCAATCGAAAGATAACGACCTGCAAAACAGCAAGACATACATGCCCCAGGGGATTGTACGGACAAAATACACCCAAGTGTACTCAACATTCAAAATGATTTTCAAATGTTTTATCTTTCTGCACGTTATTGTTAAGCCTTCATGTTTTTTATATGCAATGTTTATCAAAAATTCGGATGTTTTTGCAAACAAAACAGTAAAATAAAAACAAGAGAGCAATTTAACTGAATAACGACTTTTATTGATTGAAAATGGGCCTATAAAGGCAAATACATTAGGAAGCAATTCCTAGGAAGAGGTAATTGCGCCAAAACAGGAAATAAACTATCATATTGGCAATGTGAACACGGCATCCACTATTTTCCAATTCTGTTATGACTCGTATATCCTCAATTTCCCCCAAATTCCCTGCTTTCTGAGAAGAATGATTGGACCAGTCACATCCTCCGAGGGTAGACACTGAAGTGCGATGAAGTACAGGTAACTCAGACTGTAGTTTTTGCTTTAATCCCTCTTTTGCCTGGATCGCCTTTTCAGGTTTTCAATCCACCGGGATACCCATTTTTGCCTAAGCCGCCCTTGCGGGTTTTCGACTTACCGGGTGTACATATTCTTTTCATTCTTTATCCCTAACTTTTGCCCGAACCTTTTTCTCTTTTTTTTCCTTGGTTCGCCGGGATGCCCTTTTTTGCCTGGACTCTTTTATTCTTTTCGTCCAGCAGGTCAATTTATGCAAAGTATTTTTTGACTACATCTGAGTTCACAGGGGACGGAAAATCTTCACCATCCATAGTTGTAAGCATCAAGGCTCCACCATAGAAAACCTTTTTAACAACATATGGACCTTCATAATTCGGAGTCCACTTGCCCCTGTTATCTGTACCGGGAGGAAGGATCCTCTTCAAAACTAAGTTACCTGTCTGATAGCTTCGAGGACGCACTTTCTGATCAAAGGATTTCTTCATCCTTCTCTGATATAGCTGCCCATGGCACACAGCCGCTAACCGCTTCTCTTCGATAAGGCTCAACTCATTGAACCTTGTCCGAATCCACTCAGCTTCGTCTAGCTTGACATCTAGCAGGACTCTTAGAGAAGGAATCTCCACTTCAACTGGTAGGACTGCTTCCATACCATACACAAGGGAGTAAGGGGTTGCCCCGGTCGACGTACGTACTGAGGTATGGTACCCATGCAAAGCGAAAGGCAACATCTCATGCCAATCCTTGTACGTCACGACCATCTTCTGCACAATCTTCTTAATGTTCTTGTTTGCCGCCTCTACAGCACCATTCATCTTTGGTCGGTAAGGAGAAGAATTGTGATGTTCGATCTTAAAATCTTTACAAAGCTCTTTATTCCCATTCGTCCGTTGACGTCTAGTCGTGGCTTCTTCTTCCTATTCATCGTCTTTCGATGTCTAGTCGTGGTTCCTCTCTCCTATTCGCCCGTTGACGTCTAGTCGTGGTTTCTCTTCCTATTCATCGTCTTTCGATGTCTAGTCGTGGCTTCCGTATTCCTATTCGTCCGTTGACGTTTAGTCGTGGTTTCTCTTTATTCCTATTCGTCCGTTGACGTTTAGTCGTGGTTTCTCTTTATTCCTATTCGTCCGTTAACGTCTAGTCGTGGCTTCTTCTTCCTATTCATCGTCTTTCGATGTCTAGTCGTGGCTTCCGTATTCCTATTCGTCCGTTGACGTTTAGTCGTGGTTTCTCTTTATTCCTATTCGTCCGTTGACGTCTAGTCGTGGCTTCTTTTTCCTATTCGTCCGTTGACGTTTAGTCGTGGTTTCTCTTTATTCCTATTCGTCCGTTGACGTCTAGTCGTGGCTTCTTCTTCCTATTCATCGTCTTTCGATGTCTAGTCGTGGCTTTCGTATTCCTATTCGTCCGTTGACGTCTAGTCGTGGCTTCTTCTTCCTATTCATCGTCTTTCGATGTCTAGTCGTGGCTTCCGTATTCCTATTCGTCCGTTGACGTTTAGTCGTGGTTTCTCTTTATTCCTATTCGTCCGTTGACGTCTAGTCGTGGCTTCTTCTTCCTATTCATCGTCTTTCGATGTCTAGTCGTGGCTTCCGTATTCCTATTCGTCCGTTGACGTTTAGTCGTGGTTTCTCTTTTTCCTATTCGTCCGTTGACGTTTAGTCGTGGTTTCTCTTTATTCTTATTCAGCGTCTTTCGATGTCTAGTCATGGATTCCGTATTCCTATTCGTCCGTTGACGTTTAGTCGTGGTTTCTCTTTATTCCTATTCGTCCGTTGACGTCTAGTCGTGGCTTCTTTTTCCTATTCGTCCGTTGACGTTTAGTCGTGGTTTCTTTTTATTCCTATTCGTCCGTTGACGTTTAGTCGTGGTTTCTTTTTATTCCTATTCGTCCGTTGACGTCTAGTCGTGGCTTCTTCTTCCTATTCATCGTCTTTCGATGTCTAGTCGTGGCTTTCGTATTCCTATTCGTTCGTTGACGTTTAGTCGTGGTTTCTCTTTATTCCTATTCGTCCGTTGACGTCTAGTCGTGGTTTCTCTTCCTATTCATCGTCTTTCGATGTCTAGTCGTGGCTTCCGTATTCCTATTCGTCCGTTGACGTTTAGTCGTGGTTTCTCTTTATTCCTATTCGTCCGTTGACGTCTAGTCGTGGTTTCTCTTCCTATTCATCGTCTTTCGATGTCTAGTCGTGGCTTCCGTATTCCTATTCGTCCGTTGACGTTTAGTCGTGGTTTGTCTTTATTCCTATTCCTCCGTTGACGTTTAGTCGTGGTTTCTCTTTATTCCTATTCGTCCGTTGACGTCTACTCGTGGCTTCTTCTTCCTATTCATCGTCTTTCGATGTCTAGTCGTGGCTTCCGTATTCCTATTCGTCCGTTGACGTTTAGTCGTTGTTTCTCTTTATTCCTATTCGTCCGTTGACGTCTAGTCGTGGCTTCTTTTTCCTATTCGTCCGTTGACGTTTAGTCGTGGTTTCTCTTTATTCCTATTCGTCCGTTGACGTCTAGTCGCGGCTTCTTCTTCCTATTCATCGTCTTTCGATGTCTAGTCGTGGCTTCCGTATTCCTATTCGTCCGTTGACGTCTAGTCGTGGCTTCTTCTTCCTATTCATCGTCTTTCGATGTCTAGTCGTGGCTTCCGTATTCCTATTCGTCCGTTGACGTTTAGTCGTGGTTTCTCTTTATTCCTATTCGTCCGTTGACGTCTAGTCGTGGCTTCTTCTTCCTATTCATCGTCTTTCGATGTCTAGTCGTGGCTTCCGTATTCCTATTCGTCCGTTGACGTTTAGTCGTGGTTTCTCTTTTTCCTATTCTTCCGTTGACGTTTAGTCGTGGTTTCTCTTTATTCCTATTCATCGTCTTTCGATGTCTAGTCGTGGATTCCGTATTCCTATTCGTCCGTTGATGTTTAGTCGTGGTTTCTCTTTATTCCTATTCGTCCGTTGACGTCTAGTCGTGGCTTCTTTTTCCTATTCGTCCGTTGACGTTTAGTCGTGGTTTCTCTTTATTCCTATTCATCCGTTGACGTCTAGTCGTGGCTTCTTCTTCCTATTCATCGTCTTTCGATGTCTAGTCGTGGCTTCCGTATTCCTATTCGTTCGTTGACGTTTAGTCGTGGTTTCTCTTTATTCCTATTCGTCCGTTGACGTCTAGTCGTGGTTTCTCTTCCTATTCATCGTCTTTCGATGTCTAGTCGTGGCTTCCATATTCCTATTTGTCCGTTGACGTTTAGTCGTGGTTTCTCTTTATTCCTATTCGTCCGTTGATGTCTAGTCGTGGTTTCTCTTCCTATTCATCGTCTTTCGATGTCTAGTCGTGGCTTCCGTATTCCTATTCGTCCGTTGACGTTTAGTCGTGGTTTCTCTTTATTCCTAATCGTCCGTTGACGTCTAGTCGTGGCTTCTTTTTCCTATTCGTCCGTTGACGTTTAGTCGTGGTTTCTCTTTATTCCTATTCGTCCGTTGACGTCTAGTCGTGGCTTCTTCTTCCCGTTCATCGTCTTTCGATGTCTAGTCGTGGCTTCCGTATTCCTATTCGTCCATTGACGTTTAGTTGTGGTTTCTCTTTATTCCTATTCGTCCGTTGACGTCTAGTCGTGGTTTCTTTTCCCATTCATCATCTTTCGATGTCTGGTCGTGGCTTCTTTATTCCCATTCATCCTCTTTCGATGTCTGGTCGTGGTTCCTTTGTTCCGATAAAAATCAAATCCCCAGTAGAGTCGTTGGTAAACGTCTTGTCTGGTCCAGTGATAAATATCAGATCCCAGTGGAGGTTGCCATTGGTGAACATTCTTTTCTTTGATCATCCACCGCAGAGTGCAAATTTCTACGGTTCTTTGGTATTCAATCCCTGTTTACCTTGAAGGTCTGACAGCCGTTGCTCTCATTCGTTCAGGTTCCCAGTTGATTGAATAGGGGCAGCTGTAGCACCTCAAATTTGCACCCCCCCCATTTGTACATTCATTTCATTTTTAGGTCATTAGCATTGCATAGTGCATTGCATTTCATCAGTCAAGACTGGTATTAGGAGAATTCATTTGTGCAAGGAGCCAAGCATTTTCATGAGGAAAAGGCCCTATGGTTGTTCTAGAGAGCTTATGTGAACCCAAGGTTCATTTTGATGCAATTTGGCCAAGTGTTGAAAGCTCAAAGTCCACAGTGCGGTTTCAGGTCATCTAGGGCCCATAAAAGTCAACTGCAAGTCAACTGAGGGCTAGGAGGTGGAGAAATGGTTTGAGACACTGCATTCATGTCCCAAAGAGGTTTATTCATCATGTCAAACATCTACCTTGAAGATTTTGAAGCCAGAGCAAAAGTTTCCAAAAATGGAAAGTGACCTGTAATTTCAAGTTTCCAAAAATGGCAAGTTTTTAGACCAACTTCAACTTGACTTTCCAACATCAAAGAAGCTTCAAATGAAATTTTGTCCAACAGGAAAGTTGAAGATCTTTCTCTCCCGTTTCCAAAAAGTCCAAGATCATGAGCATCTGATGAATGGTTGAGGAGATATGATCAAATCATTGCCAAGTGTGCATGGAACTTCAAAAGGGCATAACTTTTGACTCATAACTCCAATTTGAGTGGCTCTTTTTGAATTTTTCTTCTCATGACATGAACTTTCCAAATCATTCATCACATTGCATGAAAATTCATCATATGATCATATGCATATTCATGTTCATTTTGGAGGGAAAATCATGAATTCAAAATTGGTGCATCATGTAGCACCTCAAATTTGCACCTATCATTATACATATTAGGTCATAGCATATCATGGTCCATTGCATAGCATTTGCATTGTCCCACAGTTGCCTCAAGAGCAAGCAATCAAGAATTAGGTCAAACTAATCTCCTGATCAGTCAACCAAGCAGGCAAAGGAATTTCTCATTGAACCAAGGCCTTGAGGTTTGTCCAACAAGTTCACATGGCTTGGAGGTCTATTTGGAGTATTTTGGTCAAGGGTTGAAGACTTGGAGATCATCAGTTCATACACAGACAGTCAAAAACCCTAAAAGTCAATTGTCAGTCAAAGCAGTGGATGGTGGTCATTCTTATGGAATTTGGGCACCATAGTCAATGATCAAGAGTTCATACAACTTGGGACATCATTTGAAGTCAAGTTCTCAAGGAATTAGGGTTTGGAAGTCATCAGTCAATGCATAATCAGTCAGAAACCCTAAAAGTCAACTGTTGGTCAACTGTCCATTTAATCAGGGATTTGATGATTGGAATTGGTTTGTGAGAGTTCATTCATGTCCAAATAGTCATCATACATCATGCCAAACACCATCATGGAAGAATTTGAAGCCAGATCAGAGATTTCCCAAAACGGAAACTGGGCCTGTAACTGAAACCTGCCATAAATGGAAAGTTTTGATCCTCAAACTTACATCATGATACAAGCCTCAAATGAATTTTGGCCCAACATGAAAGTTGAAGATCTTGTTCTCCCATTTCCAAAAAGTCCTAGAACTCTCAATTCCCATGTATGGTTGGCAAGTTATGATCGAATCGATTTCAGAAAATCTTGAACTTCAAAGGGCCATATCTCCCAAACCGTTTGGCCAATTTTGGTGGGGTTTTTTCCTACAAGTCACATTTGATCCCCTCTTTCCAAAAATATAAATTTCATGAGCCAAAACTTCACCAATCAAAATGGCATATTTTGACCTTTTTCATTTAAATGAAAGTTTGACCAAGAGTTGACTTTTTGATTTAAACATTTTTTCAACATTTGGCCAATTGTAACAGCTCATAAATGTCATTTAGAATGTGTTTGCAAAGTCAAATTATGCAGCACATGTGAATCATACTTGGTTGCTTGAATTATAAGAAAGGTACAAATGCACCATACTTGTCCATGCTTCCACAACCATGCCTTGTACCAGCATCATTATGCAGCATTCTTGATCATTTTTTTTTCTGTCATAGTGAGCCTCATTGTGCAGCAATACTCCAATAGTACATATGGCCATACTAGCTTACTTGAACATTGGCAAAAGGACATTGTTTCAACAACCAAAGCCATGAACCATGCTTGTACCATGTGACATAGCAGATTTTATGAAAACATTTTCTGTCATTTTGAGGGCTTGGCTGCATAACACAAGAGACAATTTCATTTTTGTGGAGCATGATCCTTGGCCATTTTGAAAAGAGCTGTCAAGCATCCAACAGTAGGGGCCTTACCATGCTTGGTACTGCTCATAGCAGACCAAGGCCATAACTTGCTGGCACTGGTAGCAGTAATGGGGATCACACAAAAACCATTTGGCCAAGGCAAATCGAAGAAGAGGGGATTCTGATTCTAAAAAAAACTCACTGATGCACAAGGGCTCACTCTCTCACCTGGCCATTCTTTGGTTTTTGCATTTGAAAAAACCTGTCACCACATCCTACAAAAGAGGACCCTGATATTGGCATTAGGTTTTGGGCTGTCAAAAACTCAATAACCTCAAAAAAGACCAAGCCACACTGCAGCAGAAAAATCATGCCCTCACCTTGCCATTTTCTGTCAACAAACATAACAAACCACACTGGATACAGCATTCTAAAAACTCACCCTTGCTAGTTGCTTTGCATTTCAGAAAATCCATGGCAGCCACATAGCAGGACCATTCATCACTCATCCTAAAACAAAGATCACTTGGCCATTTTGCATTTTTCCTGTCATCAAAACTGGTAGCAGCAACTAAACCTAACTTGCCTTGCCATTTGCAATTTTCTGTCATAACAAAACCAACAAAACCTAGCCAACTCCATACACTCTCTAAAACTGGACCTAGCTTTTGGCCTTGGAGGATCAAAAAAACCTGCTACCAACATTTCCTGCAGTAGCAGACCAACAAAACCAACATAACACTGCAGCCTCACACCACCTGATACAAAAATACTCTCTCTCATTAGACATGCATTCCTCAAATTGCCAAGGCTGTCAAAAAGAACCTTACCTTGCCATTTGCACTTTTCTGTCCAAGACACAATAGCACCAAAACCTGGCATAAATCAAACCTGAAGCTTTGCACCCTGCTAACCAGCAAAACATGACCAACATCATACACTCTCTAAAATCATCTTGCTGCTTTTGGCTATTCCTCCCATCTGTCTAAGCTTCCAACCAAAACCTCACCTTGCTTGTGCATTTTCTGCCCAAACCTTGTCCACCACAACCAACTCAGACCTGGCCTTGCCACAACCACATAACAGCATTCACTAACCCTGCTATCTTGGCATCTCACTCTTTCTTGTCCAAAGCTCCAAAATAACCAAAACTCTGCTTGGCCAACCAACAGTAACCTTGTTCACCAATTGTTCATCATGGAGCAGCTAGCCAACAAACCAACATAACTAGACCTAACTCACCTTGCTATTTGGCATTTGTTTTGGTCTGTCCAAAAAGACAATGGCATAGAAGCATCACATAGCAGACCAACCAAGACCAGCCATTTCACCTTGCTTTGGCCAAACTCCAAAAACCTGTCCAAGACCAAAGTTGCCTAAACCCTGCATGAACCAAACTTAAAGCATTGCACTGTGACCACCAACATAACATGACTTAGCCTACATCACACAATCACCTTACACTCATTCCAACCACACCTTGGCATTCACTAAAAATCTGTCAACACAGCCAACTTCATCTCATTCTCTAAAAATCCATCTTTGCATTTTTCAACTTTCTGTCAGAAACTCTCAGCCATGACAGTCCATGATCTAAGCACTTCCAAGATGTCTTGAGCCACACCATCACCATTATCCATCATTGGAAAGCTTAAGGCTCATCTGTTTTGGCAAGGCATCACAAAACAACATCAAGAACACAAACTGCCCTTCAAAAAAGGTATGGATTCGACCCTCCCATTTTCTCAAATTGACATATACTTTGGAAAGGTTTTTCAATGCTGAGTGTCATGATGCTCTCCTTTTTGAAAATAGTTGTGTATTCATGAAGATATGATGAAATGAAGCTTGATGCTTGAAAATGTTTCCATCGATTTCTTGTTGTGTAGTTCAAATTAATGAAAATAGGGTTTGGATTGTTGTTGTATGTTGTTTGATGATTACAATGGTATGCTCAATTGACATTTTTGGGAGAAATTGGAAAATTCGATTTTGGGAGGGATGAAGCACTGTTCACAAACCCTAGAAGCCCAGATTTCCTTCATTCTCACGTGTTACTGTACCATCCCCCCACTAGCCAATGAAAATGTTTCATTTTCTGGACCAAAACACGGTCGTTTTGATAAGTGACTGGTTTATTTACAAAAATGCCATTCTCTCAATTTTATTCCAATTTATTTCTTCAATTATTTCATCAATCCTCCAAAATTCATAACTTGCTCATTTTTGATCCAAATTCAATGGGATTTTTTGTGTTGTGTTCATCATGATCTCTACTTTTTCATCATTATTTTTCCAGAATTTTTGGATGAGTGGTTTTTAATTGGCCTTAGGGTTTGTGACATGTGACCAAATTTTGTACACTTTGCCAAATCAATTGTGAAATGATGAGAATGTATCCAATGGTTCTCAAATTTTTTGTGCTTAAACTAGACACACTCATGGTGATTTTGGTATAGAGTTTGTGAATTTATCATTTGTGGTTTGTGAGTTATGATTTTTTGAATTAGGGTGTGACAATTTGTGTCACACCATTGATGACCAACTTCATGATTTACATTGCCATGCTTCTTGACCTCCAAATGGATTGAAATTTTGCATGAGCCTACTCTTGCATGTCTAGTTTACATGTGAATTTTCCTGGATTTAATTGAACTATTTTCTATTTGTTTGAGATTTTTCTTCCCTGCCTAGTCAAATGTTGACTTTGTGTGACACATGTTCCCATTTCATTTGTGAAATTCTCATACTTTATTGGATGGACATGAAATTTTGCATGAGATAACTAGACATCCTCATCTTTGCCATGGTTTTAGTCCCATTCATTTATCATATGCCATCTCTGATTTATGAATTTTCTAAGTTGATACATGTTTGGTTGACTTCTTTGAGCATGTTCAAAATTGCTTTGACTTTCTGATTTTCATTGACTGCCTTCCACTTGTCCAAATGAGATGAAATTTGACATGCTTACCATGCTGTGGATTGTGATTGACCATGATTTATTTGGTGATTTTTGGAAAATGTTTAGATTGCTTTTGAGTTAAGTTTTGCTGTTGACTTCTATGAGCTTCTGTGTGCCACACTTTGACCTAATTTGCTCATGAAATGATGATGATGATTGATATGAGTGTAAACCCAATTGGTTGTGTTTCTTAATGGTTTGAACTTGATTTTGGATGCTTGCCCTTTGCTGTTTTGACTTTCTCATTCATTTTTGACCCTAGGCTTGCCCTAGTGGTCCTGTTACTCACCTTTGAGCTCATGTTTTCAGGTTGACCAACAAATGACCAATGAGACCAATTTCTTTTGATTGAGCTTGCCTAAATACCATGACTAACTTGTTTGTTTTGTAGGTGGCTTGGCTCACATGCCCTAAGCCTTGTGCCTTGCACATCCATGTGCCTCTAATTGACTGTTGGTGTCTGTTTCTGTTTATGTTGTTTGAAGTTGCCTACTAACATCTGCTTGACTGTTTCAGGTGCTTTAGTTGCTTAGTTCCTTGTGAACTTTTTGCTTTGTTTTGCTTGTATAAGCAATTTGCATTGAGGTATGTCTCTTTATCTTCATGTAGTCTGGAAGACCTGGCCTGTTACTTGGCCAGGCAACTGTCTGAAGTCCTCCTTAAGAGGCAATGTTTGTGACTGTCTACTTTTGTCCTTGCATAGAGTCAAAGACCTCCTAAGTGAAGAGGCAATTGGTGGAAGGTAGGGATATGCAATCTATCCCCCACTATTCAGTGTGTCATCTGCTTTGCTCACACCACTGTGTTGATGCATTGCAGATACAAACCCAAGATCTTGTACCGTTGTACAGTTGAGTCAGTTTTAAATGTGTAGAAGGGTTCCCACTTTCTGAACCCACACATTCTTGTCTTGAGCTCTCCCAGGCCAGGGATAAGAGCCGTGAAGTCTTACCTTCACTCACCTTTCATCTGCTTCACCTTAGCCCCTCAATGGCAAGGTTAAGAGCACATTCACCCAGTTCCAGAGGCTTGTTTGTTGAGGTTGATATGACCCCTCGACTAAAGCCTAGCCCTGATGTTTGAGCCCCTTGTTGGTGTGTTTATTTCATGATGTATATGTTTGTGTGGTGTGATTGTATCCCCTAGGTTTGCTAGACTCCGCGTAGTCTCGTTTGCATGTCAATTAAGGTAGCACGGTTCCTTTGTATAGGACTTCCTTTCTTGCTTGAGCTTTCCTAAAACACAAACAAACATTATCCCCTCTTAAGGATACGTCAACTCCTTCTACTACAGATGAGTAAGTCTCCAAAGGTCGAGCGTCAGGTAGATTGCGCAGTGACGTTGTCCACTTAAAAAACACAAACCAACAGGAATAGTTTAGCCGAACTACGGCAACTCTGATTCTCATGTCCAGATGAGATACGTAGGCACGAGATGCGATGTCTTGTCGAGTTTGACTAACCACTAACACTAATTCTTTCCTCTCGCCCTCGTTGCGATTGAGACCTTCCCTTTCTCTTGCCCTGGTTGCAATCGAGACCCTTCTTCTTGTTGTGTGCTTGGAAGCTGATGTAAGTCCATTGAGTGGCATTCGGGTTCCAGTGTGCGTGTGTTTTGGTTCGGATGCTGATGTAAGCCCAGTGATTGGCATTCAGGCTCCTCGTTTGCCTCCTTGTGTGTGTTTTGGGTTCGGATGCTGATGTAAGCCCAGTGATTGGCATTCAGGCTCCACGTTTGCCATTGCCTGTGTTTGTTTGTGTGCGTGTTAGCCGAGCTACGAATGCTCTGATTCTCCTTTGTCCAAAGGAGATACGTATGCATAGGATGCGACATCCTAGCGAGCATGTGTCGTTTCCCCAGTCCGAACTACTTAGACTCTGATGTCTATGCTTGATAGACTAAGTAGGCCCAGGATGCGATATCCTGCCGAGTCAGTTTCAGTCTGTTTTCCTGTGTCTCTTTCAGCCAGTTTATGTGTGTGTGAGCAGTGTTTTAGCAACCATTTCCCTTCCTATTGTGCGTGGATCCCGTCGAGTACGACGGATACGTAGGGGTGCTAATACCTTCCCTTCGCATAACCGACTCCCGATCCCATTCTCTTTGGTCGCGAGACCATGTCTTTTCCAGGTTTACTTCGAGCGTTTCCTTTCCCTCTTTTGGGATAAATAACGCACGGTGGCGGCTCTGTTGTTCTTGTTTCCCGCCGGTTTTTCGCGCGATGCGACAGCTGGCGACTCTGCTGGGGACACAGAGAAGTTGACCTATGCTGGTCCATCTTCCCTGAGCGAGTCTCTCCTAGCGCTCTCTAGGTTAGGGTTTTGGTTGCTTTCTGCTTATTGTATTTTATTGCATTCATTGTATACATGTACATTTATTTGTTTGCATTGATTGTGTGCATTGATGCTTGCATTCATATTCATTATTCATTACTGGCTGGCTGTCTGTTTTTCTCTGTGTGGGGGGGAGTCAGTTGAGGTAAAAGGTCCAATACCCAGACCATGAGTGAAAATCTAGGATGATTAGGAATAGAGTGATTCATGGGAAGCGGGTGGTATGGCGCCACTTAGCGGAACATTGATATCACGAGCAGTTCAGACCCTGGTGGGATGCTGTCGTTACATACTTCGGGTGTGTATATGATGGTATTCTGCGAAAGGTTATTTATGCTGTGTTTCTCTTCGACTTTACCCTGGCCTAGATAACACCCGTGAGTGGGGAGGGTTTGATCATTACAGGTACAGTTGCTGATTGGTTGGTGATGTGTTGGTGACTCTTGGTACTGATGGTGACTGTGAATTATGGGGCATTTATTTCTGGGACGCCAGAGTTCTGTCCATGGTTTATCAGCGGGTTCCGTTTATTTCGGATCCCCGGGCTGAGTTGAGAGTACTTGTTCAGAGGATCCGTTTGTCACCCGTTTAGTGGTTGTTCCTGTAAAGATAAGTGATATAATCTCCGGTTCCGTTTATTTCGGAACCCCCCAAGTTGGATTTATGGTGACTTGATCCCACAGATTGACTGATTCAGAAAAGCAGAGGGTCTACAGTTGACTTGGTAGCACAAGGGCCTGCATTCATGCATTTGCATCATATCATCTCGCATTCATCTACATTCAACTCATGTCTGTCCGTACTCAGGGTCCATTATTTTTAAATAAAAACCCCGGTTGAGAGACATCCAGATGTCAAAATGTTGTTGATTAAATTTTATCTGTCTCAATGAAACCAAAAAAAAAAAGAGGACTGAATATTCCTAGTACGGACAAACATTGCATGTGTGAGTCATACTAACCCGTTTGCTGTTTTGTAGGTTTCAGTATTCAACCGGTGCGCATAGCTTGTCTGTTCGGATAACCTGCTAGGGGTCAACAAATCCAGGCTGATGGATCTTCTCAACGCCGACATCCTTGAGCTGAAAGAGATGATGAGGGAATTGTTCAGTGTTGTGCAAGGACTTGCCTTGGGGCAGAAAGCCATGTCTGAAAGGTTGGAAAGGATCGAGAAATGGCTGATAGTGGAGAAAGTCCAGGGGAAGGCTCCGTCCTCCGAAGTGAACAAACCTTCTGATGCTGTAGCAGAGAAACCCTCCGACAGTGGCCCATTCAAGAAGAAGGTTGAGCCAGTTGGTGTGCCCGCAAAGAAAGAACGTAGCAAAGATCGTTATCATCCTTATGCCGCCACCGTATCCACTCCTGTCAGCAAATCACCTGCTCAACAGCAACAACTGCCACTTCAACAGAAGACACCGAGAGCTGAAAGCCAGGTGAAGAAGAAGAAAGAGGATCGTCAGTTTGAGGAACCACCCGTGACTTACGCCCTTCTGTTCCAAAGGTTGATGGATCTTGCTTTAGTACGGCCAAGGATATTGATTCCCATAGAGCAGCAGAAGAGGCCACCAAACTATGATGAGAATGCCAAGTGCGAGTTTCACTCTGGGGCCCCCGGACACAACATTGAGGGCTGTAGAGCTTTTAAGCATGTCGTCCAGGACATGGTGGACTCCGAGACCATTAACTTGGCCCAGATTATGAAGGGGGATGTCAGCCCTGCGCCCAGAAGAGGACCAGTAAAAGTCAAGATGGTGAAGAAGAACAAGAGAGGAATGGAAGTGGCTGAGGAGAGTCAGTTAAAGATTCCAAAGTCTGTGGTCCCAAAACTTCTGCTACGGGATGTAGCCTTCCCTGCTGTTGATAATGCTTGTGCGACTGTCACTACCAAAGGGTGTGTATTGATAAAAGACCCGACCCAGAGGATGAAGAAGGTAGAAGTGGATAATGTAAGACGCAAAGCACCCAGTCTGACAGTTGAAACCATCCAGGTAGAGAATGCCCTTGCTGCTGAGAAAAAGAAGAAGCTGTCCATTTCTTCTTATAAACAAGCTCTGGAGGTGGTGAAGAACCAAGAGGCCCAAGGCTGGGGAAGGATCATTGACATCGTGGCAAAAGCAGACATGTTTGGAATCGGTTATCATCCGGATTTAGTGTCGTCTAGACCAAACAGAGAATGTCGTCCGCCATACACCTTCGTCAGTGCAGGGATGTTGGATCCTGGTCATGCCCGTTCAATGGGTGAAGATGTCGACAACAACCGCGAGCTTGAGGCGTGGATAAAGTCGTGCGTACCAAGCAACTGGAAGGCCTCCAAAAGCATCACTGTCACTCGTTCTGAAGAGTAGTATTTCTGTTTTTCAATTTTCGTTTGCATGAAAGCCATGCGTTTTGCCCGAAACGTAATGGTCCATTGTAAGGGCCATCTCATGCGCTCCATTATGCAACATTTTGCATCAGTAATGAATGGATGTTTTTGTAGTTAAAAGCGGTGTTCCCTGTTTTTCATTTAATTTTGCAATTTAAAAAAAGAAAAAAAACAAATAAGAATGGCAACGTTTTTTCATTCTCTTTCCTTTTGATTTTGTCTCGTTCCAAAGTGATTACTCTCCTGATCTCACCGGTAACGATTTGGTTACACCTCTGTATGACTTCGACAGTCCAAGCTATCATGCCGAGGAAGAAGGCGCAGAAGATTGTGATCAGCTGGAATTAGCCAGGTCATTGAAACAAGAGGAGAAGGTGATTCAACCACACGAGGAGCGATTCAAGATTGTTACTCCAAGCTCCGCCGAGGTTAGAAAGCAAAAGCTGAGGCCGACAAAGGATGAGAAAGAGAGAAGGTGTGAATAGACTATCAAGATGCGAGCAGAGCTAATCAGAAAGATGCATTCCCGGTACATCACGATGAGGTATTGGTTGATTATATGGCTCAGGTCTCAGTGTTTATCTTCATGGACGGCTTCTTGGCCAAGACCAGATTGAATTGTTTCCAGATGATATGAAGTAAACCAGATCCATCACACAAGGGGCACCTTCTTGTTCTAAGTTGATGTCGTTCCGTCACATGAGGCCGGTGCCACGTATCAGAGGTCTACGGTGATGTTGTTTCATGATATGATTCATCGTGAAAGCAAATGCCATGTCGATGACATGATGGCAAAGTCCCAAGCAGAACAGGGGCATCCGGTAGACTTGGGGCAAGTTGTTTAACCGTTTGAGATAACTCATACTTTCGAGTCTGAATCAGTGCACTTATGGAGTGTCATTCATCAAGCTACCAAGGATTGTTGTGAGCAAATCAGAGGAATCGAGGTCGATCCTGCTAAAAAAAAAAAAAAAAAAAAAAAAAAAAAAGGGGGTAAGTTGTAGGAACCTTTGATTCTGATACCTCAGTAAAAGAAATAACTGTTAATCCGGTACTTGATAATCCTCGAGGGGTCTGCGAGGTGCGTATTGAGTCAGCATGACTAGTCTTGTCGAAAAGAGTATGCAATTTACCTAAGCAAAAAGTTTATCGACTGTGAAACAATACACTCACTGTTCGAAAAAACTTGATGTACTTCGGCATAGGCTGCTCGCCGACTGAGACAGTGCATGCTGATTCATACCACTTTGTGGATGTCCAAAACGGATCTGATCAGATATGTGTTTAAGAAGCTAGTAGCAACCCATGGAAAGGTTATCAACCAAGGAAGTTTGAGGTCCCTGATGAGGACATCTCGAGGTACTCAAATCGAAAGATTGAGAGTGACTGATCCCGGAGGAGGGGTCTGACCCCGAATCCGAACGGATTCCGATGTCTGAGGGGGAATGAGATGAGGTGAATAAGTTAGTGCTTCCCGGATCACAGTTGGTTGCACCAACAATGGTGGCTGAACATAAAGTCTGTATCCTGGATATTGAACCTAGGGATGTGCATCTACCTGGGACAGTGTCTTCCTCACGGATGTATGAGAAACCAGAGAAGGCTAAATGGATAAAGACTCAGAATGACACGTTGAGTCCAACCGAGGGAAGGGCTGACAGTTACTTGTCCTGGGACAGTTGTACCCAGTGAACGAAGCATGTTGTTAACCAAGAAGTGTGACCTCGCGCGTACCACGTGGAAGAATTGGTTGAAAAGGATCCTTCCTCCTCAAGACGATTGTGGGGCAGATGGATAAAGCGGTTATGAGTGTCTCATTCGTGGTCAAGACGATTTTCCTCTGACAGAACCTTGTTAATGACGACCACGGACGACGACGATTTTCCATTCCCTGTGAATGCGGACGCAGTTAGAAAATACTTCGTGAAAGAAACCCGCTGGACAAAAAAAAGAATAAAGAGTCCAGGCAAAAAATGGGCATCCCGGCGAACCAAGAAAAAGAGAAAGGTTCGGGCAAAAGTTAGGGATAAAAATAAAAGAAAAGAACTGTACACCCGGCAAGTTGAAAACCCGTAAGGGCGACTTGGGCAAAAAAGGGTATCCCGGTGGACTGAAACCCGAAAGGGCGGTCCAGGCAAAAGAGGGAATGAAACGAACAACTGCGTCCAGCATGATCATTTGTGCTCATGATGACTTGGATAATCTCCGACAGAGACCAATCGAAGGCGTCTTGTTCAGAAGACAGAAGGTGCGGAAAGTCTTGAGGACATATGAGGTGTAACTGAGTTGGAACCCGATGAGATCGCAGTTTCACGTTGCCACTAGGATAGATTTTTTTTTTCTTTTATGTGCAATCACCTCTTTCCAGGGTTTGCTTCCTGTGTGTTGCCCAATTGTGAACCATCTTTTATTCCAGTCAAATAAAGCGTGTGTTCGATCAAGTAAATTTTGTTTTTGTGTCATTACTGTTGATTACGAAAACATCTATTCATTTTGATAAGAATATTTGCCTTTTGAAACATAGAGGTCCCTTCTGATGCATGCTTGTGAGATTGAAATCTGGAAATCTTACTTGGAAGTCTGAGTGACCTAAGTGTTGAAACATCAGAACACCTGGGGCATACCTGGGGCACGTTTTTATCTGACGATCTCTTGTGCAGGTGCTGTTAGACATCTTCATTCACTTGCCAGTGGTAATATGAACCTTTTTGACAAAGAGATCCCCTCAGAGTCCAACCAGGGGCAAGGGATAGATGAATCATGAAAAGACGGTGAAGGATTACGACAATGATCCTGGAAGGTTAATCAAGAAGACTCTTCAAAGTCTGATGATTGAAAAGTTTGTATGAATACCAGGAGTTCGATCCCCGTGGAGTACGGACGTGATTTGGAATACAAGATGATGGAGCAGAAAAGTCCAGAAGAGTCTGGGAGTTCTTAAAAGTGGAAAGTCAACACTATGGGTGGATGATGGATACTAGTGTTCGACAAGGCGACCGACATCCCTGTCAAACAAGCTGTATCTCCCCAGAGGATTGAGAGTGTGATCTCCCTGGCAGATTCGAGATCGTTGTCTCCTCAGCAAGCCTGAAGGTTATCACGTCCCCAGCCCAAGTCAGTATTGAAGCTATCAGAGTTATTTTCCCCTGCAGAGATACCTGTGGACAGTACCTTCTTTCTCCAGCAGATCTAAGGATTGCTTCTCTCCAGCAGGCCTGTGCTTGCAGATTTCCCCAGTTTAGAATCCCCGCTGAGCGCCTGGCAGTTATTTTCCCCGGGAGTCCCCTAGTGGAGTTTATCAGTAGACTGTTTGTGTGTCCCCCAACAATTGGGTTTGTGATGCTGTTATCTCCAGTATGGCCGTGAGTGCCTATCCCAAGCAGGTTTGTGGGAATTCATCTCCAGTATGATATGACGTGTTATCATCCTCAACAGAGTTATTACTCTCACCACTATGGTTGTTCTCTCCACTAGGATCGTTCTCCTCAGCAGAATGGTGTGGTTTTTCCTCAGCAAGCTCCCCGAGTGGAGCGGGTCTCATGAAATACATCTCAAGCAGTGATTCTCTTACATATGGATTGGTTGGGTCGTCCCTAATGGAGTAGCATTTATTTCTCCAGCAGAGTTCATCCTACCAGTGGATTGGACGGGTTTCTGTAGCAGACTGATGTCGGCATCCCCAGCGGAGTTGTGATTGTTTTCCAAGTCTGAAGCTGTCTTCCCAGCAGAGGTTGTGTTGATGGTTTTTTTCCCCAGCAAGGTTTGTCTTTCCCCGGCAGGATGGAAGTTGACATGGTTATAGGATCCCCAGCACAGTTCCTGGAGTTCCCCGGTGTTGTCTCTGAAGGAAACGTGTGTTTATGCATTCAGCATTTAGATAAGCATAGCATATTGCATCATTAGTGCATAGCATTTCCATGATCATGGGGCATTGTGCAAAACAAGAAAAAACTCATGCATCAACATTGCAAGCATATCCATTAACCCTAGGCCGTGGCGACCAGCCGAGGTTGGGTTGTTGGAAAGAGTTTAGCATCACGCCATTGGATCGGCTTCAGAAATGGGTTCATCAACATGGTCGAGAGGTTGGTGTTTTCCGAACAAGTGATTCCTCGGTCGAGGGGGTATCCCCAGCAGTGCTACTCCCCAATTGTTGGTGACTTGCCAGCTTGAGTCTTTTTCCTTAAGCAGATATGGGTGTGTCTGATCTCTCCATGTAGAGTCTACCCCTTAAGCAGAAAGTGTCAATCTTTTCCTGCCATTTCCCCACTGAGATACATCCTCGTGGATGACGGTTGCTTCCGTTCCCTCCCTAATGGGATGGGTTTTCCCTATTGAGTTCTTTCCTCATTAGGATGAGTCTTGATTCAGTCTGCCTTTTTGGATCGATCCTAAATTGGCTTCTTGTTGACTATCTCTTGTGCTGCCCTGGGGCATAAATGAATAGTCGCTCACTAACCGGCACTCATTCATCTTATCCTCAGCGGAATTTGTTTGGCCTCTACCCACAACCCGGTAGTTGTAAGTCCTATCTTTGTGGTTTTCTACCTACAAACCGGTAGTTGTAAAATCCCACTCTCATCCCCTTGATTGGAGTTAACCCTTTGTGCTCATCCTATCGACGACTGGTTACCTTTCTGTGGTTTTCTGCCTACAAACCGGTAGATGTAATCCCCTCTTTGCAGTTATCAGTATCCGGTTTGTGATATTGATATTCTTTCCCCTCTGGATACTTGCCTTGGTCAAGCAGTATTGTCCCCATTGGGTCTTCCCCTTCTTTTTGGATGCTTGCTCCGAATGAGCAGCTTTATCCCCTGTTGATTGGTCATCTTTTGCATACCTAGTCTGGTACCCAGATGCCTTTCTTTTCGGTCGATTATTCATTTAACAACCTACAACCCGGTTATGGATAATCTTCCATGCGAGTGTATTATCTACGTTTTGACGGCTATAGATAATATGTACTGTGATTTCCCGGTATTCAGACCGAAGGAGTTTCCGACGATCAGGTCGATGTACTCATGGCACAAGGCCAATTTTCCGGTATTCAGACCGAAGGAGTTTCCGACGATCAGGTCGATGTACTCATGGCACAAGGCCAATTTTCCGGTAATCAGACCGAAGGAGTTTCCGACGATCAGGTCGATGTACTCATGGCACAAGGCCAATTTTCCGGTAATCAGACCGAAGGAGTTTCCGACGATCAGGTCGATGTACTCATGGCACGAGGCCAATTTTCCGGTATTCAGACCGAAGAAGTATTCTCCTCTCCGTTGGTGCCGATAAACGTCGAGTTTTTCCCGATCATCCGTTGATGATTTGGTTGTGTCCTCCTTCCCAAGTGAAGTATTCTCCTCTCCGTTGGTGTCGATAAACGTTGAGTTTTTCCCAATCATCCGTTGATGATTTGGTTGTGTTCACTCTCCCCAGTAGAGTTTCCTCCTCTCCGTTGGTGTCGATAAACGTCGAGTTTTTCCTAGTCATCCGATGATGTCTATTTGCTACTGTTCACGTAGGCTTGCATGCATGGGGTGAAAAAACCAAATTTTGCATAACACCTCTTTTCTCATTAAAGTTTAATTAGCCAAGCCTAAACATGATTAGGAAATGAACTAACATGTCATATAAATAGCTAAATGTAACAGAATTTTCACAATTACACAATTCTAGATCTAGATCCAAAATTTCCCTCCAAAATTTCTCTTCTTCCAAATTCAAAAATTCTTCAAAGAACACTTGTTTTTTATTGCATATTCTGGATTGTTGATCATCATTTGGTACAGATCAAGCCATTAATTGCAGAATTTGGTGAAAAATTGAGCACTTGAAGATCAAGAACATGCTAATGGAAATTCCAATCTAAGCTAAATCCAAGCCATTCCAAAGGTTGATTTGTGCTTCAGAGGTGTTAACAAGGTTGATAGAAGAGATTTGGATGCTGCTGGACACTTGAATCTACCACTGCCATTGTTGGAGCTTCAAGAGGTCAAAATTTCGCATCTCTTAATTCCTGTTTTTATGCACATAGACTTGTAGATCTACTCATGCTGGAAATTCTGATATAAAGAACATGAAAAACGGACAAATATTGAGAGAGTTATGAGAGATTAAAGTTTGGTGTTCATAAGTGTTCTTGATCGATTCTTGAAATATATGACGAATTAGAGAAAAATATTAGTGGATTCGTGATCTACACGTCAAGACGAGTCCAACCATATATAATTTCGCTAATTCTGGAAAAAAAATGTGATTACTGTTCACCGCCGTCTTCATGAAGAAGACGGTGGTTTCCGCCACTAGCGTCCGCTAGTGGCCGTCGCTGGTCCGTCGCTAGTTTTTGGCTAGGGCTTTGGGCGAAACGCCACCGTTTCATGCAGCGAACCAACCCCCCCTTCGATTCCGGATGGGAGCAATTTCCAGTTTATTCATTTCTTTTCATTATTTCATGTTTTTTTCAATTTTTATTTCATTTTTTCCATGATCTTCAAAAAATCATAACTAATTGTAGAATGATCCAAATAATTCCAGGTTTTTTCCTACATGATCCTTGAAATGTCTAGAATTTTATGGTTTTGATTTTGTGATTTTATCATTTCTGGAAATTAAAATGTGCTAGACTAATTGAACATGTATGCTTTGTGACATTGCCTCATTCATCCTATCATAAAATGCTCATACATGATCCAAATGCCATGAAATTTTGCATGATGATTGTTAACATGATGATGGATTTGTGTAATTTTATTTGGCATTTTTTGATATTGTCTTCACTGTTTGGGACACATGTACTTTAGGTGTGACAATTTGTGTCACACAGTGGGATGTCTTGCCTATCCATTTTCATTTCCATATCAATTGAACTTTGATGATGCTGATTTTTGGTATGATGATTATGTTTGATCTATTGTATGCTCATGAAAATTTCCAGAATTATTTGAGTCATTTCTGTTTTGATATGGAATTTTGATTCATGATGATCATTTGTGTGCTTTGAAATTGTCTTTGTCTTCCTTTGCTCATATCATGACCTTGCTTAATGATTTTGATTTGGCACTTTTTATGATATGTTCATGACTGATTAAATTTGCTTCATGTTGAATATCCATTTCTGTTTTAACTTTTTACTCCATCTTTGACCTTAGGCTTTGTCCTAGGGGTTTGAACTCACATTTGAGTTATGTATTTCAGGATCAAGCATCTAATCTCCATGGTTGATGTTGCCTCCTCACTTGAGCTTTGATATTTGCTTTGCTTGCTAACATTTGATTGTGTTGTAGGTCCTTGGGTGGACTCACTTGAGTTGCATTTGATTTGCATTGTGTATATTGGTTGTCTGACTGTTGTTTGTCTGTTGATAGTTTGTCTGAATACCATATTGACTGATTGGTTGTTTACACAGGTACTTTAGCCGCTTTAACTCATTATTTGAGTTGCTTTGCTTTGCTTGTGGTTGGCATACCACTTAGGTAACTTCCTTAACTACATGTAGTCTGGAAGACCTGTCATGTTACTTTGGCAGGCACCTGTCTGAAGCCCTCCTTAAGAGGCAATGTTTGTGGTTGTTTATCTTTGTGCCTTGTACATTCAAAGACCTCCTAAGTGAAGAGGCATTGGCAGATAAAAGGGATGTGCAATCCATCCCCTGCTATTCAGTTGTGTCTTTCATCTTGCTCACACCATGTGTTGATGCACTTTGAATAAAAACCCAAAATCTTGTTGTGTCAGTCATGTGGAATAGAGTCTCACATTCTGGATTCCCACACTTTCATTGTTTGAAGCTCTCCCAGGCCAGGGATAAGAGCTATGAGGTCTTACCCTCATTTCCCATTTCATCTGCTTCACCCTAACTCTCAATGTTAGGGTTAAGAGCTCCAAACACCCCTTTCCAGTTGACTTGTTTGTCGAGGTTGATTTGACCCCTTGACTAAAGCTCAGCCTTGTATGAGCCACTTGTTTGCATATAGTGTGTGTGCTTGCTCTCTTGTGCTTGTATTTGCTTGATTGATGTTCAGACTAGCTTGCTTCCTGTGCGAGTTAGGAGTAGAGACCTCAACATAGGGATCGTATGCATGACAACTTCTAGGCTCGAGTCGTAGTCTCCCTAGTAGCTTGTTATCTCCCTAGTCTCTGGTTAGGATAGGAGTTTTTTCCCTGTTAAGGGGAACTACGTCGCCCTGATCCTCACACCAGATGAGGTACGTAGGCAGGAGATAAGCTGATCTCTCCGGGCGCCTTTTTTCTTTTTCAACCCTCTTGTTTGCTTGTTGGAGTCTGACGTAAGCCCAGCGATTGGCAGTCGGTTTCCTGTGTGTGGTTGTGTGTTTGGAGTCTGACGTAAGCCCAACGATTGGCAGTCGGTTTCCTGTGTGTGTTGGTTTGTTGGAGTCTGATGTAAGTCCAGCGATTGACAGTCGGTTTCCCGTGTGTGTTGGTTTGTTGGAGTCTGATGTAAGTCCAGCGATTGGCAGTCGGTTTCCCGTGTGTGTTAGTTTGTTGGAGTCTGATGTAAGTCCAGCGATTGGCATTCGGTTTCCTGTTTGTGTTTTGTTTGGCGTGCGTTAGCCGAGCTACGAGTGCTCTGATTCTTTCTCTGGTTAGAGAAGATACGTATGCATAGGATGCGACATCCTAGCGAGCACATTTCCCCTGTCCCCGAACTACGTTAACTCTGATGTTTGTCCATGACAAACTACGTAGGCCCAGGATGCGACATCATGTCGAGTCCTTCTTCCGTCTTCCATCTGTGTGTTATTCCTTCTTGTGCAATGTTTTGAGTAGTTATCTAGCAACCTTTCTTCTATTCTTTTTGAGCGTGGATCCCGTCGAGTACGACAGATGCGTAAGGGTGCTAATACCTTCCCTTCGCATAACCGACTCCTGATCCTTGCATCTCTGGTCATGAGACCATTCCTTTCCAGGTTTACTTCGAGCGTTTCCTTTCCCTCCTTTGGGATAAATAACGCACAGTGGCTGCTCTGTTTCTTTTTCCCGCCGGTTTTTCGCGTAATGCGACAGCTGACGACTCTGCTGGGGATTATAAAGAAGTTGATCTCTTGCTGGTCCATCTTCCCTAAGCGAGTCAATCCTAGCGCTCTTTAGGATAGTTGTGGTTGCTTTACTGCTTTATTTATTGCATTTATGATCATGCTGTGATTGTATATATGTGCATTATGTGTTTGCATGCATCATATTATCATTGTGCTGGCTGTGTATTTGTTTCTCTGTTGGGTGGGGAGTTACAAGAGGTAAAAGGCCCAATACCCAGGCTATGAGTGAACTCTAGGACACCTAGGAATAGAGTGATTCATGGGAAGCGGGTGGTATAGCGCCACTTAGCGGAACATGATATCACGAGCAGTTCAGATCCTGATGGGGTATTATCGTTACATACATCTGGTGTGTATATGATGATATTCTTGAAAGGGTTGTTTATCCTGCGTTTCTCTTGACCTTACCCTGGCCTAGATAACACCCGTGAGTGGGGAGGGAATGAATCATTACAGGTACCGTTGGTGACTTGATCTGTTGGTGACTGTATCTGTTGGTGACTCTTGGTCCTGTTGGTGACTTGGTTCTGAAGTATGGGTTCCAGATGACTTTGGGTTCCAGATGACTTTGATTTGTGCTCTCCGGTTCCGAATTCATGCTGAAGCTCTGAACCTGTGCCTTGTGATACACAACCAACCAGTCATAATTGCATCATTTGCATCATAGCATGTTTATTTTCAAAAAAATAATGCAATAAAAAAAAATAAATGAAAAAAGAAAAGAGAAAAGAAAAAAGCTAATCTCCTCATGCATATCATTTCTCAGGTTCATTCAGGAGTCTGTTCACTGTGAGAGATGGCAGCCATCCCAGAGTTGAAGAGGAAGACTTGCACCTACAGTTTTTACCGTGAGCCGTTGACATCGTTGGTAGAGTTGAGTAATCTGGTGACCGGTTGTAATCAGAAGGTGTTTGATGATCAGTATGGGGATATTCTGACACTGTTGAAGATGGTGGTTGACCTAGTACCTTTGCAGACTCTCTTGCAGTTTTAGGATCCAGAGCTCCGTTGCTTCACCTTTCAGGACTATCAGTTGGCTCCTACTCTTGAAGAGTATTCCATCCTTATGAATGTTCGAATCAGATACCAAGTGCCTTTCCTAGATGTGCCAAAGGAGGTAGATTTCAGGGTTGTTACTAAGGCTCTTTATTTGAGTATCAAAGAAGTGAGTGATAATTGGAAACCAAGTGGTGATGTTGTGGGTTTACCTTTGAAGTACCTGGCGAGGATGGCTAAGGAAGAATCAAAGAAAGGAAATGGGGAAGCTTTCAACGCTCAGTTGGCTATCATGATTTATGGGGTTGTTTTGTTACCTAGCATGCCTAATTTTGTGGACCTTGCAGCAATCACTATTTTCATCGGAGGAAACCCAGTTCCTACCTTGTTAGCTGACACTTATTATGCTATACATAGCAGACATGGTAAGGGTGGAGCTATCAGGCGTTGTCTCCCATTGTTACTCAAATGGTTCTTGTCCTTTCTGTCAACCAGTGGACCTTTTGTGGATACCCATAGCACTCATAAGTGGACTCGGAGGATTATGTCACTCACTTCCTATGATATCAAGTGGCAAGCTTACAGGTTTAAGGTGCGGAATGTCATTATGAGTTGTGGAGAGTTTCGTAATGTTCCACTCATAGAGACTAAGGGTTGCATCAATTACAATCCTGTTCTTTCTCTCCGTCAGTTGGGCTTTGTTATGAATGGAAGGCCACTAGATGCTGAGATAGCTGAGAGTGTGTACTTTGAGAAGCGGAGTGACCCTGCTAGATTGGAGCAAGTAGGAAGAGCTTGGAAGACTATTGGTGTCAAAGATGGATCTGTGTTAGGGAAGAAGTTTGCAGTTGCTATGCCTGCTTACATTGAGTGGGTCAAGGATAGAGTTGGAACTTTGTTGTTACCCTATGATAGGATGGAGCCATTGCAAGAGCAACCACCTTTGATACATTCTGAGAATGTGCCCGCTGAGTACTACAAACGAGCTTTAATGGAGAATCGCCTGTTGAAAGAGAAGGAACAAGATACCCAGATGGAGCTTTATAAAGCCAAAGCTGATAAGTTGAACTTGGCTCATCAACTCAAAGGCGTGTGTCGCATTACGCGAAAAAACCGGCGGGAAAAACGAAATAACAGAGCCGCCACCGTGCGTTATTTATCCCAAAGGAGGGAAAGGAAACGCTCGAAGTAAACCTGGAAAAGACATGGTCTCGCGACCAGAGATGGATGGGATCGGGAGTCGGTTATGCGAAGGGAAGGTATTAGCACCCCTACGCATCCGTCGTACTCGACGGGATCCACGCACAAAAGAAAGGATGAGGTTGCTAGAAACTGCTCACAAACTGCACACACACACTGGAAACAAACACAGAAAAGACAGAAGAAACGGACTCGGCAGGATATCGCATCCTGGGCCTACGTAGTCTATTAGACACAGACATCAGAGTCGACGTAGTTTGGGACGGGGGGAAACGTGCTCGCTAGGATGTCGCATCCTATGCATACGTATCTTCTCTGACCAGAGAAGAATCAGAGCACTCGTAGTTCGGCTAACGCACGCCAAACAAAACCCACACAAGAAACCGACTGCCAATCGCTGGACTTACGTCAGCCTCCACACAAACAGGCAAAGATGGAAACCGAATGCCAATCGCTGGACTTACATCAGACTCCGAACCAACAAACACACACATAGGAAACCGACTGCCAATCGCTGGACTTACGTCAAACTCCAACAAGCAAACAAGACACCGGAAACCAACTGCCAATCGCTGGACTTACGTCAGACTCCAACAAGCAAACAAGACACCGGAAACCAACTGCCACTCGCTGGACTTACGTCAGACTCCAAACGCAAACCAAAGGGGTGAAAAAGAAAAAGGGCGCCCGGAGAGATCAGCGAATCTCCTGCCTACGTACCTCATCTGGTGTGAGGATCAGGGCGACGTAGTTCCCCTACGCAGGGAAAGAACTTCTAACCTAACCAGAGACAAAGGGAGACACAAACTACTAGGGAGACTACGACTCGAGCCTAGAAGTTGTCATGCATACGATCCCTATGTTAAGGTTTCTATCTAACTTGCACAGGAAGCAAGCTATCCTAAATAGCACGAACAATCACAAGCACAAAAGCAAGCACACACACTATATGCAAACAAATGGGCTCACACAAGGCTAGGCTTTAGTCAAGGGGTCATGTCAACCTCAACAAACAAGCCACTGGAATGGGGTATGATTAGCTCTTAACCCTAACATTGAGAGTTAGGGTGAAGCAGATGAGATGGGAAGTGAGGGTAAGACCTCACAGCTCTTATCCCTGGCCTGGGAGAGCTTCAGACAAATGAAAGTGTGGGAGTTCAGAATGTAGGAACTCTTCTCCACAAGTGACTGACACAACATGATCTTGGGTTATTATCCACCATGCATCAACACAAGGTGTATGAGCAAAGTGAATGACACAACTGAATAGCAGGGGATGGATTGCACATCCCTTCTATCTGCCAATTGCCTCTTAAGAGGTCTTTACCTGCTTGGCACAAAGTTAAATATTCACAAGCATTGCCTCTTAAGGAGGGCTTCAGACAGGTGCCTGTCCACATAACAGGACAGGTCTTCCAGACTACATGAAGTCAGAAGAATTATACCTCAGTGGTAAGCAAACCACAAGCTAGCAAAGCAAGTTCAAATGAACTTAAAGCCACTTAGGTACCTGTGAAAAATCTAAACCAATCAGTTCAACTGTACAGATAAACAATCAACAGGCAATAACAAACAAACAGACAATGTTCACAATGTGCAAGCCACAAGGCAAACTCAAATGAGTTAGCATCAACCTACAAAACACACAAGTGTTAGTAATCAAGAGCAAACATCAATGCTCAAATGAGGAAGCATCATCAACTATGAACTTGGATGTTTAAACCTGAAATCAAAGCCCACATGTAAGCCACAAACCACTAGGTCAAAGCCTAGGGTCAAAGATGAAGAAAAAAGTCAAAACAGAACTTGAAATTTAACATGAATCATCCTTATCCAATCAAGAACAAATATCAAAAAGTCCCACATCAAAATCATTAATCATATTCATTTCATGAGCAAAACATGGCAAGGCATGCAAATGGTGATCACATTGAGACATCAGAAGAAACAAATGCACATTAAATCAAAAATGACTCAAATAATCTTGGCAAATTTCATGGGCAATCTAGACATCCATAACATTCATCACACAAAAAATTAGGAGCATTGGACATCATTAGGCATGGCAATCACATAGCATAATCCAAACAATCAAATGTGTGACACAAATTGTCACACTAAGTTAGCATGAGCATAAAACAGAATGGGAGCATGGGAAAAATCTCAAACCAAAGCCAAAATGTCACTCAACATGTCTAGAATCCACACACAAAATTTCAGAATCATTGGATAAGAAACAAGCATGTTATGATCAAATGAATAAGGCAATGTCAAACATGTATATGCATTCAAACACCCTAGGACAAATGATTTTTTTAACCAGGCACAACTTGCAATTCAATAATCATAAAAAGTAGACAAGATAAGGAACACAATGTAAAAAATTGGAGATCAATTGGAGCATTTTTCATTTTTATATGATTTTTGGAAGTTGAGGAAAGATTTGAAAATTAAAATGGAGCCAAACATGGAAATAGGAGGGAAAGTGAATAAATGGCATGGCATTTTGAAAAATGGACTCAGCCGGATTCGAACCGTGCACGAATTCAAACTACAGCGCGCGCCATCTAAAACGACTTCGTATTGGTCATAAACCCTAAGCGCTGCACATTTCCAGAATTGTAGCAAATGGATGCATTTTTCGTAGCAAATTCCCAGCAAAACCCTAGCCAATACTGGAAACGATGATGTTCATATTCTCCAGGATGAACATGAAGAACAAATTTCCAGAAAATCATAAAACAGTCCAGAAATCACAAATAGCTACATCAATCGAATCATCATCACACATACGTTCAAGATCAAACAATGATTTTCACCAAAACATCATAACCAAGCCAAATCGAAGAGAATAAGATTTGTCACCAAAACTTGAATCGAGCATAACTTCATCAATACAGCACCATTTCACTCAATCTTTGTACCGAAATGCTCACTAATCAATGAACTACATGAATATCCTAATGATTTGCAAAATAAATGAACTCGAAATCTGACCTTCCTGATGAACAGAACTGGGAATCGCTTGCTACAAGGCTTGTAATGGCTCAGTTCTTCTCTAGGATGCTTGTAGAGATGAATACTGGTGAGATTGAAGCTCAATTGCACACGAATCCAGCTCAAATTGCAGCTGCCATGGATGCTTCACACTTTGAACCTAGCTCAATATGCCACGATTTCTTCCACTTCCACGTCCAAATCCTCCCAACAGTGCTTTAGGAGGATGAATTGATCAACAGAGGATGCTCTTGTTTGAAGAATTTTGAAAAAAAATTGAGAGAAAAGTTTTGAGAATTTTGTGATTCTAGATCTGAAAATATGCTAATGATCAAAAACAGTTATGATTATCCATTTATACTTCCTACTAATCATGTTTAAATCCAGCTTAAGCCAAATGCAAATGTGATTAACCACTTTGAAGGTGTATGTGCAAAAATGATGTTTCACCTCACATGCATGCCATGCACGTGAACAATACTCTTTCAAGGCCCAAATCCACTTAAAATGAGTTCATGCAAGGTTTTGGATTGGTTTTGTATGCTCATGATCAACCAAAAAGATGTTATGCCATTTTCTTCCAAAAACTTCATGAGTGAGCACATGCCTATGCAAATGAAATTCATGTCAAGTAATGGTATGCTTGGAAAGTACATGTTATAAGGATCAAAATGCAAAAAGAACCACTCATTTTGGAGTTTTGGTTTGAAAGTTATGCTCATTTGAACTTTGAAACACACTTTGCCATGATTGGACCATAACTCCTCAACCACACATGAGAAATTCATGATCTTGGACGCTTTGGAAATGGGAGAGAAAGATATTCAACTTTCATGTTGGACAAAATTTCATTTGAAGCTTTCTTGATGATGTAATCTTGAGTTGAAGTTGGTCCAAAACCTTTCCATTTTTGGAAAGTTCAAATTACAGGTCACCTGCTATTTTGGGAAAGTCTTGATCTGACTTCAAATTCTTCAATGTTGATGTTTGAAATGTCAAATGAGACTTGTTTGAACATGAATGAACCATCTCTAACCACTTCCCACCTCCAAATCCATAGTTGACTTTGCAGTTGACTTTTGTGGGCCTCAGATGATTTGCACATGGACTGATGAGTTCTGAGCCTTCAACACCTAGCCAAGCTACTTCAAAGTGATCCTTGAATCATGTGAACTCATGGGAATCACCCTAGGGCTTTGATCTCATGGGAAATGCTCTTGTTGCCTTGCACAGTTGAACCTCCTGACCAGTCTTGACTGATGAGATGCAATGGACTATGCAATGACAATGCAATGTTAATGACCTAGGAATGAAATGTATATACAAATGGGAGGTGCAAATTTGAGGTGCTACAGCTGCCCCTATTCAATCAACTAGGAACCTGAACGGATGAGAGCAACGACTGTCAGACCTTCAAGGTATACAGGGATTGAATACCGAAGAACCGTAGAAATTTGCACTCTGCGGGGATCCAAGAAAGGAAAATTCACCAACGGAAGCTTCCACTGGGATCTGATATTTGTCACTGAACCAGTCAAGATGTTCACCAACGACTCCACTGGGGATTTTGATTTTTCAGAAAAGGAACCACGACCCGTCATCGAAAGACGATGAATGGGAACAGAAATCACAACCAGACGCCAACGGACGACTAGGAAAAACTCAACGTTTATCGACACCAACGGAGAGGTGACCAGATATTAACAAATGACTTGGGAAGAAAGGAGAGATGTTACAACCAGACGTCAACGGACGAATGGGAAAAACTCAACGTTTATCGAAACCAATGGAGAGGTGACCAGACATTAACGAATGACTGGGAAGACTCGACCAGACGTCAACAGACGAACGGGAGAAGCTCGACGTTTATCGACACCAACGGAGAGGTGACCAGACATCAACGGATGAATGGGAAGACTCGACCAGACGTCAACGGACGAACGGGAGAAGCTCGACGTTTATCGACACCAACGGAGAGGTGACCAGACATCAACGGATGAATGGGAGAAGCTCGACGTTTATCGACACCAACGGAGAGGTGGCCAGACATCAACGGATGAATGGAAAAAAGATATACAACCATACGTCAACGGACGAATGGGAAAAACTCGACATTTACCAATACCAACGGAGAGGTGACCAGACATCAACGGATGACTGGGAAGACTCGACCAGACGTCAACGGACGAACGGGAGAAGCTCGACGTTTATCGACACCAACGGAGAGGTGACCAGACATTAACGAATGACTGGGGAAAGAGATACAACCATACGTCAACGGACGAATGGGAAAAACTCAACGTTTATCGACACCAACGGAGAGGTGACCAGACATCAACGGATGACTGGGAAGACTCGACCAGACGTCAACGGACGAACGGGAGAAGCTCGACGTTTATCGACACCAACAGAGAGGTGACCAGACATCAACGGATGAATGGGGAAGAGATACAACCATACGTCAACGGACGAATGGGAAAAACTCGACGTTTACCAATACCAACAGAGAGGTGACCAGACATCAACGGATGAATGGGAAGACTCGACCAGACGTCAACGGACGAACGGGAGAAGCTCGACGTTTATCAACACCAACGGAGAGGTGACTAGACATCGACGGATGACCTGGGAAGACTCGACCAGACGTCAACAGACGAACGGGAGAAGCTCGACGTTTATCGACACCAACGGAGAGGTGGCCAGACATCAATGGATGAATGGAAAAAAGATATACAACCATACATCAACGGACGAATGGGAAAAACTCAACGTTTATCGACACCAACAGAGAGGTGACCAGACATCAACGGATGACTGGGAAGACTCGACCAGACGTCAACGGACGAACGGGAGAAGCTCGACGTTTATCGACACCAACGGAGAGGTGACCAGACATCAACGGATGAACGGGGAAGAGATACAACCATACGTCAACGGACGAATGGGAAAAACTCAACGTTTATCGACACCAACGGAGAGGTGACCAGACATCAACGAATGACTGGGAAGACTCGACCAGACATCAACGGACGAACGGGAGAAGCTCGACGTTTATCAACACCAACGGAGAGGTGACCAGACATCAACGGATGAATGGGAGAAGCTCGACGTTTATCAACACCAACGGAGAGGTGACCAGACATCAACGGATGAATGGGAGAAGCTCGACGTTTATCGACACCAACGGAGAGGTGGCCAGACATCAACGGATGAATGGAAAAAAGATATACAACCATACGTCAATGGACGAATGGGAAAAACTCGACGTTTACCAATACCAACGGAGAGGTGACCAGACATCAACGGATGAATGGGAAGACTCGACCAGACGTCAACGGACGAACGGGAGAAGCTCGACGTTTATCGACACCAACGGAAAGGTGACCAGACATCGACGGATGACCTGGGAAGACTCGACCAGACGTCAACGGACGAACGGGAGAAGCTCAACGTTTATCGACACCAACGGAGAGGTGGCCAGACATCAACGGATGAACTGGGAGAAAGAGATGTTGCGAACATCGAAAGATGATGTCTACGGACACCAAAACAAGACCCACACGGGGATAACCACGACGCTCACGGGTATCACAAGGATGACATCTTCATATGTCAGGCCAAGGCCAAGCACTTGCCAAGGATCTCACTGGGGAGAATCAAACTTTCCTTTCACTTGCGGGTGAGGAAATAAACCTCTGGGGAATTATCAACCTTGAATGCTGTCAGGAGCAACTGTAGAAAATGTGCCGTACAGATGTTGAACAAAGGTCCGCCTCTGCTGGGGATGTGGTCCAATCAGGTTTAACACATGAATGCATATGTTTGAATTTTTCTATGGCGTAATGCTCCATATTGAATGGAAATGCTACGCGATTTGAGGATGCAATGACTACTACATGCAAGATGCAAAATGATGAAAATTCCTGCTGAGGAGCAAACGGACTGCTCTGCTGAGCACACAAACTGATGAATTCTCCCACTCTGTGGGGAGACTTTGTCTGAGGAATACTCTGCGGGGAATAGCACCAACTTCTCAAACGTGCTGGGGAATAGCAATGCTGCTGGAGAAAGGATCCCACCGGGGACAACCTTCACTGAATCCAATCCGCTGGGGGACTCCGCTAGGGGAAACAACCAATGCTCACCTCTACTGGGGATCACGACCAGCCCACGGGGAAGAAACTCTACTGGGGATAATTTCACCGAACCTGATCCTCTTGGGGACTCCGCTGGAGGAAACCATCAACACAAACCTCCGTTGGGGAAGACTACCCACTTCAAAATTGATGGGGAGAATATTCACAATCCGGTTGGGCACGACCATACTGGGGATTACAGTACTTCATACCCAACTGCTGGGGAACAAACTACTCACTGATACCTCCGCTGGGGATACAACAAACTTCAGATTCAGTGGGGACCGACAATCTTCAGACTAGCTGGGGATAGAATAGCCTTCGAACTTGCTGCTGAGGGACACAATACCCACAAACGCTTCTGCCGGGGAAGAACAGTTATAATAGCTTTCAGACTTGCTTGGGGAAACATCCTCAATCCTGCTGAGGAATCCCTGATCTTGACTATGCTGCTGAGACACCGATATCGAATTGGCTGTGGAGATAACACTCCCAAATCCACTGGGGAGATACGGTCTATTTGACACGGAACACCCGTCGATTGGTCGAACACTGGAATTCATCATCCAACCACAGTGTCAACTTTCCACTTTTGAGAGCTCCCAGACTCATCCGGTCTCTTCTGATTCATCCCTTAGTATTCTCGTCTTTTCTTTGCTTTGAGACGAATGATCTCCTCAGATCCGGGCTAACTCTCTAATCTTCAGACTTTGAAGAGTCTTCTTGATTACCCTCTAGGATCGTCGTCGTAATTCTTTCACCGTCTTTTCACCATTCCTCTATCCCTTGCCCCTGGTTGGACTCTGCGGGAATCTTTTTCCAAAAGACTTCATATTACAACCTGCAAGTGAGTGAAAACAAACCAACAGCACCGGCAAAGAGATCATTAGATAAGAACGTGCCCCAGACGTGCCAAAATTCCAACACTTAGGTCACTCAAACTTCCGAATAAGATTTCCAGATTCCAATCTTATAAGCATGCATCAGAAGGGATCTCTATGTTTCAAAATGCAAATATTCTTATAAAAAATAAACGGATGTTTTCGCAATCAAAGCGGTCAGGAAAACAAAAACAAAATTATTTGACTGAACATGCATTTTATTGACTGAAAAAAAAGGTGGCTCAGAACCGAGCAACACACAGGAAGCAATGCCTGGAAAGAGGTGATTGCGCACAAAAGGAAAAATCTTATCCTAATGGCAATGTGAAACCGTGATCTCATCGGGTTCAACTCGGTTACACCCCATATGTCCTCAAGACCTTCCGCACTTTCCGCCTTCTGAACAAGACGCTTCCGATCGATCTCTGTTGAAGATCATCCAAGTCATATCTCAAGCACAAACGATCATGCTGGACGCAGTTGTTCGTTTCATTCCCTCTTTTGCCTGGACCGCCCTTTCGGGTTTTCAGTCCACCGGGATACCCTTTTTTGCCCAAGCCGTCCTTGTGGGGTTTTCGACTTGCCGGGTGTACAAATCCTTTTCATTCTTTATCCCTAATTTTTGTCCGAACCTTTTCTTTTTTTTTTTGGTTCGCCGGGATGCCCTTTTTTGCCTGGACTCTTTTATTCTTTTTGTCCAGCGGGTCTCTTTTTTACGAAGTATCTTCTAACTGCGTCCGCATTCACAGGGGATGGAAAATCTTCACCCTCCATGGTTGTCAACAACAAGGCTCTGCCAGAGAACGCCCTCTTGACCACGAATGGGCATTCATAATTGTGTGTCCACTTGCCCCTACAATCGTTGAGGAGGAAGGATCCTTTTCAATACCAGCTCTCCCACGTGGTACGCACGAGGTCGCACTTTTCGGTCAAAAGCTCGTTTCGTTCACTGGGTACAACTGCCCCATGACAAGTAACTGCCCCTCTTTTCCTCCATTGAGCTCCTTTCATACCGAGTCCTTATCCACTCAGCCTTTTCCAATTTTACATCCACCAGGACTCTCCATGATGAAACCTGGACCTCAAATGGTAGCACCGATTCCTTCTCATACACCTGCGCGGAAGGCGTTGCCCCAGTAGATGCACGCACCAAGATTCGATACCCAGGATGCAAGCTTCGTACTCAGCCACCATTGTTGGTGCAATCAAATGCTAACCGGGCAACGAAGGGAACGTGGGATCCCTTTGGCGTAACCAAAGCAGCACTAACTCATCCACATTAACCCCATCAGACATCAGAATCCGTTCGGATTCAGGGTCAGGCCCCTCCTCCGGGATCGGTTCCTCACAATCTTTCGATTAGAGCACCTCGAGATGTCCTCATCAGGGAACTCAAACTTCCTTGGTTGATAATCCTCAATGGGCTGCTGGGCGAGGTAATCAGACAATACACTTCCCTTGATTGCCTTCTGAAAGGTATAATGAATATTCACATCAGTCAAAATTATTTACCATCTCGCAACCTGTCCGGTCAATGCTGACTTCTCAAACGCATACTTGATCGGATCCATCTTGGAAATCCACAAAGTGGTATGAACCAGCATATACTGTCTCAGTCGGCGAGCAGCCTATGCCAAAGTACAACAAGTTTTCTCGAGCAGTGAATGTATTGTTTCACAATCGATGAACTCTTTGCTAAGGTAAATTGCATGCTCTTTTCGACCAGACTCGTTATGCTGACCCAGTACACACCTCATAGACCCCTCGAGGGCTGTCAAGTACAGAATTAATGACCGTCTCTCCATAGGAGTCATCAGAATCAGAGGTTCCTGCAACTTATTCTTTTTCAATGCCCCTTGGCAATCATTATCCACCTGACCGTTTGCTTTTTTTCAACTTGAATATGGGTGCACATGTGGCTGTCAGATGAGATATGAACCGTGAAATGCAGTTCAATCTATCTAAGAAACCACGAACCTTCTTTTGTTTTCGGTTCAGGCATTTCTTGTATTGCTTTTTTTTTTTTTTTTTTTTTTTAAAATTTTTTTTAGCAGGATCAACCTCGATTCCTCTTATCCGCTCACAATAAGCCTCAACATTTTACTGGACAGCACTCCACAAGTGCACTGATTCGAACTCAACCTTAGTCTGAGTTGTCTCAACCGGTCAAACAACTTGGCCAGATCCACCAGATGCCCCTTTTCTGTTTAGGACTTTGCTATCATGTCATCAACATAGCATTCGATTTCATGATGAATCATATCATGAAACAAAGTCACTCTGATACGTGGCACCGGCGTTCGGCTTCTCTAGAGGACAGTCTTCTCTCCATGGTAGCTTGTGCACAACGACATCGGTATCCGACCCTGGCATATCCTGACACGACCAGGCGAAGGTATCCACATGCTCTTTCAACAGGGCTACCATTCTGCTCTCGACTCGCCTCTGAAGCGGCTCCAATTTTCACTTCCTTTCTGACCTTGGCGGTGCCTGGAATAACAATCTTGAATCGCTCCTCGTGCGGTTGAATCACCTTCTCCTCTTGTTTCAACAACCTGGCTAATTCTAGCAGATCACAATCTTCTTCGCCTTCTTCTTCGGCATGATAGCGGATTGTCGAAGTCATACAGAGGTGTAACCGAATTGTTATCAATGAGATCAGGAGGATAGTCTCTTTTGAGGTCGGAACCAAATGAATCAAAAGGAAAGAAAAATGAAAATAAACATTGCCATTTTTATTTTTTATTTTAAAAAAACCTGCAAAAAGAAATGAAAGATAGGGAGCACCGCTTTTACTACAAAAACATCCATTTATTAATGATGCAAAATGTTGCAAAATGAAACACATGAGGTGGCCCTTACAATGGACCATTACGTTTCGGGCAAAACGTATGGCTTTCATGCAAACAGAATTGAAAAACAGAAATACTACTCTTCATGATGAGTGACAGTGATGATCTTTGAGGCCTTCCAGTTCCCTGGTACGCACGATTTTATCCATGACTCAAGCTCGCGGTCGCGGTCAATCTCTTCACCCACTGCACAGGCGTGACTTGGATCCAGCATTCCGGCACTGACGAATGTGAACGGTCGACGACGTCCTCTGTTTTGCCCATACGAGCCTTGGTCTGGTTGATAGCCAACCCCGAACATATCCGCTTTCACCATAATGTCTATGATCTTCCCCCAGCCTAGGGCTTCTCCGTTCTTCACCACTTCCATGGCCTGTTTGTAAGAAGAAATGGACAACTTCTTCTCTTTCTCAGCCTTGACGGTTTCAACTGCCTGACTTGGCGTTTCAAATTCTACACCGCCCATTCCTACTTCAATCATTCCCTGAATTATTTCCCTCATCATTACACACCCATTGGTAGCGACAGCCGCACAACAATTGCCACCATCAGGGAAAGCTCCACTCTTTATCATATGCTTAGGGACCACAGACATTGGGGTTTTTAACTGATCTCCATCAGTCACCTCTATTCCTCTCTTGTCCTTTGACATTACTTTCATCTCTATAGTACCATGCATTGGCACGGGGTTAACATTATCATTCAGTATCTGTGCCAAACTGATAGCCTTAGAATCCACCATATCTTGGACGACATGCTTAAAAGCTCTACAACCTTCAATGTTATGTCCGGGTGCCCCAGCATGGAACTCGCACCTGGCATTCTCGTCGTAGTTTGCAAGCCTCCGATGCAATTCTATAGGAACCGATATCCTCGGCCGAACTAACCCAAGATCCCTCAACCTCTTGAACAGAAAGGCATAAGTCACGGGTGGCTTATCAAACTGACGATCCGTCGTCCCCTTCTTCACTTGGCCCTTAGCTTTCGGTGCCTTCTGTTGAGGTGGTGGTTGTTGCTGTTGTACAGATGGATTATCAACAGGAGTGGTTATAGTGGTAGCATAAGGGTGGTAACGATCCTTACCGCGTTCTTTTTTGGCCTGCGCACCCCCTAGTTCAACCTCCTTCTTGAGCTGACCACTACCGGAGGGCTTCTTTACTACGGATGACGGAGCCTTTTCCTGAACTTTCTCCTTTATCATCCAGCCATCCTTTCCAACCTCTCAGCCATTGCTTTCTGCCCTAAGGCGAGCCCTTGCACGACTTTGAACAACTCCCCCATCATCTCTTTTAATTCGAGAATGTCGGCGTTGGATGGATCCATCAGCTTGGATTTGTTGAGTCTGGCTGGATATCTGAACGGAAGAGCTATGCGCACCGGTTAGATACTAACACCTACGAAACAGCAAACAGGTTAATATGACTCACACATGCAATGTCTATCCGTATGAGGAAAATTCTGTCCTTTGATTCTGGGTTCATCGAGACGGATAATAGTTTCACAATAACATTCTGACATCAGGATGTCTCTCAACCAGAATTTCAATCAAAAAAATGGACCCTGAGTACGGATAGACATGGGTTAAATGCAGATGAATGCGAAATGGGACTGATGCAAATGCATGAATGCAGGTCACTGTGCCATCTCCAAGTCATCTGAAGACCCATTAAGTCTCTGAACCAGTCACAGTCATCTGAGGGACTAAGTCACCATAAATCAAACTTGGGGAGTTCCGAAATAAACGGAACCGGAGGTTATATCACTATCATCACAGGAACATCCACTGAACGGATGACAACCAGATCCTCTGAACGAGTACTCTCAAATTCAACCCGGGGATCCGAAATAAACGGAACCCGCTGATAGATATCACGGACAGAATTCCGGCGTGTCAGAAGTAAGTACCCATAAGTTCATCTGAACCAAAGTCACCATCTGTACCTGCAAATGATTCAATCCCTCCCCACTCACGGGTGTCATCTAGGTCAGGGTAAGGTTAAGAGAAACGCAGGATAGATAACCCTTTCAAGAATATCATCATATACACACCAGATGTATGTAACGATAATACCCCATCAGAGTCTGAACTACTCGTGATATCATGTTCCGCTAAATGGCGCAATACCACCCGCTTCCCATGAATCACTCTATTCCTAGGTGTCCTAGAGTTCACTCATAGCCTGGGTATTGGGCTTTTTACCTCTTGTAACTCCCACCCCAACAGAGAGACACACAACCAGCACAATGATAACTGATGCGTGCAAACACATAATGCACATATATACAATCACATCATAATCATAAATGCAATAAATAAAGCAACAAAAGCAACCTAAACTCTATCCTAAAGAGCGCTAGGACTGACTCGCTTAGGGAAGATGGACCAGCAAGAGGTCAATTTCTCTAGTGTCCCCAGCAGAGTCGCCAGCTGTCGCATTACGCGAAAACACCGGGGGGAAAAACGAAATAACAGAGCCGCCACCGTGCGTTATTTATCCCAAAGGAGGGAAAGGAAACGCTCGAAGTAAACCTGGAAAAGACATGGTCTCGCGACCAGAGATGGATGGGATCGGAAGTCGGTTATGCGAAGGGAAGGTATTAGCACCCCTACGCATCCGTCGTACTCGACGGGATCCACGCACAAAAGAAAGGATAAGGTTGCTAGAAACTGCTCACAAACTGCACACACACTGGAAACAAACACAGAAAAGACGGAAGAAACGGACTCGGTAGGATATCGCATCCTGGGCCTACGTAGTCTATTAGACACAGACATCAGAGTCGACGTAGTTCGGGACGGGGGGAAACGTGCTCGCTAGGATGTCGCATCCTATGCATACGTATCTTCTCTGACCAGAGAAGAATCAGAGCACTCGTAGCTCGGCTAACGCACGCCAAACAAAACCCACACAGGAAACCGACTGCCAATCGCTGGACTTATGTCAGCCTCCACACAAACAGGCAAACATAGAAACCGAATGCCAATCGCTGGACTTACATCAGACTCCGAACCAACAAACACACACACACAGGAAACCGACTGCCAATCGCTGGACTTACGTCAGACTCCAACAAGCAAACAAGACACCAGAAACCAACTGCCAATCGCTGGACTTACGTCAGACTCCAACAAGCAAACAAGACACCGGAAACCAACTGCCAATCGCTGGACTTACGTCAGACTCCAAACGCAAACCAAAGGGGTGAAAAAGAAAAAGGGCGCCCGGAGAGATCAGCTCATCTCCTGCCTACGTACCTCATCTGGTATGAGGATCAGGGCGACGTAGTTCCCCTACGCAGGGAAAGAACTTCTAACCTAACCAGAGACAAAGGGAGACACAAACTACTAGGGAGACTACGACTCGAGCCTAGAAGTTGTCATGCATACGATCCCTATGTTAAGGTTTCTATCTAACTTGCACAGGAAGCAAGCTATCCTAAACAGCACGAACAATCACAAGCACAAAAGCAAGCACACACACTATATGCAAACAAATGGGCTCACACAAGGCTAGGCTTTAGTCAAGGGGTCATGTCAACCTCAACAAACAAGCCACTGGAATGGGGTATGATTAGCTCTTAACCCTAACATTGAGAGTTAGGGTGAAGCAGATGAGATGGGAAGTGAGGGTAAGACCTCACAGCTCTTATCCCTGGCCTGGGAGAGCTTCAGACAAATGAAAGTGTGGGAGTTCAGAATGTAGGAACTCTTCTCCACAAGTGACTGACACAACATGATCTTGGGTTATTATCCACCATGCATCAACACAAGGTGTGTGAGCAAAGTGAATGACACAACTGAATAGCAGGGGATGGATTGCACATCCCTTCTATCTGCCAATTGCCTCTTAAGAGGTCTTTACCTGCTTGGCACAAAGTTAAATATTCACAAGCATTGCCTCTTAAGGAGGGCTTCAGATGGGTGCCTGTCCACATAACATGACAGGTCTTCCAGACTACATGAAGTCAGAAGAATTATACCTCAGTGGTAAGCAAACCACAAGCTAGCAAAGCAAGTTCAAATGAACTTAAAGCCACTTAGGTACCTGTGAAAAATCTAAACCAATCAGTTCAACTGTACAGATAAACAATCAACAGGCAATAACAAACAAACAGACAATGTTCACAATGTGCAAGCCACAAGGCAAACTCAAATGAGTTAGCATCAACCTACAAAACACACAAGTGTTAGTAATCAAGAGCAAACATCAATGCTCAAATGAGGAAGCATCATCAACTATGAACTTGGATGTTTAAACCTGAAATCAAAGCCCACATGTAAGCCACAAACCACTAGGTCAAAGCCTAGGGTCAAAGATGAAGAAAAAAGTCAAAACAGAACTTGAAATTTAACATGAATCATCCTTATCCAATCAAGAACAAATATCAAAAAGTACCACATCAAAATCATTAATCATATTCATTTCATGAGCAAAACATGGCAAGGCATGCAAATGGTGATCACATTGAGACATCAGAAGAAACAAATGCACATTAAATCAAAAATGACTCAAATAATCTTGGCAAATTTCATGGGCAATCTAGACATCCATAACATTCATCACACAAAAAATTAGGAGCATTGGACATCATTAGGCATGGCAATCACATAGCATAATCCAAACAATCACATGTGTGACACAAATTGTCACACTAAGTTAGCATGAGCATAAAACAGAATGGGAGCATGGGAAAAATCTCAAACCAAAGCCAAAATGTCACTCAACATGTCTAGAATCCACACACAAAATTTCAGAATCATTGGATAAGAAACAAACATGTTATGATCAAATGAATAAGGCAATGTCAAACATGTATATGCATTCAAACACCCTAGGATAAATGATTTTTTTAACCAGGCACAACTTGCAATTCAATAATCATAAAAAGTAGACAAGATAAGGAACACAATGTAAAAAATTGGAGATCAATTGGAGCATTTTTCATTTTTATATGATTTTTGGAAGTTGAGGAAAGATTTGAAAATTAAAATGGAGCCAAACATGGAAATAGGAGGGAAAGTGAATAAATGGCATGGCATTTTGAAAAATGGACTCAGCCGGATTCGAACCGTGCACGAATTCAAACTACAGCACGCGCCATCTAAAACGACTTCGTATTGGTCATAAACCCTAAGCGCTGCACATTTCCAGAATTGTAGCAAATGGATGCATTTTTCGTAGCAAATTCCCAGCAAAACCCTAGCCAATACTGGAAACGATGATGTTCATATTCTCCATGATGAACATGAAGAACAAATTTCCAGAAAATCATAAAACAGTCCAGAAATCACAAATAACTACATCAATCGAATCATCATCACACATACATTCAAGATCAAACAATGATTTTCACCAAAACATCATAACCAAGCCAAATCGAAGAGAATAAGATTTGTCACCAAAACTTGAATCGAGCATAACTTCATCAATACAACACCATTTCACTCAATCTTTGTACCAAAATGCTCACTAATCAATTAACTACATGAATATCCTAATGATTTGCAAAATAAATGAACTCGAAATCTGACCTTCCTGATGAACAGAACTGGGAATCGCTTGCTACAAGGCTTGTAGTGGCTCAGTTCTTCTCTAGGATGCTTGTAGAGATGAATACTGATGAGATTGAAGCTCAATTGCACACGAATCCAGCTCAAATTGCAGCTGCCATGGATGCTTCACACTTTGAACCTAGCTCAATATGCCACGATTTCTTCCACTTCCACGTCCAAATCCTCTCAACAGTGCTTCAGGAGGATGAATTGATCAACAGAGGATGCTCTTGTTTGAAGAATTTTGAAAAAAATTTGAGAGAAAAGTTTTGAGAATTTTGTGATTCTAGATCTGAAAATATGCTAATGATCAAAAACAGTTATGATTATCCATTTATACTTCCTACTAATCATGTTTAAATCCAGCTTAAGCCAAATGCAAATGTGATTAACCACTTTGAAGGTGTATGTGCAAAAATGATGTTTCACCTCACATGCATGCCATGCACGTGAACAGTACTCTTTCAAGGCCCAAATCCACTTAAAATGAGTTCATGCAAGGTTTTGGATTGGTTTTGTATGCTCATGATCAACCAAAAAGATGTTATGCAATTTTCTTCCAAAAACTTCATGAGTGAGCACATGCCTATGCAAATGAAATTCATGTCAAGTAATGGTATGCTTGGAAAGTACATGTTATAAGGATCAAAATGCAAAAAGAACCACTCATTTTGGAGTTTTGGTTTGAAAGTTATGCTCATTTGAACTTTGAAACACACTTTGCCATGATTGGACCATAACTCCTCAACCACACATGAGAAATTCATGATCTTGGACTTTTTGGAAATGGGAGAGAAAGATATTCAACTTTCATGTTGGACAAAATTTCATTTGAAGCTTTCTTGATGATGTAATCTTGAGTTGAAGTTGGTCCAAAACCTTTCCATTTTTGGAAAGTTCAAATTACAGGTCACCTGCTATTTTGGGAAAGTCTTGATCTGACTTCAAATTCTTCAATGTTGATGTTTGAAATGTCAAATGAGACTTGTTTGAACATGAATGAACCATCTCTAACCACTTCCCACCTCCAGATCCATAGTTGACTTTGTAGTTGACTTCTGTTGACTTTTGTGGGCCTCAGATGATTTGCACATGGACTGATGAGTTCTGAGCCTTCAACACCTAGCCAAGCTACTTCAAAGTGATCCTTGAATCATGTGAACTCATGGGAATCACCCTAGGGCTTTGATCTCATGGGAAATGCTCTTGTTGCCTTGCACAGTTGAACCTCCTGACCAGTCTTGACTGATGAGATGCAATGGACAATGCAATGACAATGCAATGTTAATGACCTAGGAATGAAATGTATATACAAATGGGAGGTGCAAATTTGAGGTGCTACAGCGTGCAAGGTGAAGATGCTACCATATTGAAGAGCAAGAAGAGGTCTTATGAGGAGATAGAGACATTGTTGAATGAAGAACACCATGAGCGTTTGAGGTTGCAGAAAGCGGAGGCTAACTACCAGAAGAAGATACGCGACTTGGAAAAGCAGCTTAGGGACAAAGATGTTCAGTTGAAGAAAGAAATGGACCTAAGACATGCATCAGAGAGCCAGCTAAGAGAAGAAGTGAGAGGACTCAGAGAGCAACTGAAGGAGAAGCTCACTCCTTTACCTGAGTGTTCAGAGTGTGACCTGTTGATAGACCAGTGCCAGTATCTGAAGACTCTCATTCCTGGAGGACGACTTTCTTAGCTTGTATTTGCTGTTTATTTTGAGAATCACCTCCAGGATTGTTGGATGGGATTCACTTTTGTACTCTGATGTTTGTTTGAACCATGTTGTATGATCCTTGTTGCTCATGTTTATAGATGAGATTGTTGATGTTTCACTTGTGCTCATTATCCTGCGTAGGTTGCTTCTTTGTTGTTTGTATTGTAGGTTGCCATTTTTCAAAAGATGAATTAGGCTCTTGAATGCCTGAGAAATGAACCTATCATATGGATCATACGCATCATACACATCATACACATATCATGTTGCATTACAGGTGTTCTTGAATGAGACTTCTCACTCTGGTTCCTGTTTTAGGCAGGATTGCTGATCGTCGTCCGCACTGCTACGCTACCAGACTGAATCAACAGAGAGGTATGGACCAAGTTCAAGCTGAGTTGGCAGAGATGAGGGCTAACATGGCCCAATTCATGACCATGATGCAAGGAGTTGTTCAAGGGCAAGAGGAGCTGCGTGCCTTAGCCCAGAGACAGGAAGCTGTGATTCCTCCGGTCCACCGTGCTTCACCAGAGGGGGTCCCGGTTAATGATAATGTTGCTGCTGCTACTATTCCCGTCAACAACTATGCCGTGGGTGATGAGTTGAGGGGTATCAGAATTAATGGACAGCCTCTTGCTGCAGAGACTGTTAATGTCAGAGCAACCCGTGCTCCGATTCGCCATCCTGCTCCGCTGGTTGACAGACAGGAGGATATGTTTACCCTTCTCAGTGATGAAGACGAAGTGGTAAGAACTGAAGAGAGGGATAGGAAGGTCGATGCCCTAGCTGAGAAGATCAGAGCCATGGAGTGTCAGAACTCTTTGGGATTCGATGTAACCAACATGGGATTGGTTGATGGGCTGAGAATTCCTTACAAGTTCAAGGCGCCATCCTTTGACAAATATAATGGCACTTCTTGTCCTCGCACCCATGTGCAGGCTTATTACAGAAAAATCTCCGCATACACTGACGACGAGAAGATGTGGATGTACTTTTTCCAAGATAGCTTGTCTGGAGCTTCATTGGACTGGTACATGGAGTTGAAGAGGGAGTCTGTGAGAAGCTGGAAAGATCTGGGTGAAGCCTTCTTGAGGCAGTACAAACACAACATGGATATGGCTCCGAGCAGAACCCAACTGCAGAGCTTGTTCCAAAAATCTGGTGAAAGCTTCAAAGAGTACGCCCATAGATGGCGTGAATTGGCCGCAAGAGTGCAACCTCCTATGTTGGAGAGAGAGCTGACCGATATGTTCATCGGGACTTTGCAAGGTGTGTTTATGGACCGGATGGGAAGCTGCCCGTTCGGTAGTTTCTCTGATGTGGTTATTTGTGGAGAGAGGACCGAGAGTCTCATTAAAGCAGGGAAGATTCAGGATTCTGGTTCCTCGTCTTCCAGTTCAAAAAAGCCATTCTCTGGGGCACCCCGAAGGAGGGAGGGGGAGACTAATGTTGTGCACCATCGGAGGAATGTGAACAGAGGGCACTACCGTCAGGTTGCCGCTGTGACCATCCCAGCACCCCAAACTCAACCTCAGCAACAACAACAAAGAGCTCCACAACAACACCACCACCAACAACAACAGCAACGCCCGTTTCAACCAAGGCAGAGGATGCCCGAGCGACATTTTGATTCGTTGCCCATGACATATGCTGAGTTGCTTCCCGAACTGCTCAGGTTGAAATTCGTCGAGCTTCGCACCATGGCTCCGTTGACAAGAATTCCTGCTGGGTATGATGCCAACGTTCATTGTGACTTTCATTCCGGTGCACCGGGGAACCATATTGAGAACTGTCGGGCTTTTCATCATAAGGTCCAGGATTTGATTGACGCCAAAACAATCAATTTTTCTCCTGTACCGAATGTTGTGAACAACCCTATGCCTCAACATGGAGGGCCCAGGGTGAACGATGTGGAAGAGGGGGAAGCCGTGGATCTGGTGGTTGATGTTGATGAGGTTCAGACGTCGTTGCTAGTGGTAAAAGAGCGTCTGCTGAAAGGGGGAGTGTTCTCGGGTTGTGACGAGGGATGTTCAGATTGTGCTAATCAAGAGGATGGTTGTGACAAGCTGAGAAGTGGTATCCAGGATCTGATTGATGAGGGTTTCCTACAGTTTGCTCGGGCCGTGAAAGATCGTGGGGTGGTGTCAACTGTCACCATTTATTTTAAACCGTCTGAGGGTCCCGGACGTGCCCCAAGAACTGTTAGTGCACCCGTAACTATCGATACCCCAGTAGCTATATCTGCGCCAGTGACTGTTGGTGCTCCTACTACTATTGTTGCTTCTAATAGAAGATCTGTTGAGAATAGTAGGGCAGTTCCTTAGAGGTATGATAATGCTTACCGTAGCAACCGAAGGTTAGAAAGTCAGATCAGACCGGTGAATCAGGCTCCAGTGACCATTGGTGTGCCAGTTAAAGCTCCAGTAACTGTTGGTCCAGCTATGGACAATGTGGGAGGACCTGGAGGGTTTACCAGAAGTGGTCGTCTGTTTGCGCCACAGACTTTGAGAGACAACAATGCTGAGGCTCTTGCCAAAGCAAAGGGTAAGCAAGCTGTGGTTGATGAAGGGCCTGTGCAGAAGGAGGTTCCTGAAGGGTCTTTTGAAAGAGATGTGGAGGAGTTTATGAAGATCATTAAGAAGAGTGACTATAAGATTGTGGATCAGCTGAATCAAACTCCGTCCAAATTCTCTATCCTATCATTATTATTGTGCTCTGAGGCACACCGTAACGCCTTGTTGAAAATGTTGAATCTGGCTTACGTACCTCAAGAGATTTCTGTCAATCAGCTCGAGGGTGTTATTGCGAATGTGAGCACACGACATGGGTTGGGGTTCATAGATCTGGATCTGACGCCTGAGGGTCGTAATCACAACAAAGCCCTGCACATCACTATGGAATGCAAGGGTGCAGTGTTGTCACATGTGTTGGTGGATACTGGCTCATCCTTGAATGTGTTGCCCAAGAAGATTTTGAGCAAGATTGATGTTGAAGGGGTTGTCCTCACGCCGAGTGATCTCATTGTCCGAGCTTTCGATGGATCCAAGCGGTCAGTTTTTGGTGAAGTCACCTTGCCCGTGAAGATTGGTTCGGAGGTGTTCAACATTGTCTTCTATGTGATGGATATTCAGCCAGCATATAGTTGTCTATTGGGGCGTCCCTGGATACATGGGGCTGGAGCAATTTCATCAACTCTCCATCAGAAGCTGAAGTATGTATGGAATGGTCAGATTGTAACTGTGTGCGGCGAAGAGGACATTCTTGTGAGCCATTTATCCTCTTTCAAGTATGTGGAGGTGGATGGCGAGATCCATGAAACTCTGTGCCAAGCCTTTGAGACCGTTGCCATTGAGAGGGTGGCTTTTGCTGAGCAGAAGAAGCCAGGTGCCTCAATTGCATCATATAAGCAGGCTGTGGAGGTTGTTAAATCGGGCAACAATGAAGGCTGGGGCAAGATGGTTGACCTGCCCGTGAAAGAAGACAAATTTGGTATTGGTTATCAGCCTCTCCAGGCAGAGCAGGGTGTTCAGAAAGGGCCGAGTACCTTCACCAGCGCTGGGTTGATGAACCATGGAGATGTCTTTGCAGCCGGTAGTGAAGACGGGGACAGTGATTATGATGTGGACAACTGGGTGCGTCCGTGTGCTCCAGGGGAGATGGTGAATAATTGGACAGCCGAAGAAATGGTCCAAGTTACTCTTCGGGCAGAGTAATTTTCTTTTGTTTTTTCATTCTGCACAAAAACCCTACGTTCTGCCCGGGGCGTAGTGGTTCATTGTAGGGCCTCATCATGTTTGAAATGATTATCATCAATAAAGGACGTTTTGCAAACAATTTTGTGCTCACTGTCTTTCTGTTTTTTATTTTTCATTTTTCAAAATAATAAAAATGGCAATATTTTTTGTTTTTGTGACTTTTTTGGACTCTTTTCTAAAATAAAGCATTAAACATGCAGAATCGATCTTGCGGAATCCACTAAAAACAGTTCTGTTATGGCTCAGTATGATTTCGATAATCCCATATACCAAGCCGAAGAGGAGAGTGAAGAAGATTGTGAACTCCCTAAAGAACTGGTCAGATTATTGAAGCAGGAGGAAAGGGTCATCCAACCTCATCAGGAAGAGTTGGAGATTGTTAACCTTGGTACTGAGGACGCCAGGAAAGAGATCAAAATCGGGGCTGCTTTGAAGGAAGATGTCAAGAGAGGGCTGATTGAGATGCTGAGAGAATATGTGGAGATATTCGCATGGTCGTACCAAGATATGCCTGGTTTGGATACAGATATTGTGGTGCACAGGCTACCTCTCAGAGAAGATTGTCCTTCGGTAAAGCAGAAGCTTCGTAGAACTAGTCCTGATATGGCTGTCAAGATCAAGGAAGAGGTTCAGAAGCAGTTGGATGCGGGTTTTCTGGCAGTTACCAGTTATCCCCCTTGGGTAGCCAACATCGTTCCCGTGCCGAAGAAGGATGGTAAAGTCAGGATGTGTGTCGATTACCGAGATTTAAACAGAGCCAGTCCGAAAGATGACTTCCCATTACCTCACATTGATGTATTGGTTGATAATACTGCTCAATCTTCGGTTTTCTCTTTCATGGATGGATTTTCGGGCTATAATCAGATTAAGATGGCGCCAGAAGACATGGAAAAGACGACATTCATTACACCTTGGGGCACGTTCTGCTATAAGGTGATGCCATTTGGGCTGAAGAATGCCGGTGCTACCTATCAGAGGGCTATGACGACTCTCTTTCATGACATGATGCACAAAGAAATTGAAGTGTACGTGGATGATATGATTGCGAAGTCGCAGACAGAAGAGGAGCACCTGGTAAACCTGCAGAAGTTGTTTGAAAGGCTGAGAAAGTTCAAACTGAGGCTGAATCCAAACAAGTGTACGTTTGGAGTGAGATCCGGGAAGCTGTTAGGTTTCATTGTCAGTGAGAAAGGGATTGAGGTTGATCCAGCAAAAGTAAAGGCTATTCAAGAAATGCCTGAACCGAGAACTGAAAAGCAGGTTCGTGGGTTTTTAGGGAGATTGAACTACATTGCACGGTTTGTATCTCACCTAACTGCCACATGTGAACCGATTTTCAAATTGCTAAGAAAAGATCAAGCAATCAGGTGGAATGATGACTGTCAAAAAGCTTTTGATAAGATAAAAGAGTATTTGCAGAAACCTCCAATCCTTATACCTCCAGTTCCTGGGAGGCCTCTGATAATGTACCTTTCAGTAACCGAGAATTCGATGGGGTGTGTATTGGGACAGCATGACGAGTCTGGTCGAAAAGAGCATGCCATATACTACCTTAGCAAAAAGTTTACCGACTATGAAATAAGATATTTGCAGCTCGAGAAAACTTGCTGTGCTTTGGCCTGGGCTGCTCGCCGACTGAGACAGTATATGTTGAACCATACTACCTTGTTGATTTCTAAGATGGATCCAGTGAAGTACATCTTTGAAAAGCCAGCTCTCACCGGACGTGTTGCTCGTTGGCAGATGATTCTAACAGAGTATGATATCCAGTACACGTCACAGAAGGCCATCAAAGGTAGTATTCTATCAGACTACCTTGCCGAGCAACCGATTGATGATTATCAGCCGATGATGTTTGAATTCCCTGATAAAGACATCATGTATCTAAAGATGAAAGATTGTGAAGAGCCTCTTGTCGAGGAAGGACCGGATCCTGATGACAGGTGGACGCTGATGTTTGATGGGGTAGTTAATGTGAATGGTAACGGTGTTGGGGCAGTGCTTATCAATCCTAAAGGTGCTCACTTACCTTTTTCTGCCAGGTTGACTTTTGAAGTAACAAACAACGAGGCTGAGTACGAGGCTTGTATCATGGGGATAGAAGAAGCCATCGATCTAAGGATCAAAACTCTGGACATCTATGGAGATTCCGCTCTAGTGATTAATCAAGTCAATGGAGACTGGAATACTCATCAGCCGCATTTGATTCCTTATCGAGATTACACCAGAAGAATCCTGACTTTCTTCAGGACAGTGAAATTGTATCATGTCCCCCGAGATGAAAATCAGATGGCTGATGCCTTGGCTACTTTGTCTTCTATGACCAAAGTCCATTGGTGGAATCATGTGCCACATGTCGCTGTGAATCGACTCGAGAGGCCTGCGTATGTGTTTGCAGCCGAGTCTGTTGTTGATGAGAAGCCGTGGTACTTTGATATCAAGAATTTCCTCAAGAGTCAGGAGTATCTTGAAGGAGCGTCAAAGAATGATAAGAAAACCCTGAGAAGACTAGCTGGAAGCTTTTATTTGAATAAGGATGACATGTTGTACAAGAGGAACTTCGACATGGTTCTGCTCAGATGCGTGGGTAGACACGAAGCAGACATGTTAATGCAGGAAGTACATGAAGGATCGTTCGGTACCCATGCTGGTGGTCATGCAATGTCTAAAAAACTGTTGAGAGCCGGTTATTACTGGATGACTATGGAATCTGACTGTTTCAAATACCTTCGGAAGTGCCACAAATGTCAGATCTATGCAGATAAGGTGCATGTACCACCAAGCCCTCTGAATGTCATGAATTCTCCTTGGCCATTCACGATGTGGGGCATCGATATGATTGGGAAGATTGAACCTACTACTTCTAATGGACATCGCTTCATCCTGGTTGCGATTGATTACTTCACCAAGTGGGTGGAAGCAGCTTCCTATGCCAATGTTACCAAGCAGGTGGTTGCCCGATTCATTAAGAAGGAGATTATCTGTCGTTATGGGGTTCCTGAGAGAATTATTACTGACAATGGTTTGAATCTCAATAATAAGATGATGAAAGAGCTCTGCAAAGATTTCAAGATCGAACACCACAATTCTTCTCCTTACAGACCAAAGATGAATGGTGCTGTAGAGGCGGCTAACAAGAATATCAAGAAGATTGTGCAGAAGATGGTCGTGACGTACAAGGATTGGCATGAGATGCCGCCTTTTGCTTTGCATGGGTACCGTACCTCAGTACGTACGTCGACCGGGGCAACCCCTTACTCCCTTGTGTATGGTATGGAAGCAGTCCTACCTGTTGAAGTGGAGATTCCTTCCCTGAGAGTCCTGCTGGATGTCAAGCTAGACGAAGCTGAGTGGATTCGGACAAGGTTTAACGAGTTGAGCCTTATCGGAGAGAAGCATTTAGCAGCCGTATGCCATGGGCAGCTGTATCAGAGAAGGATGAAGAAAGCCTTTGATCAGAAAGTGCGTCCTCGAAGCTATCAGACAGGTGATTTGGTTTTGAAGAGGATCCTTCCTCCCGGTACAGATAACAGGGGCAAGTGGACTCCGAATTACGAAGGTCCATATGTTGTTAAAAAGGTTTTCTCTGGTGGAGCCTTGATGCTTACAACTATGGATGGTGAAGATTTTCCGTCCCCTGTGAACTCAGATGTAGTCAAAAAATACTTCGCATAAGTTGACCCGCTGGACAAAAAGAATAAAAGAGTCCAGGCAAAAAAAAGGCATCCCGGCGAACCAAAAAAAAATGAAAAAAGTTCGGGCAAAAATTAGGGATAAAAGAATAAAAAATATGTACACCCGGTAAGTCGAAAACCCGCAAGGGCGGCTTAGGCAAAAATGGGTATCCCGGTGGATTGAAAACCCGAAAGGGCGATCCAGGCAAAAGAGGGATTAAAGCGAAGACTACAGTCTGAGTTGTCTGTACTTCATCGCGCTTCATCGTCTACCATCTCGAAGGATATGATCGGTCCAATCGTTCTTCTCAGAAAGCAAGGAACTTGAGGAAAATTGATGATCTGTGAGTCATAACAGAATTGGAAAATAGTGGATGCCGTATTCACATTGCCATTAGGATAGATTTTTCCTTTTGTGCGCAATTACCTCTTCCTAGGAATTGCTTCCTGATGTATTTGCCTTTTCAGGCCCATTTTCAATCAATAAAAAGTCGCTATTCAGTTAAATTGCTCTCTTGTTTTTTACTTTACTGTTTTGTTTGCAAAAACGTCCGAATTTTTTTATAAACATTGCATATAAAAAACGTGAAGGCTCGACAATAACGTGCAAAAAGATAAAACATTTGAAAATCATTTTGAATGTTGAATACACTTGGGTGTATCTTGTCCATACAATCCCCTGGGGCATGTATGTCTTGCTGTTTTGCAGGTCATTACCTTTGATTCCTGGCTAGAGCAGATGAGCCACGGTTTGTTCGGAAGTATTTCAACACTGTCCGGTGGTGTGAGAAGTTGGGTTGTCTAAGCAAGTTCAAGACTTGTCTCCCCGGCATATTCGAGATCAGGGATTCCTCAGCAGGGTTGAGGACGTTTCCCCAGCAAGTCTGAAAACTATTAGAACTGTCCTTCCCCAGCAGTCGGGTAGCAGGCTTGAAAGTTGATCTATCCCCAGCTAGTCTGAAGACTGTTGGCCCCCACTGAGTCTGAAGGTTGCCGTATCCCCAGCGGAGGTATCTGTGAGTAGTCTGTTCCTCAACAATCGGGTATGAAGTACTGTAATTCTCAGCAGGGCCGTGAATGCCTTTCCCCAGCAGGGTTGTGAATGTTTTCCCCAACAGTCTGAAGTGGGCAATATCCCCAGCGGAGGTTTGCGTTGATGGTTTTCCCCAGTGAAGTCCCCAAGCGGTTCGAGTTCGGTGGAAATTTTCCCCAGTAGGGTTAATCCTGCCCGTGGATTGGTAGGTATCCCCGGTGAAGGTGAGCATTGGTTGTTTCCCCTAGCGGAGTCTCCAAGCGGATTGAGTTCAGTGAAAGTTGTCCCCGGTGGGATTTATCCTTTCTCCAGCAGCAGTGCTATTCCCCAGCTCGTTTGAGAGAATGGTGTGTTCCCCAGCCAGAGGCTCCTTAGTTGACTTGGTTTCTCTGCCGTCACCAGAGTGTCAGATCAGCAAAGCACCCCCGACAGTGCGTCTCCCGCAGAGTTGGAAGATCTAATCAGATTTGTGTGCTCAACAGAGCAACCAGTTCTCCTCGGCAGGAGTTTTCTTCATTTGCATCTTGCATGTAGTAATCATTGCATCCTCAAATCGCGTAGCATTTCCATTCAATATGGAGCATTACGCCATAGAAAAATTCAAACATATGCATACATGTGTCAAACCTAATTAGACCATATCCCCAGTAGAGACGGATCATTGTTCAACAATCCGCATGGCGTATTTGCAGCGGTGGCTCCTGACAGCATTCAAGATTGGTGATCCCCAGAGAGGTTTATTTCCTCACCCGCTGGTGAAAGGAAAGCTTGACTCCCCAACATAGCCCCCGACAAGTGTGTGGCCTTGTCCTGACATATGTAGATGTCATCCTTGCGGTACCAGAGGTGTCGTGTTGATCCCCGTGTGGATCCTTCTTTTTGGTGTCTGTAGACATCATCTTTCGATGTTCGTAACATCCTCCTTTCTCTTCCTATTCGTCTGTTGACGTCTAGTCGTGGTTTCTCTTTATTCCTATTCGTCCGTTGACGTTTAGTCGTGGTTTCTCTTTATTTCTATTCGTCCGTTGACGTCTAGTCGTGGCTTCTTTTTCCTATTCGTCCGTTGACGTTTAGTCGTGGTTTCTCTTTATTCCTATTCGTCCGTTTACGTCTAGTCGTGGCTTCTTCTTCCTATTCATCGTCTTTCGATGTCTAGTCGTGGTTCCTCTCTCCTATTCGTCCGTTGACGTCTAGTCGTGGTTTCTCTTCCTATTCATCGTCTTTCGATGTCTAGTCGTGGCTTCCGTATTCCTATTCGTCCGTTGACGTTTAGTCATGGTTTCTCTTTATTCCTATTCGTCCGTTGACGTTTAGTCGTGGTTTCCCTTTATTCCTTTTCGTCCGTTGACGTCTAGTCGTGGCTTCTTCTTCCTATTCATCGTCTTTCGATGTCTAGTCGTGGCTTCCGTATTCCTATTCGTCCGTTGACGTTTAGTCGTGGTTTCTCTTTTTCCTATTCGTCCGTTGACGTTTAGTCGTGGTTTCTCTTTATTCCTATTCATCGTCTTTCGATGTCTAGTCGTGGACTCCGTATTCCTATTCGTCCGTTGACGTTTTGTCGTGGTTTCTCTTTATTCCTATTCGTCCGTTGACGTCTAGTCGTGGCTTCTTTTTCCTATTCGTCCGTTGACGTTTAGTCGTGGTTTCTCTTTATTCCTATTCGTCCGTTGATGTCTAGTCGTGGCTTCTTCTTCCTATTCATCGTCTTTCGATGTCTAGTCGTGGCTTCCGTATTCCTATTCGTCCGTTGACGTTTAGTCGTGGTTTCTCTTTATTCCTATTCGTCCGTTGACGTCTTGTCGTGGTTTCTCTTCCTATTCATCGTCTTTCGATGTCTAGTCGTGGCTTCCGTATTCCTATTCGTCCGTTGACGTTTAGTCGTGGTTTCTCTTTATTCCTATTCGTCCGTTGACGTCTAGTCGTGGTTTCTCTTCCTATTCATCGTCTTTCGATGTCTAGTCGTGGCTTTCGTATTCCTATTCGTCCGTTGACGTTTAGTCGTGGTTTCTCTTTATTCCTATTTGTCCGTTGACGTCTAGTCGTGGCTTCTTTTTCCTATTCGTCCGTTGACGTTTAGTCGTGGTTTCTCTTTATTCATATTCATCCGTTGACGTCTAGTCGTGGCTTCTTCTTCCCGTTCATCGTCTTTCGATGTCTAGTCGTGGCTTTCGTATTCCTATTCGTCCGTTGACGTTTAGTCGTGGTTTCTCTTTATTCCTATTCGTCCGTTGACGTCTAGTCGTGGTTTCTTTTCCCATTCATCATCTTTCGATGTCTGGTCGTGGCTTCTTTATTCCCATTCATCCTCTTTCGATGTCTGGTCGTGGTTCCTTTGTTCCGATAAAAATCAAATCCCCAGTAGAGTCGTTGGTAAACGTCTTGTCTGGTCCAGTGATAAATATCAGATCCCAGTGGAGGTTGCCATTGGTGAACATTCTTTTCTTTGATCATCCACCGCAGAGTGCAAATTTCTACGGTTCTTTGGTATTCAATCCCTGTTTACCTTGAAGGTCTGATAGCCGTTGCTCTCATCCGTTCAGGTTCCTAGTTGATTGAATAGGGGCAGCTGTAGCACCTCAAATTTGCACCCCCCATTTATACATTCATTTCATTTTTAGGTCATTAGCATTGCATAGTGCATTGCATTTCATCAGTCAAGACTGGTATCAGGAGAATTCATCTGTGCAAGGAGCCAAGCATTTTCATGAAGAAAAGGCCCTATGGTTGTTCTAGAGAGCTTATGTGAACCCAAGGTTCATTTTGATGCAATTTGGCCAAGTGTTGAAAGCTCAAAGTCCACAGTGCAGTTTCAGGTCATCTGGGGCCCATAAAAGTCAACTGCAAGTTAACTGAGGGCTAGGAGGTGGAGAAATGGTTTGAGACACTTCATTCATGTCCCAAAGAGGTTTATCCATCATGTCAAACATCTACCTTGAAGATTTTGAAGCCAGAGCAAAAGTTTCCAAAAATGGAAAGTGACCTGTAATTTCAAGTTTCCAAAAATGGCAAGTTTTTGGACCAACTTCAACTTGAATTTCCAACATCAAAGAAGCTTCAAATGAAATTTTGTCCAACAGGAAAGTTGAATATCTTTCTCTCCCGTTTCCAAAAAGTCCAAGATCATGAGCATCTGATGAATGGTTGAGGAGATATGATCAAATCATTGCCAAGTGTGCATGGAACTTCAAAAGGGCATAACTTTTGACTCATAACTCCAATTTGAGTGGCTCTTTTTGCATTTTTCTTCTCATGACATGAAATTTCCAAATCATTCATCACATTGCATGAAAATTCATCATATGATCATATGCATATTCATGTCCATTTTGGAGGGAAAATCATGAATTCAAAATTGGTGCATCATATGGACTTTTTAACCATTCCAACATGTTCATAGCATGGTTTTAAGTGAAAATGCATGGCTATTTGCTACTGTTCACGTAGGCTTGCATGCATGGGGTGAAAAAACCAAATTTTGCATAACACCTCTTTTCTCATTAAAGTTTAATTAGCCAAGCCTAAACATGATTAGGAAATGAATTAACATGTCATATAAATAGCTAATTGTAACAGAATTTTCACAATTACACAATTCTAGATCTAGATCCAAAATTTCCCTCCAAAATTTCTCTTCTTCCAAATTCAAAAATTCTTCAAAGAACACTTGTTTTTTATTGCATATTCTGGATTGTTGATCATCATTTGGTACAGATCAAGCCATTAATTGCAAAATTTGGTGAAAAATTGAGCACTTGAAGATCAAGAACATGCTAATGGAAATTCCAATCTAAGCTAAATCCAAGCCATTCCAAAGGTTGATTTGTGCTTCAGAGGTGTTAACAAGGTTGATAGAAGAGATTTGGATGCTGCTGGACACTTGAATCTACCACTGCCATTGTTGGAGCTTCAAGAGGTCAAAATTTCGTATCTCTTAATTCCTGTTTTTATGCACATAGACTTGTAGATCTACTCATGCTGGAAATTCTGATATAAAGAACATGAAAAACGAACAAATATTGAGAGAGTTATGAGAGATTAAAGTTTGGTGTTCATAAGTGTTCTTGATCGATTCTTGAAATATATGATGAATTAGAGAAAAATATTAGTGGATTCGTGATCTATACGTCAAGACGAGTCCAATCATATATAATTTCGCTAATTCTGGAAAAAAATGTGATTACTGTTCACCACCGTCTTCATGAAGAAGACGGTGGTTTCCGCCACTAGCGTCCGCTAGTGGCCGTCGCTGGTCCGTCGCTAGTTTTTGGCTAGGGCTTTGGGCGAAACGCCACCGTTTCATGCAGCGAACCAACCCCCCCTTCGATTCCGGCTGGGAGCAATTTCCAGTTTATTCATTTCTTTTCATTATTTCATGTTTTTTTCAATTTTTATTTCATTTTTTCCATGATCTTCAAAAAATCATAACTAATTGTTGAAATTCTGGTGTAGTCAGAGTTCAGATGTTCTGCTCCATATCATGACATCTGATCTAACATTTTTGCAACTACAGCAAGACAGTTATATAAATTATGATCCAGTACTCATATGCACACATTCACAGATGTTACAACATCTGCTAATGCAAACACAGGAAAGAAGAACATCCAGTTCTGTCCATCTAGTGCAAGCACACAATAGAGATCAAACATAGCCCTTATGTTTATTTATCCTGCCCAGTTATCAGCATGATGTCTCAACATTGGTTTGAACATCACCTGTCCCAACATTACAGATGAGTGAACTGTAACAGATCAACCAGTCCATCAATATCAGCAGTCAATGATGAATGTCATAACATTCTGTTTGACATTCAGACTGCAGGCTATGTGTCATGTCTGTTATTCCCTTCATAAACAGACTAAAACCAGACTGAGTTATAACAGACAAAATATAGTGTGCAGAAGGTAAAAACACAAGCAATTGTTAACCCAGTTCGGTGCAACTCACCTACGTCTGGGGGCATACCAAGCCAGAAAGAAGATCCACTATCAGCAGTATTAATTCAGAGTTAAACTCCCCCGTTTACAACTCTTCACTTAATCCCTACCCAATGCAATCTATACCTAGGAACTCCTAGATAGAAACCTCCAGTTTCCATTCCTATCACTACAATTACAATGTAATGTTAAACAACTTGAACTTGCTTCACAACTTCATTCAAGAACAAAATCACTCTTGCCTACAGGCTTTGAGTTACAAATACTCTCAGCTTTGAACACTGAGAAACACATGGTAACCTTCCCACAGGTTGGGAGGTTTACCTCACACACACCCCTAAATTTTCATTCTAGGAGGCTTACAAAAACTAGGTTACAATATGCTATTTATAACCTAATCACCCAAGTGGATTTGGGCCTTCAGAAATCGCAGCAAACTTGTTCTTTGCTGTTACAAATACAGCAGAAAATTTCTGCTACAAACAAGGTCTTCAATATTTTAGTTCCTAAAATATCTCCATATTTAGTTCCTAAAATATCTCAAGACCTCCACAAATAATGCCACATAGGATTCTAACTAATTTCCACATATTAGTGTGCTAACAAATAGGCTATTTGTTAGGTTCCTTAATTGTAGCTTGGTTGTTGATTTCCTGGATTTTCTCTCATCTGTTGAATCCCTGAAGAATAGCCTGAGAAAAAGCTGAAACAGAAAACTGAACAACCTACAATATAGCATATGCTGTCAGGAATGAATGTCACGACATTCAGCTTGACATCAAGGTCCATATGCTGAGTCTGTTTTTCCAGAAAACAGATTGTACAATTTTGCTGACCTGTACATGATCAAAATGACCATACTACAGTAACAACTTACATTAATAAATGTCAAAGTGTCCAATTTAACATTTACACATTTGGCCTTAAGTTAGTTCTGTTATTCTCTTGAAGAACAGACTAAGTAACATGCTGAAGTATAGCAGAACACCACTCTGTCTAATGTTCAGTAGCTGCTGTCAATGATGAATGTCATAACATCCAGTTTGACATTCAGTCAGTAGGCCTTATGCCAGGTCTGGTCTTTCCTTGATAACCAGACTGGAAATAAATACTAAGTTCTAACAGAACACCAGCTGTTCTATTCCTTAGTATCTGCTGACAGGTATGAATGTCACAGCATCCAGTTTGACATTCAATAAATCCTGTGTTAGCTAATCCTGCAGTAACTACTCAAGTGTGTCATGACATCAGTCAAGACATCAGAGTACAGTTAGATATTCTAACCTACAATGTAGTCACATATACATACCATGTCATGACATCAGTCAAGACATTAGTAACCAGCTAGTGTTTTACCATATAATGCAGCCAATTAAGCACCTACAAACTCCCCCTTTGGCAAATTTTTGGCTAAAACACTTTGATCCCCATAACAGAGTTCATAGCAGCGGAATCACACACCTAGCAGGAAATAAGCCTAGCTAATACACTTAGAGTGGCATCACACTCACACATATGGAAGTTAAATAAAACTTCACATAGCAGCACACAAACAGAAGTTAAATAAAAACTTCTAATTGCAGCACACATCCACAACACACATACCGAGGTACAAAAGTTAACTAAAAACTTCAACACACATCAGCTGCAGGGGAGGGAATCTTGAATCTGTCATGAACATCTGTTTTAACACAATAACAATCTGTTGTCCTGGGGTATCACCTGTTACTCCCCCTTTTTGTCAAAAATGTTGCCAAAGCAACACTTTAAATTACAGAACACAGAAAAAAAACAAAATTACACACAAATGACAGAATTACAGACTTGGTTTTGCCTCACAGTTTCAACCAAGTTAGCACCCACCTGATCTTGCTTCACAACTTTGATCAAGTAGTCACACACTGTCTTCACAGCAGGTGTATCAGGTGTCATACCTTGTTATCTGAGAACACATAGACCACAAGCTTGATGATTACTTGCAGCACAAAGATAAAACTCCCCCTGTCATGAACAACCAACTCTCCTCTTGAAACTTGGAGATCACACATGACCATATCCAACACCCCAAGGTTGGACCTTCACATACTTCCTGATTCAAAGAGAACCCAGACCACTTGATGAATGGAAAACATAAGACGCATCTTCATGTCTTCAAGAGAACACACTCTGTTCAACCCTCTTGGCTGAACACATCCACACTCTGTGTCAATCTCTCTTCTAACCAGAACAGAACACCACTTCACAAAATGTTCTAACATTAGTTAGGACATCCGCACAACATAACAGGGAACACCATCTGATAATCTTCAGATATCACTGAGTCACCATCTTACTCCAAAAGGACTCAGACACAAGTTGGGACATATACATTCTCATCCCATTATAAGAGATACTCTTCCATAGATAGCTTAGAACTTCTACCACAAGCTCTAAGAGATGAATAGAAAACACCTCCTTTTGTCTTCAACTTACTACTTTTCTGCTCAAAAGTAATTTGTCTCAGACTTTCCTCAAGAATAATCAGCTGCCATATGTGGATTATCTTGATTCTTCGAACTCACTTCTGAGATAGACCAAATGTCACAACATTGTGTTTTGACATCTAGCTGTTGAATTCAGCTCCTTCTTCTACCACTTGAAAGAACTTCCTCCCTTCATAGAACAAGAGTTCAATGTTCTCATAGACTTGATTGTGGAACCAAGTTTGAGTAAACAACCTCCATCCTGCAGGTTTGCAGTTAAGTCATCCAAGCTCACACCTTGATGAATCACTGCTTCTTCTCCAAAGACATCAGACACTCTGATGTATGAGTCTTCAGAAGGACCAGTTAGAAACTAACCCTTCAGCTATACCAAGGATTCCACATCCTAAAGCAAGGCTGTTTCCATGATGTCAAGACTGCTGCCACTTGTTCTTGACTCCACAGTGTGCATAAGCTAATGCACTTCCTTACCTAGATCAGAAATAGGCTGATCCAAGTAACCACCATCAAGACTATGATGTCTTCTTCTTCTTGTACATACCAAGGCTGAACATGTTTCTTGCCAGGAAACCTTTTCAGAGATCATATGCTTTTGCTGCCACCAAAGAGATAGATCATAAGCCAATGTACTATCCTTCCTGTGATTCTGCACAGGGTCTTGAAGAAGTGATGTTCCAACATCTTTAAGAACATCAGTTATATTGAGCTCCAAGGATAATCAATTAAACACTTGTACTTGGCACAAGTAGACATTGATCTTAAATCCTTTCCCAATTATCCTTTCAGATACTTCCACCATAAGAATACTTTGAAAGTACTCTTCTTGTGTCAACATCTTCTGCTTGCAAGCACCTCGACAATTTTGAAAGTCTTCCCAAATTAAATTCACCCTTAGGAATGAGAGAGATGAATTCTTCCTTGCAAATGTGTCACACAACCACCAAAACCCATGTGACACAGGTCAACAGCCAACCAGACCCTAGGCTGACCAAATGTGAAGAGGTTAACCAAAACTCCCCCTCAAATTAACAATCATGGAAACTTCACACCAATATCCATGCATTGTACAGACATGTCTCAACATGACATACACCATCCCTACCAGTGGCAACTAACTCTATGAGTTATACCTAAGCATACTCCAATCACACCAATCAGACTTTAGCTGACCATAAGTACTAAAGGAACACCAGTCAATAGCAGACATGCATTGCCAGAGCATACTACATCAACCAACCTATGAATCTTCATATTCTCACTCCTTGAAAGAACTGCCACTTCTGATCGTGGTGCTTGAATAACAAGATTCATGGTCCCAATCCTCTTAAATGAAGTAGCAGTCAGGTTACCCCATTGTTGACTTCTAACATCTAGAGGACTTGTCTTCCAACACACCATAGTACTCCAGAGAACAGCTATCCAGCCCTGATCAATCTACAGGAGTAGGACAAGCAGCAGGAAATTGCGCAATGTCACATCTCAGCCAGCTCCACTTCTAGAGACCAGACCTCTACATGTGACCTTCTTGAGCATACACACAGTTGACCCTACCCTTGTCAACTTAGCACACACAGATGTCTCCTCTTCCAGGTCAGGAGTAGGTTCCAAACAAGGTCTCCCTTTGTTTGACACCTAAAAACATCTACTCTTCAACCAGTAGCTGCATACTTGTTGAACAACATGTTCTAACATCACATAGAACATTAGTTCCACCTCCTTGGAACAAACTTTCCTTGAAATTCTTCAAGGTCTTCATATACATTACCCAAAAGAGTAAAAGAATCAGTGATCAATTGATTCTTACCATCCTGAAGTGAGAGCTTCATGATGAGTGGACTTGAGGAGACTCGAGTATCTTTGACATCTTCAATAGATTATGATGAAATCTTGAATACAGCAGCCTTTCATCCACATGAGGGGAAACTACATCAGAGTTTGAGTTTTGCCAGGTATTATGCAGCGGAAATCATAATACAACTCAACCAATGAACACACACTTCACCAGATCGGCCTCCAAGAACATACCAAGTTTGAATATGATTCAATACTTGCACAGCTGTCCCACACAAAGGCCAATTGCCAATCTCCAGAGGCAGGTGCACACAGTTCCTGTCATGAATAGTCCATCCACCTACTTCAAGGGACCATTCAGGGAAACCATAGAACCTTCTACAGATTCCAACATCAGTACTAACATAACTTCTTGCAAGATACCAGAAAGTATCACCCATGGATCTCATCCAGAAACAGAACAGGATGCCTGCTCTGATACCATTTGAAATTCTGGTGTAGTCAGAGTTCAGATGTTCTGCTCCATATCATGACATCTGATCTAACATTTTTGCAACTACAGCAAGACAGTTATATAAATTATGATCCAGTACTCATATGCACACATCCACAGATGTTACAACATCTGCTAATGCAAACACAGGAAAGAAGAACATCCAGTTCTGTCCATCTAGTGCAAGCACACAGTAGAGATCAAACATAGCCCTTATGTTTATTTATCCTGCCCAGTTATCAGCATGATGTCTCAACATTGGTTTGAACATCACCTGTCCCAACATTACAGATGAGTGAACTGTAACAGATCAACCAGTCCATCAATATCAGCAGTCAATGATGAATGTCATAACATTCTGTTTGACATTCAGACTGCAGGCTATGTGTCATGTCTGTTATTCCCTTCATAAACAGACTAAAACCAGACTGAGTTATAACAGACAAAATATAGTGTGCAGAAGGTAAAAACACAAGCAATTGTTAACCCAGTTCGGTGCAACTCACCTACGTCTGGGGGCATACCAAGCCAGGAAGAAGATCCACTATCAGCAGTATTAATTCAGAGTTAAACTCCCCCGTTTACAACTCTTCACTTAATCCCTACCCAATGCAATCTATACCTAGGAACTCCTAGATAGAAACCTCCAGTTTCCATTCCTATCACTACAATTACAATGTAATGTTAAACAACTTGAACTTGCTTCACAGCTTCATTCAAGAACAAAATCACTCTTGCCTACAGGCTTTGAGTTACAAATACTCTCAGCTTTGAACACTGAGAAACACATGGTAACCTTCCCACAGGTTGGGAGGTTTACCTCACACACACCCCTAAATTTTCATTCTAGGAGGCTTACAAAAACTAGGTTACAATATGCTATTTATAACCTAATCACCCAAGTGGATTTGGGCCTTCAGAAATCGCAGCAAACTTGTTCTTTGCTGTTACAAATACAGCAGAAAATTTCTGCTACAAACAAGGTCTTCAATATTTTAGTTCCTAAAATATCTCCATATTTAGTTCCTAAAATATCTCAAGACCTCCACAAATAATGCCACATAGGATTCTAACTAATTTCCACATATTAGTGTGCTAACAAATAGGCTATTTGTTAGGTTCCTTAATTGTAGCTTGGTTGTTGATTTCCTGGATTTTCTCTCATCTGTTGAATCCCTGAAGAATAGCCTGAGAAAAAGCTGAAACAGAAAACTGAACAACCTACAATATAGCATATGCTGTCAGGAATGAATGTCACGACATTCAGCTTGACATCAAGGTCCATATGCTGAGTCTGTTTTTCCAGAAAACAGATTGTACAATTTTGCTGACCTGTACATGATCAAAATGACCATACTACAGTAACAACTTACATTAATAAATGTCAAAGTGTCCAATTTAACATTTACACATTTGGCCTTAAGTTAGTTCTGTTATTCTCTTGAAGAACAGACTAAGTAACATGCTGAAGTATAGCAGAACACCACTCTGTCTAATGTTCAGTAGCTGCTGTCAATGATGAATGTCATAACATCCAGTTTGACATTCAGTCAGTAGGCCTTATGCCAGGTCTGGTCTTTCCTTGATAACCAGACTGGAAATAAATACTAAGTTCTAACAGAACACCAGCTGTTCTATTCCTTAGTATCTGCTGACAGGTATGAATGTCACAGCATCCAGTTTGACATTCAATAAATCCTGTGTTAGCTAATCCTGCAGTAACTACTCAAGTGTGTCATGACATCAGTCAAGACATCAGAGTACAGTTAGATATTCTAACCTACAATGTAGTCACATATACATACCATGTCATGACATCAGTCAAGACATTAGTAACCAGCTAGTGTTTTACCATATAATGCAGCCAATTAAGCACCTACAATTGTAGAATGATCCAAATAATTCCAGGTTTTTTCCTACATGATCCTTGAAATGTCTAGAATTTTATGGTTTTAATTTTGTGATTTTGTCATTTTTGGAAATTAAAATGTGCTAGACTAATTGAACATGTATGCTTTGTGACATTGCCTCATTCATCCTATCATAAAATGCTCATACATGATCCAAATGCCATGAAATTTTGCATGATGATTGTTAAAATGATGATGGATTTGTGTGATTTTATTTGGCATTTTTTGATATTGTCTTCACTGTTTAGGACACATGTACTTTAGGTGTGACAATTTGTGTCACACAGTGGGATGTCTTGCCTATGCATTTTCATTTCCATATCAATTGAACTTTGATGATGCTGTTTTTTGGTATGATGATTATGTTTGACCTGTTGTATGCTCATGAAAATTTCCAGAATTATTTGAGTCATTTCTGTTTTGATATGGAATTTTGATTCATGATGATCATTTGTGTGCTTTGAAATTGTCTTTGTCTTCCTTTGCTCATATCATGACCTTGCTTAATGATTTTGATTTGGCACTTTTTATGATATGTTCATGACTGATTAAAGTTGCTTCATGTTGAATATCCATTGCTGTTTTAACTTTTTACTCCATCTTTGACCTTAGGCTTTGTCCTAGGGGTTTGAACTCACATTTGAGTTGTGTATTTCAGGATCAAGCATCTAATCTCCATGGTTGATGTTGCCTCCTCACTTGAGATTTGATATTTGCTTTGCTTGCTAACATTTGATTGTGTTGTAGGTCCTTGGGTGGACTCACTTGAGTTGCATTTGATTTGCATTGTGTATATTGGTTGTCTGACTGTTGTTTGTCTGTTGATAATTTGTCTGAATACCATACTGACTGATTGGTTGTTTACACAGGTACTTTAGCCGCTTTAACTCATTATTTGAGTTGCTTTGCTTTGCTTGTGGTTGGCATACCACTTAGGTAACTTCCTTAACTACATGTAGTCTGGAAGACCTGTCATGTTACTTTGGCAGGCACCTGTCTGAAGCCCTCCTTAAGAGGCAATGTTTGTGGTTGTTTATCTTTGTGCCTTGTACATTCAAAGACCTCCTAAGTGAAGAGGCATTGGCAGATAAAAGGGATGTGCAATCCATCCCCTGCTATTCAGTTGTGTCTTTCATCTTGCTCACACCATGTGTTGATGCACTTTGAATAAAAACCCAAAATCTTGTTGTGTCAGTCATGTGGAATAGAGTCCCACATTCTGGATTCCCACACTTTCATTGTTTCAAGCTCTCCCAGGCCAGGGATAAGAGCTATGAGATCTTACCCTCATTTCCCATTTCATCTGCTTCACCCTAACTCTCAATGTTAGGGTTAAGAGCTCTAAACACCCCTTTCCAGTTGGCTTGTTTGTCGAGGTTGATTTGACCCCTTGACTAAAGCTCAGCCTTGTATGAGCCACTTGTTTGCATATAGTGTGTGTGCTTGCTCTCTTGTGCTTGTATTTGCTTGATTGATGTTCAAGCTAGCTTGCTTCCTGTGCGAGTTAGGAGTAGAGACCTCAACATAGGGATCGTATGCATGACAACTTCTAGGCTCGAGTCGTAGTCTCCCTAGTAGCTTGTTATCTCCCCATTCTCTGGTTAGGATAGGAGTTTTTTCCCTGTTAAGGGGAACTACGTCGCCCTGATCCTCATACCAGATGAGGTACGTAGGCAGGAGATGAGCTGATCTCTCCGGGCGCCTTTTTTCTTTTTCAACCCTCTTGTTTGCTTGTTGGAGTCTGACGTAAGCCCAACGATTGGCAGTCGGTTTCCTGTGTGTGGTTGTGTGTTTGGAGTCTGACGTAAGCCCAGCGATTGGCAGTCGGTTTCCTGTGTGTGTTGGTCTGTTGGAGTCTGATGTAAGTCCAGCGATTGGCAGTCGGTTTCCCGTGTGTGTTGGTTTGTTGGAGTCTGATGTAAGTCCAGCGATTGGCAGTCGGTTTCCCGTGTGTGTTGGTTTGTTGGAGTCTGATGTAAGTCCAACGATTGGCATTCGGTTTCCTGTTTGTGTTTTGTTTGGCGTGCGTTAGCCGAGCTACGAGTGCTCTGATTCTTTCTCTGGTTAGAGAAGATACGTATGCATAGGATGCGACATCCTAGCGAGCACATTTCCCCTGTCCCCGAACTACGTTAACTCTGATGTTTGTCCATGACAAACTACGTAGGCCCAGGATGCGAAATCATGCCGAGTCCTTCTTCCGTCTTCCATCTATGTTTTATTCCTTCTTGTGCAGTGTTTTGAGCAATTATCTAGCAACCTTTCTTCTATTCTTTTTTAGCGTGGATCCCGTCGAGTACGACGGATGCGTAGGGGTGCTAATACCTTCCCTTCGCATAACCGACTCCTGATCCTTGCATCTCTGATCGTGAGACCATTCCTTTCCAGGTTTACTTCGAGCGTTTCCTTTCCCTCCTTTGGGATAAATAATGCACGGTGGCGGCTCAGTTTCTTTTTCCCACCGGTTTTTCGCGTAATGCGACACTTGGTAACATTAGCATAGGAAGCTGCTTCCACCCACTTGGTGAAGTAATCAATCGCTACCAGGATGAAGCGATGCCCATTAGAAGCAGTAGGTTCAATCTTCCCAATCATATCGATGCCCCACATCGCGAATGGCCAAGGAGAATTCATGACATTCAGAGGGCTTGGTGGCACATGCACTTTATCTGCATAGATCTGACATTTATGGCACTTCCAAGCGTACTTGAAACAATCGGATTCCATGGTTATCCAGTAATAACCGGCTCTCAACAACTTTTTGGACATGGCGTGACCACCAGCATGGGTACCGAACGAACCATCGTGTACTTCTTGCATCAACATGTCTGCTTCGTGTCTATCCACGCATCTGAGCAGAACCATGTCAAAGTTCCTCTTGTACAACACATCATCCTGATTCAAATAAAAGCTTCCAGCTAGCCTTCTCAGGGTCTTCTTGTCATTCTTTGACGCTCCTTCAGGGTACTCCTGACTTTTGAGGAAATTCTTGATATCATAGTACCACGGCTTCTCATCAACAACAGACTCGGCTGCAAACACATACGCAGGCCTCTCGAGTCGATTCACAACAACATGTGGCACATGATTCCACCAATGGACTTTGATCATAGAAGACAAAGTAGCCAAAGCATCAGCCATCTGATTTTCATCTCGGGGTACATGATACAACTTCACTGTCTTCAAGAAAGTCAGGATCCTTCTGGTGTAATCTCGATAAGGAATCAAATGCGGTTGATGAGTATTCCAATCTCCATTGACTTGGTTAATCACTAGAGCGGAATCTCCATAAATGTCCAGAGTTTTGATTCTTAGATCGATGGCTTCTTCAATCCCCATGATACAAGCCTCATACTCAGCCTCGTTGTTGGTTACGTCAAAAGTCAATCTGGCAGAAAAAGGTATATGTGCACCTTTGGGGTTAATGAGTACTTCCCCAACACCGTTTCCATTCATATTAACCGCTCCATCAAACATCAGTGTCCACTTGTCATCAGGATCCGGTCCTTCCTTGACAAGAGGCTCTTCGCAATCTTTCATCTTTAGATACATGATGTCTTCATTAGGGAATTCAAACATCTTCGGCTGATAATCATCGATTGGTTGCTCGGCAAGGTAATCAGACAGAATACTACCCTTGATGGCCTTCTGCGACGTATACTGGATATCATACTCAGTCAAAATCATCTGCCAACGAGCCACTCGTCCGGTAAGAGCCGGCTTTTCAAAGATGTACTTCACTAGATCCATCTTAGAAATCAGCAAGGTAGTATGGTTCAACATATACTGTCTCAGTCGGCGAGCAGCCCATGCCAAAGCACAACAAGTTTTCTCGAGCAGTGAATATCTTGTTTCACAGTCGGTAAACTTTTTGCTAAGGTAGTATATAGCATACTCTTTTCGACCAGACTCGTCATGCTGTCCCAATACACACCCATCGAATTCTCGGTCACTGACAGGTACATTATCAGAGGCCTCCCAGGAACTGGAGGTATAAGGATTGGAGGTTTCTGCAAATAATCCTTTATCTTATCAAAAGCCTTTTGACAGTCATCGTTCCACCTGATTGCTTGATCTTTCCTTAGCAATTTGAAAATCGGTTCGCACGTGGCAGTTAGGTGAGATATGAACTGTGCAATGTAGTTCAGTCTCCCTAAAAACCCACAGACCTGCTTTTCCGTTTTTGGTTCAGGCATTTCTTGAATAGCTTTGACTTTCGCTGGATCAACCTCAATCCCTTTCTCACTGATAATGAAGCCTAACAGCTTCCCGGATCTCACCCCAAACGTACACTTGTTTGGATTCAGCCTCAGTTTGAACTTTCTCAGCCTTTCAAACAACTTCTGCAAGTTTACCAAGTGCTCCTCTTCTGTCTGAGACTTCGCAATCATGTCATCCACATACACTTCAATTTCTTTGTGCATCATGTCATGAAAGAGAGTCGTCATAGCCCTCTGATAGGTAGCACCGGCATTCTTCAGCCCAAATGGCATCACTTTATAGCAGAACATGCCCCAAGGTGTAATGAATGTCGTCTTTTCCATGTCTTCTAGCGCCATCTTGATCTGATTATAGCCAGAAAATCCATCCATGAAAGAGAAAACCGAGGATTGAGCAGTGTTATCAACCAATACATCAATGTGAGGTAATGGGAAGTCATCTTTCGGACTGGCTCTGTTTAAATCTCGGTAATCGACACACATCCTGACTTTACCATCCTTCTTCGGCACGGGAACGATGTTGGCCACCCAAGGGGGATAACTGGTAACTGCCAGAAAACCCGCATCCCACTACTTCTGAACCTCCTCTTTGATCTTAACAGCCATATCAGGACTAGTTCTGCGAAGCTTCTGCTTTACCGGAGGACAATCTTCTCTGAGAGGTAGCCTGTGCACCACAATATCTGTATCCAAACCAGGCATATCTTGATACGACCATGGGGATATCTCCACATATTCTCTCAGCACTTCAATCAACCCTCTCTTGATAGATTCCTCTAAAGCAGCCCCGATCTTGATCTCTTTCCTGGCGTCCTCAGTACCAAGGTTAACGACTTCCAACTCCTCCTGATGAGGTTGGATGACCCTTTCCTCCTGCTTTCATAATCTGACCAATTCTTTGGGGAGTTCACAATCTTCTTCGCTCTCCTCTTCAGCTTGGTAAATGGGATTATCGAAATCATACTGAGCCATAACAGAATTGTTTTTAATGGAGTCCGCAAGATCAATTCTGCACGAACGATGTTCAATGCTTTATTTTAGAAAAGAGTTCAAGAAAGTCACACAAAAAAAACAAAAAACATTGCCATTTTATTGTTTTGAAAATGAAAATAAAAACAGAAAGACAGTGAGCATAAATTTGATTGCAAAACGTCCTTTATTAACGATAATCATTGAAAATTCAAACATGATGTGGCCCTACAATGAAGCACTACGCCTCGGGCAGAGCGTAGGGTTTTCTATGCAAAATGAAAAACAAAAGAAAATTACTCTGTCTGAAGAGTAACTTGGACTACTTCCTCGGTTGTCCAATTGTTCACCACCTCCCCGGGAGCACACGGGCGCACCCAATTGTCCACATCATAATCACTGTCACCATCTTCACTATCGATTGCAAAGACGTCACCATAATTCATCAACCCGACGCTGGTGAAGGTACTCGGCCCTTTCTGCTCACCCTGCTCTGCCTGAAGAGGCTGATAACCAATGCCAAATTTGTCTTCCTTCACGGGCATGTTAACCATCTTTCCCCAGCCTTCTGCATTACCAGATTTAACAACCTCCACAGCTTGCTTGTAGGACGCAATTGAGACACCTGGTTTCTTCTGCTCCCCAAAAGCCACCTTCTCAATAGCAACGGTCTCGAACGCCTGGCACAGAGTTTCATGGATCTCGCCATCCACCTCCACATACTTGAAAGAGGATAAATGACTCACAAGAATGTCCTCCTCGCCGCACACAGTTACAATCTGACCATTCCATACATACTTCAACTTCTGATGGAGAGTTGACGACACTGCTCCAGCCCCATGTATCCAGGGACGCCCCAATAAGCAACTATATGCTGGTTGAATATCCATCACATAGAAGACAACATCAAATACCTCCGGGCCAATCTTCATTGGCAACGTGACTTCACCAAAAACAGACCGTTTGGATCCATCAAAAGCACGAACAATGAGATCACTCGGAGTGAGGACAACCCCTTCAACATCAATCTTGCTCAAAATCTTCTTGGGCAACACATTCAACGAGGAGCCAGTATCAACCAACACATGCGACAACACTGCGCCTTTACACTCCATGGTGATATGCAGGGCTTTGTTATGATTGCGACCTTCAGGTGTCAAATCCAGGTCTGTGAACCCCAAACCATGCCTTGTGCTCACATTAGCAATAACACCCTCGAGCTAGTTGATAGAAATCTCCTGGGGCACGTAAGCCAGATTCAACATTTTCAGCAAGGCGTTACGGTGTGCCTCAGAACACAACAACAGAGAAAGGATAGAAATTTTCGACGGAGTTTGATTCAGCTGATCCACAATCTTATAATCACTCTTCTTAATGATCTTCATGAACTCCTCTACATCCTTCTCAAATGAACCCTCAGGCGCCTCCTTCTGTACAGGTTCTTCCTCAACCACAGCTTGCTTTCCCTTTGCTTTGGCAAGAGCCTCAACGTTGTTATCTCTCAAAGTCTGCGGTGCAAACAGACGACCGCTTCTAGTAAACCCTCCAGGTCCTCCCACATTGTCCACAGCCGGACCAACAGTTACAGGAGCTTTAACTGGCACACCAATTGTCACTGGAGCCTGATTCACTGGTCTGATCTGACTTTCTGACCTTCTGTTGTTACGGTAAGCATTGTCATATTTCCAAGGAACGGCGCTACTGTTCTCAACAGGTCTTCTATCAGAAGCAACAATAGTAGTAGGAGTGCCAACCATTACTGGTGCAGATATGGTCACTGGCATACCGATAGTTACGGGTGCATTAACAGTTCTCGGAGCACGTCCAGGACCCTCAGACGGTTTGAAGTAAATGGTGACAGTTGACACCACCCCACGATCTCTCACAGCCCGACTAAACTGCAGGCAACCTTCATCAATCAGACCCTGGATACCTTTCTTCAACTGCATACAACCATTCTCTTGATTAGCACAGTTTGAACAGCCCTCATCACAGCCAGGGAACACTCCCCCTTTCAACAGACGTTCCTTTATCACAATCAGCGACGTCTGAACCTCATCAACACTGACCACCAAATCCACAGCTTCCCCATCTTCCACATTATTCACCCTAGGCCCACCATGCTGAGGCATAGGGTTATTCACAACATTCGGCACAGGAGCAAAGTTGATTGTCTTAGCATCAATCAAATCCTGGACCTTATGATGGAAAGCCCGACAATTCTCAATATGATGCCCCGGTGCACCGGAATGAAAGTCGCAACGGACACTGGCATCATACCCAGCAGGTATCTTTGTCAACGGAGCCATGGTGCGAAGCTCAACAAACCCCAACCTGAGCAGCTCGGGGAGCAACTCAGCATATGTCATCGGCAGCGGGTCTGTAGCGGTGTATTCGTCGCTATATGATTTATCGATTAAACCATAAGCTAAGAGATACATTGAAATTTCGAGTCGCCACCGCACTTTTATTTATCCAAAGGACTGGCTAAAAAGAGAACAAAAGCCTAAGAAGTTTTACACGTAGAAAACTAATAAAAAAGATCAGAGATTCTGGGTAAGGGGTAAATTACGCAATGGGAAGGTGTTAGGCACCCACTACGTCCTAGGTACTCCTAGGGAGCCCTTTTCACACTTGTTGTATAAAATTGTTATTTGTTATGACATAAAGATTGTGCAAACATGATTGGGATGGTGAGAAAAGAATATACATTTTTTATTGGTTTATTGGGTTCGAACGGATGAACCCGTTGCCTACGTACCTTCCATCAAAGGTAAGGATCAGAACGCCGTAGTTCGGCTAAAAGATTTCCAAGAGTGGGTTAGGTTCAATTTTAAAACACAAACCCTAGGTCTTACGTTATCCACGGGAGAAAACTCAACCTTATACAAATAACAACGTCCACCATGTGAGAACAGCTTCAACTTGCCAGGGAGGGGTTAACCCTATAATAGGCAAGGAAGACTTACAATTCAATCACTAAAGACAGAAGGTGAGATTAACATCAGCCACTAAGATAAATCAAACCTATAGCTCATGTATGAAAAACATTAATGGACAAAGCCAAAACAAGTGAATGAGTGAAGTTACTGATTATGATTATGAAAATGGAGTCAAAGTATAATTAAGATCAATTCAAATAAGTATTATGAAATGAAGTTTGAAAAAAGGTCAAGGACTTGAGTCCAGGTTTTTAGTTAGAAAACATGAAGATGTTTGCACAACACTTATGTCAAATTTGGAAGATAAAATGTGAAAAAGTCTAGGACATAATGAATGATGAATGGATGGAGATGGATTGTAAAACTTCTTAGAAGGTTCACTTCTTGAAATCATATGGGAGATGATTCAAGTGTGTCCTTTGGAATGGCAATTAATAATAACAAACAAGCAAAGCAGGAGAAAAGCGGATACCGGATGCCAATCAATGGTCTTATACCAATCTCCTAAAATAAAACTGGATATCAGATGCCACTCAATGGACTTACACTAATCTCCACAGAAGAAAACAAGAATTAAACATGAAAGTCAACTGCCAATCTATCTGGACTTAGGTTAACTCCACAGTATGGTCCTAGGAAATCCAATGCCACATTACAGGGACTTACAATGGATCCTCATATACAAGAACAAAAGCAACAATATGATCACAGGAATGCAAATGCCAACTTACAGGGACTTATAATTGCAACCTCTCACACAAACAGATAAACAAACTATGATCACAGGAAAGCAGATGCCAACTTACAGGGACTTATAACTGCAACCTCACATACAACAAACAGATCAAATTATGATCACAGGACAACAGATGCCAACTTACAGGGACTTATAACTGTATCCTCACATACAAACAGATAAAACAGAAGATATGAGTGACCAATGAGGTCTTACACTCTATCCTTCCATATCATAGGAGCAAATGCCGAACAGATGGTCTTACAGTTGTCCTCAATGGGCAAACAACAATGATAAAAGTCACACAGACAAATGATATGATCATGCACTAATGGCAATTGATGATGATAAATGCATAACATACAAGCAAGCAAGTGCATATGAAGCAATCAGTCAATCAATGAATATCAAAACAGCACACTCTATAGCCAAAACAAGGGGGCTCACACAAGAGGGTTTGACTATGAAAGTCCACTGTAATAGGTAAGAGTCGCTCTTAACCTTGCCATTGAGAGGCTAAGGTGAAGCAGATGAAAAGGAGATGAGGGGTGTGCCTCATTGCTTCTATCTCAGATCAGAGAGAGCATCAAAGAAAGTGTGGGAGTTCAGAAAGTAGGAACTCTCTCCACATTATTGACTCGATTAGATCTTGGGTATTTATCTCAATGCTTCAACCATGTAATGGGAGCAAAGAGAGGACACACTGAATAGTGGGGGATAGATTGCTTATCCCTACCTTCCACCAATTGCCTCAAATGAGGACTTTTCCTGCTTAGGACAAATTTAAACAAACACAGGCATTGCCTCTTAAGGAGGGCTTCAGACAGTTTGCCCGGTCAAATAACAGACCGGGTCTCCAGACTACATGAAGAAGAAAGGTTTATACCTCAAAGCAAATGCTAAAAAGCAAAGCAAGCAAGCAAGTTCAAAGAACTTAAGCAACTAAAGTACCTGAAAAAGTCAAACTTATTAGCAAACAGTTCAACAGTCAAAATCAAAGGCAAATGGATAAACAAAAGTCAACCACAGAGGGATCAATTGTGCAAGGCACAAAGACTCAAGTATGTGAGTCACCTACAATACAAAGGTTAGCACATTAAACAATCAAACTAAAACACATTTGAATGATCCTCCAGGCATTGGTACTTAACCTGAAATAGATGAACTCAACATAAGCTTAGAAGACCACTAGGACTAGCCTAGGGTCAAAGGTGAAAGAAAAAATCAAGGCATCAAGGAAAAGTCAACCCAAACCAAGTCTAAACATTCAAGAAGCATTCTCAATTGGATTCATAATTATATCATGCATCATGGTCATTTCATATGCAAAAGAGTGCAAAGCATGGCAAGAAAGATCACAAATAAGTCAACAGCAAGACTTCATCCACAAGTCAACCCAAACATTTTCAAAAATTATGAAATAAATCACACTCAATCCTAACATCTAACATGGTAAGCATGTAAAATTTCATGGCATTTGGATGAGAGGAAGGCAGTCAAGCAAAATCATGAAGTCAAATCAAATTCAAGTAAGCATGGTGAAAGTCAACAAACATGGGTCAACTTCAAAAAATCATATCAATTTGAAAACAGAAGAGAAATGAGTGAGGTTAACACCAATGCAAAGCTTGAGAAGTCTAGTTATCACATATGAAATTTCATGATCATACAATAAGATGTGAGAATTTCACAAAAGATTTGGCAATATGTATCACATAAAGTCAACAAATGACTAAGCATGGAAGAAAATTCTCAAATAAATGGAAAACAGCATGATTAATTCCAAGAAAATTCATACATGAACTAGACATGTGATAGATGATTCATGCAAAATTTGGAGTCATTTGGAGGCCAGGAGACATGTGAACAAAAATCATACATTTGCATATCATTGGTGTGACACAAATTGTCACACCCTAGTTCAAAAAATCATAACTAGCAAACCACAAATGATAAATGCACAAACTCTATATGGAAACAAAGGTCAATGTGTCTAGTTTCACCACAAAAAATTTCAGGCTCATTGGATGTATCATGACAATTTCACAAAAGGAATGGCTCAATGTATCATTTATGCATACATGTTGGGAAATCATTTATCATTTAAAATCCAGACCATGGAAAATTAATTAAAAATAACAATAAAATAGAGGACACATTCATGAGTTTAATGCAAAAAATCCCACAATTTTTAGAGTTAAAATGAATTAAAAATGAATTGTTGAAGTTGGATGAATAATTGAACAAAGTATGAAACACATAGCATGGCATATGGTCAAACAAGGTCAACCGATGGCATTTGAGTAAATATCCCTTTCATTAAACAAAACTCTGCGTTTCATGCAGACCAAATGAAATGTTGTGATTGGTAGTTCCTCAATGGAACAGTACCACACGCAGCCAAACAACAACAACAGCCAATCACATTTGTTTTTCTGGAAAAATGCTGCTAGGGTTTTAGAAACTTGGGGTTTTAGCACAGCATGGTTCTTTAAGCAATCATCATGAACAAAACTCGACCAAGCATACAACAGCATAGCATAATTATGGACAAAGTATTTGGTTTAAACAACAGCAGCATTCATCATCCACATGCTATCATCAGTCGAAATTCAACAAAACATGGCAAACAGCAAGGTATTTAGCAATGTTCATGCAACATTACACAAACAAAAACTCAAACACGACTCATGGAAAATTCTGTGCAGCTTAAAGTTTAATAGCAGGGCATTTGTTCATTGTGTTATTATCAACATTAAAACAACATTCAAGCACCAACAGACAAACAGCAACCAACATACATGAGCTAGTTTTCTGGAAAAATAACAGGGTTTATCATGGCAGGGTTTAGCAGCATGGTTTTGAAACTTGGTTCATCAACATCATCATCAAATCGAAATTCCAACAACATACAACTAACATGGCATTGGTAATGTTCCTACTGCAACCAAACAACAGCATACAACATGTTTCACATGGATTTCAGGACAATGCTCATGGGGTTTCAAAACTGCAGGGTCTTATCTTCATGTTCATCAATCATCATCCACATGAACAACAACATTAACACATAATCGTGGCCATGAAACCTCATCAACTAACAGCAAAACAAACATAACCAAGGGAATTTTTCTGGACATGAGTTTAGGGTTTAAACACAACAGCATTCATCATTCAATGTTCAAACATGGAAATTTCGAAATGTCCAGTAATCCAAATCAAGCATACCACTAGCATCAGCACACTTCAAGCATCACAAATATATCATCACTTTTCATTAAATCATTGTAGACAAGCCAAATCGAAGGAAAACACATTTGGTCATGAAAATGAAAGTTCATATTTCTCCATCATGAGAGCATCATTTTAAATGAAACAAAGTGCATTGAAACCAGCATATAAGGACCTTTCATAAACACATTATGGCATGGCAAAAGATTGAGGTCGAATTGCTTACTTGTTTTTGAAGACAATGTGAAACAGGGTTGTATTGGTTGATTCGAGCTCAAACAGTTGGCCTTTAAGCTCTGTAGTGATGGATGATGAAGCTTTTCTAGCTCAGCAAAGCATGAAGGTGTCCAAACCACAAACTGCCATTGTTGTATGCTTGAAGATGCAGAACGAAAGGGAAGGTTCCAGTTGATAAATGATGCTCAAAAACACTCACAAATGATGTTTAGATGATGGAGGAAGCAAGGGTTTCTTATGTGCTTTGAGGGTTTTTGGTGAAAATGTTGCTCGAGCCAAAATGCAGTTGAGAGAGAGGAGAGTGTTCTGGTTGGTGGCTGCAAAAACTAGGGTTGTTTTGTGCAGAAACAAGGCTTATATATTTCTGTTTTAGGTCCTTAATCCATGTGCTAAATTGGTTTAGTGTGAAATGAAGTATTGGCCATTTTGCTAATTGTGTACAAGTGAACAAGGGAGGTGCAATACTTGGTCGAGTGGGCTTGTGAAATGCTGCAGAAGGACATTTGCAAATGCTGTTTGTGGTCTGTACCAGAATGCTGTACTTGCTTTTACTCTTATGCTCCCATTTGCACATTTTGCCAAATTTGCATTTTGGTCCATAATGGTGATGTAATGGTGAAATGAACATGGTTTTGGAATTGGAACAAGTTTCAAACATGATATGAAAGCAATCTCAATTGGCAAAATGGTGAAAAAGGTCCTAATTCAAAAAGTCAAAGTTTGGTCAAACTTTGAATTTAAATGAAAAAGGTCCAAAAATGCCATTTTGATTGGCAAGGTTTTGATGAATGAAATTTATATTTTTGGAAAGAGGATGAAAAATGTGGTTTGTAGGAAAAAACCCCACCAAATTTGGCCTTATGGTTTGAGAGATATGGCTCTTTGAAGTTCACAAATTTCTGAAATTGAATTGATCATATCTTGACAACCACACATGGGATTTGAGAGTTCTTGGACTTTTTGAAAATGGGAGAACAAGATCTTCAACTTTCATGTTGGGCAAAAATTCATTTGAAGCTTGTATCATGATGTAAGTTTAGGATCAAGAAGTTTCCATTTTTGGCAGTTGAAATTACAGGTCCACTTTCTATTTCTGGAAATTTTCTGATTTCACTTGATTTTCTTCCATGATGAGGTTGAACATGATAGATGAGGCTTATACAAGCATGAATGAGCTCCTTCAGATCAATTCTATCCATCAAATCTCTGATTAAATCAACAGTTGACCAAGTTTGACTTTTCTAGGGTTTTGGATGATTGATGCACTTCTGATGAATTCCAAACCCTAATTCCTTGAGAACTTGACTTCAAATGATGTCATAAGTTGTATGAGCTCTTGATTACTGATCATGGTGCCCAAATTCTGCAAGAATGGCCACCATCCATTGCTTTGACTGACTATTGACTGACTTTGACCTAATTGCTTCATCTGCAATCAACAAGGTTAGACTGACAATATTTTTGTACTTTTTGGTTAATAAACACATGAAAAGCAAAGATATACAAATGCAAAGTATGCTTGGTGATCAAGAAATCAAACCCAAAAGGCAACCTACCCACTAGGAGGGAAACTAGGGCATGCAATGATCCTTGAGGCCATGATATGATATGATATGGGCCATGAGGGATCTTAGGGCCCAAAATTGGGGTCTTACAGATGCCCCTATTTAAGGTCATTCTAGCCGGAGAAGCGAAGTTTAGAAATCTTCATCTCGACGCGGTAGAATGGACTTAAATAACAGTAATGAGACAAATTTTGGCCCCTAAGAGACCTCATGATGCAGATGTATGCGTGCAAAAGACATAAATTCTGTGGGGAATATGATTTACACAGAAGAAAAGACGATCCATCGGAGCAATACACTCACCAGGAACAGAGACTCTAATAAGACTCTATGGGGATAATAACAGAAGGAGAGATGTGTGAACAAGACACGACTCCAGACTGGGGAAGATAAAACTGACGTAACGTGAACAAAACACGACTCTGATTAAGGAAAACAGAAAAACAGACTGGAGAACTCACTGGGGAGTGAAGAACTCACACTGGGGAAAAGAATTCCAAAGGAAAATAAATCCATTGGAGAGACACAAGCTGACTCTTGGAGGAGAAGCAACAAAAGGTTCCACTGAGGGAAGCAACAAAGAAATGAGATGTTACCAGGCATACGGGTAACGAACTCAGGAAAATCTGACTCCACCGGGGGACCGAGGTCATAATAGGGAGCAGAAAGGAGGGAACACCAAGGATACCGGTTACTGGGTATATAATAGGTGACCGACCAAAGCGTGAATTGGATTTCACTTCCAAAACACTCATCACCCTGAAGAGAGCTAGAAAAGCAAACTTGTTTAGGATGGACATTCAATTCCACAAGGAAAATGAATCTTACTCTGAGGGGAGAACAAATCAAAAGATCGACTCAAGAGTGAACGAGATATAATATCCATTACCGTCAGAACGTGGATAGAATACTCAGATGAGATATATTATTCATTACCGGCAGACCGTGAATAATATACTCGAAAGGGAAAATTATCCTGAACCGGTTACTGGGTTGTTTATAGGATAAAATCCGAAGACGTGGATTGGTTTTCACTTCCAAAACACTCATCATCCGAAAGGAGGGCTTGAAAAAGCAAAACAACTTACAGGATGGACATTCGAATCCACAACGGGAAAACGAATCTTACTCAACTGGGGACACAAACCCAAAGAGTGCATGAGATATAATATCCATTACCGGCAGACCGTGGATAAGATACTCGCATGAGATATATTACCTATTACCGTCAGAACGTAGATAATAAACTCGCATGGTAAGAAACACCAGGGATACCGGTTACTGGGTATATAATAGGTGATCTACCGAAAACGTGAATTGGTTTTCACTTCCAAAACACTCATCATCCGAAACACAAACTGGTTAAAGGATGGACATTCGATTCTACAAAGAATACGAATCTTGCTCAGTTGGGGAAAATCAACAAAGGATTCCAACTAAAGAGCGCATGAGATATATTATTCATTACCGGCAGACCGTGAATAATATACTCGAAAAGGAAAAGACACCAGAGATACCGGTTACTGGGTATATAATAGGTGACTAACCAAAAAGAGAGACAATCGATACCAAGCATCCGGGTAAACGAAAGACAACTCAAAGGGATAAATTGCAAGCATCCGACAATTATCCGACAACAAAGAAATATTCGACTCCGCAAAGGGAAATAGCGAATCTTACTCGACTAGGGAAACACAAAAGGCTTCGACTGAAGAGTGCATGAGATATATTATTCATTACCGGCAGACCGTGAATAATATACTCGCATGGAAGACTATCCACAACCGGTTATTGGGTTAATAAAGGATAAATCAACCGAAAAGAAAGACATCGGGATACCAAACTTGGTATATAATGAGAACCAATCAAAAGGGGCAACAGACATTACCAACAAAAGGGTAAATGAACGGCGAACTGCTGAGGATAATTTGCAAGCATCCGGCAATTATCGACAGGGACTAGCTGGGGATGCGTTGGTACACAACCAATGATCCGGGGAACAAATCACTAGCAAACGGTGAAAGGACCCACTGGGGATAAAATTGCTAGCATACGGCAATTATCCACAAAAAACTTGCTGGGGATATAAGTGCTGATCTGAGCAACTTATACAAGCAAAGGAAAATCAACATCAAATACTAGATGAAGATAACCACAAAAATAGGGTTTATATCTACCGAATACGGGGTAGAAGACCAAAAACTCCGCGTGGGGATAGAACAAATCACAAATCCGCACGGGAAACCAAAATAGGGTTTATAACAAACCACAAACTGCTGAAGAGCAGGAAAATAGGATTTACAACTACCGGGTAGTAGGTAGAAAACCAAAACTCTGGCTGGAGAATAAAAGGTGTATAACCACAAATTCTGTTAAGAAAGCTAGGAAAGATAGGACTTACAACTACTGGTTTGTAGGCAGAGGCCCAAAACTACTCCGCTGGGGAACAACCCACTGGGAAGCACAAGACATTTGACAAATAGCCAATTCGGGAATAATCCGAAAAGACGGACTGAATCAAGACATGTCCTAATGAGGATGTAACTCAAATAGGAAAATCCATCCCAATATATGTGTTGGGAGGAAACGGAAGAAACCGTCATCCACGAGGATATATCTCAGTGGGGAACTGCAGAAGGAAAGACAACAGGCATTTTCTGCTTACGGGGCTGACTCTATATGGAGAGATTTATAACACCCGACATCTGCTTGGGGAGATCTGTAAAGAAGATCTGTATCACCATAGCAGGAGACACGACAAACAAAAGATATATGGCAAGAAATGCAACATGAATATCTGAATGTTTATGAATATGCATGAATATGCGTGATTTATGTTTGATGAATGCTGACAAAACAGACAATTCTAACACAAACAGGTTCAGGAATCGAACGTCCGGTATTATACTTCCAGGGGAGGAAACCAGCTGGAGAGCCAATCTGCGGAGATCTACATGCTGTAAAGCAAAGATCTGCAGGTACTGCTGAAGAAGCAGAGAATCAGAAATATCAGGAAACAACCCAAACAGGGTACAGAAAGTCACAACGGGCATAACAGCCATCAAGACGAATCTGTAGGGGAACAAGAGAAGTCCCAAAGCATCTGCAAGCAACTCCACACAACTCCGCTGGGGAACAACCCACTGAGGGAGAAAGATATCATCCAGATAGAATCTAACTGCATGAGCAACTCTACTGGGGAAAACTGTCGGCTACTCTCTTGGGAATGAACCACTGAGGGAGGACAGATCAAACAAATATATTCTGCAACGAACCACTCCACTTGGGGAGAATACACAGCAAACTGATCACAACAAGTAGATTCTGCAATACAAGCCACTCTACTGGGGATCACAAACAGTCAGGAAATCAATCCGTTCACTGGAGGCTAGAGCCATCGTCCGACCATACTGGGGATTGAAAGAGTATTCAACAGGCGAAACTGCCACAACAAACGCTCTGCAGACTAATGCTGAGGAAAAGATGGTTGCAATACACTGGGATGTCAACCCAATCAACCACGGAGTAGGAAAATAAATCCTGCTCTGCTGAAGAGAAAAACTCTGATGGAGCGATAGCAATAAATCCGCGGATGACTTCGCCGGGGAAAGGGTAAAGTACCGGGTATCAAACCACTGACCTACCGGGTCTTCAAAAGAAAACAAACGTGCTGAGGGAACAGACAAATCCTGCTGGCACACTGCATGGGGAAAAGAGGTAACAACTCCACTTGCAACCCTGGTGGGGATGTTAATAACAGCTCTACTCGCGACTCCGAGGGGAGTATCAGTCAATGGCTATACTCATGACTGTGCTGAGGAGACAAATAAAGTCTGGGCGTACGACCCACTAGAGAAAGTGACAGGGCACCAAGGTGACAAACCATCAACCACCGAAACTTCTATAAGGAAACACCCATGCTAGGGGAAAATTGCTGCTGGAGAAAACGAAGTCTTCAACAACACTCTGCTTGCGACTATACTGGGGAACAACCCCAACAACAACTCTGTCTGAGGAACAACCTCAACAAAGATCTGAAGAAAGAAAATACCACCAAACCAGGAATATGAACAAATGTCTTACCTGTTGGGAATCATGCCACCCTCGGGAGAGCACTGAGATATTCTTGAGTATCCTTTCAATCTTGTGAGTGTTCACTTTGTTTAAAACAAAAATTTTGAAAAAATTGATTTGTTTAAAACAATGACATTTTATCAATTTAAAACATGCAAAACATTTGTTGAATTGAAACAAATAAGAGTGCAAATAAATTGGATAAAAAGCTCAAATTGATTTGATAGAATGGTAGTCTGCAAATGGCAAGACTCCATAGATCTGTACAAATTTGAAATCAGTGATATATATTGGAAGAGGGCTACATTGAACATAATGATCCTTTCTCTACCAATTTGAATCTCGATGTATCCGAAGCTTCAGTTGACGACGAATCGAGAATCTGCTGACGAAATGACGACTGATGAACAGAAAGTCTTGTCAGGATGCAGTTACTTGCCAAAAATCCCTAATTTTTGCCTAGATTGCCCCAGAGTGAGGTACTCAATCTAGCGGGATGCAAATATATTCTTTTTTTCAAGTCTCTAATTTTTGCCTGGATTACCCTTGCGGGTTCTCCACCGAGACGCTCATTTTTGCCTAAGTCGCCCTTTCGGGTTTTCAACTTAGCGAGCTATTCTGTTTTTTCATTTGCATATACTCTTTTTTTTTAGGCAAAGTATCTCTTGACTGCATCGGAATTCACAGGACGAGTGAACTTTTCCATCCATTGTTGTAAGTGTCAGAGCACTGCCTGAAAAGGCTTTCTTGACCACATATGGACATTCATAGCTTGGAGTCCACTCGTCCCTGGAATTGGGCACGAAAGACAGGACTTTCTTGAGCATGAGGTCCCTCGGAACACACGAGGCTTGACCTTCTTGTTGAATGCTTTTTCACTCTCTGCTGATATGACTGACCATGACACATGGCAGTTGATCTCTTCTCTTCAATTAAATTCAATTGGTCATAACGACTTTGAATCCATTCAGCATCAGTCAACTAGGGACCTGAGGGTATAATTTTCTTTTTTCTTTTGGAAAAATTTTGAAGAATTTTCCTGATTTTTGATTTTTTTTTCTTTTTCACCCTCTTTTTTTTTTTTTTTTTTTTTTTTTTTTGAGTGATTGCATTTGCAATGCCCCAGTTTGACTGTTTTGCTGATTTTCATGATACAGCTGAATGAGCCTTTGGTGCTCAAGAAGACGGGTAATCTCGTCAGGAATCCCCTTCAACATCATCTTCCTCTGCCTCAGATACAAGGAATTCAAGATTGGGAGATGGCGTTGGATCATTATGTTCAATGGGTTTAGAAATCCCTGCATAATGATTCTGGATAATGAAAAGCTTTTGAATTTTAAACAAGCAAATCATTTATGCAGATGAAAAAGTGTTTTTTTGTTTTTCAGGGTTTTTTGTGATCACTGATTTCATGCAAAAGCAAAAAGTGAAAACAAATGGAAAAACAAATGTTGAACAATGCATTAATTGAATGAAAACATCATTGTATTAAATGCTGCCAACAATGTCATCACTTTTCCTTTTGGCATGGGAGAAGGGTTTTAAATAAAATGAACAATTCACGCTGACTTATGAATGACCGTAGGAACATCCACAGCGACCCAATTGTGGCAGACACCACCAGGTATGATGAAATTGTTCAGATCTTCTGCATCTTCTTCTTCAATGATAGCAGCAGCTTCAGGTTGATCGTCATGGATGAATCCTCCACTCGTGAACAAACCGTGCTCATTATAGTGCCCCAGAACAGTAGCCAATGCCGGCTCGGGATCGGTTATCTAGAAATAAATCCATCAACAGGAATAAATCCATCAACAGCACTAAGGCTGGCAAAATATCCTCCTCGAGTTCACAACTCTCTTGCTCAAAATGATCCATCAATCTGGCAGAGATGGCTCTGGTATAATACCGGCGAAGTGCGCCTCCAAAATAAATGAAGATCGCAGGGTCAGACCACAGGACGGGAGACCGGAACAAAACACCTGCTTATGCAAATGATGCATGAAGTGTTTATGCATATGCTTGTTTTTATATCAAAGGAACCCGAGGGTTTTATTCGCAAACTTTGAAGTATTTAAGCATTTTGATCTTACATGAGAATATCTCATCAGATATATCAGGTGAAAAAATTTTCCCGATTTTTTCATGTTTTGAAAATTTTTGCAAATAAACTCCTTTGAGTTCCTTGAAATTTTTTTTTTCTTTTTTTTTTCTGATGATATGGATGCGGATGAATGCGTGAATGTATGAATGCAACAATCACACTCAAGGATCAAGCAAGGCACACCAAACAAAGGTCGTGGGAAAGCTCTATGTATCCCTAATATCAATCATCCATTTTGGTGGATTTAGGTTTTCACCTTATCGACACCCAAGTTCCATTGATATTAACGGTACATGAACCGGTTCAGACATTCTTAATATCAACCAGCCGCTTTGGTGGATCTTAGGTTTTACACCTGATCCGGGATCCATTGATATTAACAATGTTTGAACGACTCAACCACGAATCACGGGTTTGCTGAGAGTCACGAGCATGGAGTCTCGGTTAAGAACCACCCAAAGGGAGTGTACTAGGGTTTAAACCTGCCAGACATGTTCTATCAGAGGTTCCCATAATCATCGTTCCATCTTTCGAATATTATCGGAGGAACGAATACTCGTATTCCAAGAATATTCTCAAGAGAAACTCTTATGAGTGTAGTATCGCGTAACAATCGTATCAGAACTGACATCTGAACGACCTCCGCACTACGGTCCTAAAAATAGGCCAAGATGGGTTTGGTAAACTAAGGTCCTTGGCTTCTGCGGAACATGATTGAAAGAATAATGCCTAACCACAAATAACTTGTGTGACATTATTAGTTCAACATGACCTCCACCAAGTGAATGGACTTGCAAGTCAACTGGCTAAGGAATACTCCACACCAGTCAACAAGACTATGCCATTCTCCTATCCTAGAGTGCACTCGAGTTCGGGTATAGAACTCATCTCACAGATCACCAAAGCAAACAGCAAATGTATATCAAGCAATTCACACATTACAATCAATACAGTGATCCCAAATTGTACAAAAATACGTCATATAAAAAATAATAATATAGCACAACAAGGGTGAAAAGTAGGCAATACCACCAAGGATTCTGGTGAGATGTCCCCAGCAGAGTCGCCACTTTTCTGTGACTTCCCCAGTGGAGTCGCCACTTTTCTGTAGCGGTGTATTCGTCGCTATATGATCTATCGATTAAATCATAAGCTATGAGATACATTGAAATTTTCGAGTCGCCACCGCACTTTTATTTATCCAAAGGACTGGCTAAAAAGCGAACAAAAGCCTAAGAAGTTTTACACATAGAAAACTAATAAAAAAGATCAGAGATTCTGGGTAAGGGGTAAATTACGCAATGGGAAGGTGTTAGGCACCCACTACGTCCTAGGTACTCCTAGGGAGCCCTTTTCACACTTGTTGTATAAAATTGTTATTTGTTATGACATAAAGATTGTGCAAACATGATTGGGATGGTGAGAAAAGAATATACATTTTTTATTGGTTTATTGGGTTCGAACGGATGAACCCGTTGCCTACGTACCTTCCATCAAAGGTAAGGATCAGAACGCCGTAGTTCGGCTAAAAGATTTCCAAGAGTGGGTTAGGTTCAATTTTAAAACACAAACCCTAGGTCTTACGTTATCCACGGGAGAAAACTCAACCTTATACAAATAACAACGTCCACCATGTGAGAACAGCTTCAACTTGCCAGGGAGGGGTTAACCCTATAATAGGCAAGGAAGACTTACAATTCAATCACTAAAGACAGAAGGTGAGATTAACATCAGCCACTAAGATAAATCAAACCTATAGCTCATGTATGAAAAACATTAATGGACAAAGCCAAAACAAGTGAATGAGTGAAGTTACTGATTATGATTATGAAAATGGAGTCAAAGTATAATTAAGATCAATTCAAATAAGTATTATGAAATGAAGTTTGAAAAAAGGTCAAGGACTTGAGTCCAGGTTTTTAGTTAGAAAACATGAAGATGTTTGCACAACACTTATGTCAAATTTGGAAGATAAAATGTGAAAAAGTCTAGGACATAATGAATGATGAATGGATGGAGATGGATTGTAAAACTTCTTAGAAGGTTCACTTCTTGAAATCATATGGGAGATGATTCAAGTGTGTCCTTTGGAATGGCAATTAATAATAACAAACAAGCAAAGCAGGAGAAAAGCGGATACCGGATGCCAATCAATGGTCTTATACCAATCTCCTAAAATAAAACTGGATATCAGATGCCACTCAATGGACTTACACTAATCTCCACAGAAGAAAACAAGAATTAAACATGAAAGTCAACTGCCAATCTATCTGGACTTAGGTTAACTCCACAGTATGGTCCTAGGAAATCCAATGCCACATTACAGGGACTTACAATGGATCCTCATATACAAGAACAAAAGCAACAATATGATCACAGGAATGCAAATGCCAACTTACAGGGACTTATAATTGCAACCTCTCACACAAACAGATAAACAAACTATGATCACAGGAAAGCAGATGCCAACTTACAGGGACTTATAACTGCAACCTCACATACAACAAACAGATCAAATTATGATCACAGGACAACAGATGCCAACTTACAGGGACTTATAACTGTATCCTCACATACAAACAGATAAAACAGAAGATATGAGTGACCAATGAGGTCTTACACTCTATCCTTCCATATCATAGGAGCAAATGCCGAACAGATGGTCTTACAGTTGTCCTCAATGGGCAAACAACAATGATAAAAGTCACACAGACAAATGATATGATCATGCACTAATGGCAATTGATGATGATAAATGCATAACATACAAGCAAGCAAGTGCATATGAAGCAATCAGTCAATCAATGAATATCAAAACAGCACACTCTATAGCCAAAACAAGGGGGCTCACACAAGAGGGTTTGACTATGAAAGTCCACTGTAATAGGTAAGAGTCGCTCTTAACCTTGCCATTGAGAGGCTAAGGTGAAGCAGATGAAAAGGAGATGAGGGGTGTGCCTCATTGCTTCTATCTCAGATCAGAGAGAGCATCAAAGAAAGTGTGGGAGTTCAGAAAGTAGGAACTCTCTCCACATTATTGACTCGATTAGATCTTGGGTATTTATCTCAATGCTTCAACCATGTAATGGGAGCAAAGAGAGGACACACTGAATAGTGGGGGATAGATTGCTTATCCCTACCTTCCACCAATTGCCTCAAATGAGGACTTTTCCTGCTTAGGACAAATTTAAACAAACACAGGCATTGCCTCTTAAGGAGGGCTTCAGACAGTTTGCCCGGTCAAATAACAGACCGGGTCTCCAGACTACATGAAGAAGAAAGGTTTATACCTCAAAGCAAATGCTAAAAAGCAAAGCAAGCAAGCAAGTTCAAAGAACTTAAGCAACTAAAGTACCTGAAAAAGTCAAACTTATTAGCAAACAGTTCAACAGTCAAAATCAAAGGCAAATGGATAAACAAAAGTCAACCACAGAGGGATCAATTGTGCAAGGCACAAAGACTCAAGTATGTGAGTCACCTACAATACAAAGGTTAGCACATTAAACAATCAAACTAAAACACATTTGAATGATCCTCCAGGCATTGGTACTTAACCTGAAACAGATGAACTCAACATAAGCTTAGAAGACCACTAGGACTAGCCTAGGGTCAAAGGTGAAAGAAAAAATCAAGGCAGCAAGGAAAAGTCAACCCAAACCAAGTCTAAACATTCAAGAAGCATTCTCAATTGGATTCATAATTATATCATGCATCATGGTCATTTCATATGCAAAAGAGTGCAAAGCATGGCAAGAAAGATCACAAATAAGTCAACAGCAAGACTTCATCCACAAGTCAACCCAAACATTTTCAAAAATTATGAAATAAATCACACTCAATCCTAACATCTAACATGGTAAGCATGTAAAATTTCATGGCATTTGGATAAGAGGAAGGCAGTCAAGCAAAATCATGAAGTCAAATCAAATTCAAGTAAGCATGGTGAAAGTCAACAAACATGGGTCAACTTCAAAAAATCATATCAATTTGAAAACAGAAGAGAAATGAGTGAGGTTAACACCAATGCAAAGCTTGAGAAGTCTAGTTATCACATATGAAATTTCATGATCATACAATAAGATGTGAGAATTTCACAAAAGATTTGGCAATATGTATCACATAAAGTCAACAAATGACTAAGCATGGAAGAAAATTCTCAAATAAATGGAAAACAGCATGATTAATTCCAAGAAAATTCATACATGAACTAGACATGTGATAGATGATTCATGCAAAATTTGGAGTCATTTGGAGGCCAGGAGACATGTGAACAAAAATCATACATTTGCATATCATTGGTGTGACACAAATTGTCACACCCTAGTTCAAAAAATCATAACTAGCAAACCACAAATGATAAATGCACAAACTCTATATGGAAACAAAGGTCAATGTGTCTAGTTTCACCACAAAAAATTTCAGGCTCATTGGATGTATCATGACAATTTCACAAAAGGAATGGCTCAATGTATCATTTATGCATACATGTTGGGAAATCATTTATCATTTAAAATCCAGACCATGGAAAATTAATTAAAAATAACAATAAAATAGAGGACACATTCATGAGTTTAATGCAAAAAATCCCACAATTTTTGGAGTTAAAATGAATTAAAAATGAATTGTTGAAGTTGGATGAATAATTGAACAAAGTATGAAACACATAGCATGGCATATGGTCAAACAAGGTCAACCGATGGCATTTGAGTAAATATCCCTTTCATTAAACAAAACTCTGCGTTTCATGCAGACCAAATGAAATGTTGTGATTGGTAGTTCCTCAATGGAACAGTACCACACGCAGCCAAACAACAACAACAGCCAATCACATTTGTTTTTCTGGAAAAATGCTGCTAGGGTTTTAGAAACTTGGGGTTTTAGCACAGCATGGTTCTTTAAGCAATCATCATGAACAAAACTCGACCAAGCATACAACAGCATAGCATAATTATGGACAAAGTATTTGGTTTAAACAACAGCAGCATTCATCATCCACATGCTATCATCAGTCGAAATTCAACAAAACATGGCAAACAGCAAGGTATTTAGCAATGTTCATGCAACATTACACAAACAAAAACTCAAACACGACTCATGGAAAATTCTGTGCAGCTTAAAGTTTAATAGCAGGGCATTTGTTCATTGTGTTATTATCAACATTAAAACAACATTCAAGCACCAACAGACAAACAGCAACCAACATACATGAGCTAGTTTTCTGGAAAAATAACAGGGTTTATCATGGCAGGGTTTAGCAGCATGGTTTTGAAACTTGGTTCATCAACATCATCATCAAATCGAAATTCCAACAACATACAACTAACATGGCATTGGTAATGTTCCTACTGCAACCAAACAACAGCATACAACATGTTTCACATGGATTTCAGGACAATGCTCATGGGGTTTCAAAACTGCAGGGTCTTATCTTCATGTTCATCAATCATCATCCACATGAACAACAACATTAACACATAATCGTGGCCATGAAACCTCATCAACTAACAGCAAAACAAACATAACCAAGGGAATTTTTCTGGACATGAGTTTAGGGTTTAAACACAACAGCATTCATCATTCAATGTTCAAACATGGAAATTTCGAAATGTCCAGTAATCCAAATCAAGCATACCACTAGCATCAGCACACTTCAAGCATCACAAATATATCATCACTTTTCATTAAATCATTGTAGACAAGCCAAATCGAAGGAAAACACATTTGGTCATGAAAATGAAAGTTCATATTTCTCCATCATGAGAGCATCATTTTAAATGAAACAAAGTGCATTGAAACCAGCATATAAGGACCTTTCATAAACACATTATGGCATGGCAAAAGATTGAGGTCGAATTGCTTACTTGTTTTTGAAGACAATGTGAAACAGGGTTGTATTGGTTGATTCGAGCTCAAACAGTTGGCCTTTAAGCTCTGTAGTGATGGATGATGAAGCTTTTCTAGCTCAGCAAAGCATGAAGGTGTCCAAACCACAAACTGCCATTGTTGTATGCTTGAAGATGCAGAACGAAAGGGAAGGTTCCAGTTGATAAATGATGCTCAAAAACACTCACAAATGATGTTTAGATGATGGAGGAAGCAAGGGTTTCTTATGTGCTTTGAGGGTTTTTGGTGAAAATGTTGCTCGAGCCAAAATGCAGTTGAGAGAGAGGAGAGTGTTCTGGTTGGTGGCTGCAAAAACTAGGGTTGTTTTGTGCAGAAACAAGGCTTATATATTTCTGTTTTAGGTCCTTAATCCATGTGCTAAATTGGTTTAGTGTGAAATGAAGTATTGGCCATTTTGCTAATTGTGTACAAGTGAACAAGGGAGGTGCAATACTTGGTCGAGTGGGCTTGTGAAATGCTGCAGAAGGACATTTGCAAATGCTGTTTGTGGTCTGTACCAGAATGCTGTACTTGCTTTTACTCTTATGCTCCCATTTGCACATTTTGCCAAATTTGCATTTTGGTCCATAATGGTGATGTAATGGTGAAATGAACATGGTTTTGGAATTGGAACAAGTTTCAAACATGATATGAAAGCAATCTCAATTGGCAAAATGGTGAAAAAGGTCCTAATTCAAAAAGTCAAAGTTTGGTCAAACTTTGAATTTAAATGAAAAAGGTCCAAAAATGCCATTTTGATTGGCAAGGTTTTGATGAATGAAATTTATATTTTTGGAAAGAGGATGAAAAATGTGGTTTGTAGGAAAAAACCCCACCAAATTTGGCCTTATGGTTTGAGAGATATGGCTCTTTGAAGTTCACAAATTTCTGAAATTGAATTGATCATATCTTGACAACCACACATGGGATTTGAGAGTTCTTGGACTTTTTGAAAATGGGAGAACAAGATCTTCAACTTTCATGTTGGGCAAAAATTCATTTGAAGCTTGTATCATGATGTAAGTTTAGGATCAAGAAGTTTCCATTTTTGGCAGTTGAAATTACAGGTCCACTTTCTATTTCTGGAAATTTTCTGATTTCACTTGATTTTCTTCCATGATGAGGTTGAACATGATAGATGAGGCTTATACAAGCATGAATGAGCTCCTTCAGATCAATTCTATCCATCAAATCTCTGATTAAATCAACAGTTGACCAAGTTTGACTTTTCTAGGGTTTTGGATGATTGATGCACTTCTGATGAATTCCAAACCCTAATTCCTTGAGAACTTGACTTCAAATGATGTCATAAGTTGTATGAGCTCTTGATTACTGATCATGGTGCCCAAATTCTGCAAGAATGGCCACCATCCATTGCTTTGACTGACTATTGACTGACTTTGACCTAATTGCTTCATCTGCAATCAACAAGGTTAGACTGACAATATTTTTGTACTTTTTGGTTAATAAACACATGAAAAGCAAAGATATACAAATGCAAAGTATGCTTGGTGATCAAGAAATCAAACCCAAAAGGCAACCTACCCACTAGGAGGGAAACTAGGGCATGCAATGATCCTTGAGGCCATGATATGATATGATATGGGCCATGAGGGATCTTAGGGCCCAAAATTGGGGTCTTACAGGGTCGAAACGTCGATCCGGCATTCTCTGTCTAGGCTGAAACTGGCGTTGCTGTTGTTGTTGTTGTTGTTGTTGTCTCGGATGTTGTTGAGGTTGAGGTTGGGGTGCTGGGATAGTCACAGCAGCGACCTGACGATACTGTCCTCTGTTTACATTCCTTATGTGTTGCACAGCGTTAGTCTCACCCTCCCTCCTTCGGGGTGCCCCAGCAAATGGCTTCTTAGAACTGGAAGATGAAGAACCAGAATCTTGAATCTTCCCTGCTTTAATAAGGCTCTCAGTCCTTTCTCCGCAGATAACCACATCAGAAAAGCTACCGAACGGGCAACTTCCCATATGGTCCATAAACACACCTTGCAAAGTCCTGATGAACATATCGGTCAGCTCTCTCTCCAACATAGGAGGTTGCACTCTTGCGGTCAATTCACGCCATCTCTGGGCGTACTCTTTGAAGCTTTTACCAGATTTTTGGAACAAGCTCTGCAGTTGGGTTCTGCTTGGAGCCATATCCATATTATGCTTATACTGCCTCAAGAAAGCTTCACCCAGATCTCTCCAACTTCTAACAGATTCTTTCTTCAAGTCCATATACCAGTCCAAGGACGCTCCAGACAAGCTGTCTTGGAAAAAGTATATCCACATCTTCTCATCGTTAGTATATGCGGAGATTTTTCTATAGTAAGCCTGCACATGAGTGCGAGGACAAGAAGTGCCATTATATTTGTCAAAAGATGGCGCCTTGAATTTATAAGGGATTCTCAATCCATCCACCAAACCCATATTCGTAACATCGAACCCCAAAGAGTTCTGACACTCCATGGCACGGATTTTCTTAGCTAGGGCATCAACCTTTCTATCCCTTTCTTCAGTCCTTCCAACCTCATCATCATCACTGAGGAGAGTAAACATATCTTCCTGTCTGTCAACCAACGGAGCAGGCTGGCGAGCTGGAGCACGGGTCACTCTGGCATTAGCAGTCTCTGGAGCAATAGGTTGTCCGTTGATTCTGATACCCCTCAACTCATCACCCACGGCATAGTTGTTGATGAGAATAGCAGCAGTAACAATGTCATTGATTGGGCCTCCCTCTGGCAAAGTATGGTTGACAGGTGGAATCGCAGCTTCCTGTCTCTGGACCAGGGCTCGAAGTTCCTCTTGCCCTTGCGCAACCCCTTGCATCATATTCATAAACTGGGCCATGTTAGCCCTCATCTCTGCCAACTCAGCCTGAACTTGATCCATGCTTCTCTGTTGATTCAGTCTTGTCGCGTAGCGGTGCAGACGACGATCAGCAATCCTGCCTGAAACAGGAACCAGAATGAGAAGTCTTCTTCAAGAATACCTGTAATGCAAGAATGATATGTGTATGATGCACATGATGTGTATGGTGCATATGATATGTTTTATCATTTCTCAAGCATTCAAGAGCCTTATTCACTTTTGAAAAATGGCAACCTGCAACAAAAACATCAAAGAAGCAACCTACACAGGACAAGGAGCAAAAGTGAAACATCAACAATCTCATCTATAACCATGAGCAAAAAAGATCATACAAACATAGTTCAATCACAAATTCAGATCATCAGAGTAGAACAAGGAATCCCATCCAACAATCCTGGAGGTGATTCTCAAAATAAACAACAAGATAAACTAAGAAAGTCGTCCTACAGGAATGAGAGTCTTCAGATACTGGCACTGATCAATCAAACGGTCACATTCTGAACACTCGGGTAGAGGGGTGATCTTATCCTTCAGTTGCCTTCTGAGCTCCACAACTTCTTCTCCAAGCTGGCTCTCTGATGCATGCCTCAGGTCCACTTCTTTCTTCAACTAAATATCCTTGTCTTTAAGCTGTCTCTCCAAGTCTCGTATATTCTTTTGGTAATTGGCTTCCGCCCTTTGCAACCTCAAGCGCTCATGGTGTTCTCCATCCAACATTGTCTCTATCTCCTCATAGGACCTCTTTCTGCTTCCCAATCTACTAGCACTTTCACCTTGCATTCCTTTGAGTTTGTGAGCCAAACTCAGCTTATCAGCTTTGGCTTTGTAAAACTCCAATTGGATCTCTTGTTCCTTCTCTTTCAACCGACGATTCTCCATTAAGGCTTGTTTGTAATACTCAGCAGACACATTCTCAGAAAGGATCAAAGGCAATTGCTCTTGCAATGGTTCCATCCTATCAAATGGTAGCAACAAAGTCTCAACTCTATTCTTTACCCACTCAATGTATGCAGGCATAGCAATGGCAAACTTCTTCCCTAAAACAGATCCATCCTTGACACCAATATTCTCCCAAGCCTTTCCCACTTGCTCCAATCTCACTGGATCACTCTGCTTCTCAAAGTACACACTCTCAGCTATCTCAGCATCCAATGGTCTTCCATTCATAACAAACCCCAACTGTCGGAGGGAAAGAACCGGATTGTAATTGATGCAACCCTTAGTCCCTATGAGTGGAACATTACGAAACCCTCCACAATTCATAATCACATTGCGCACATTGAGCCTATAAGCTTGCCACCTGATATCATAGGATGTGAGAGACATGATCCTCTGAGTCCACTTATGAGTGCTCTGAGTATCCACAAAAGGTCCACTGGTTGGTAGAAAGGACAAGAACCACTTAAGTTCAACCCTTACCATGCCTGCTGTGTACAGCATAATAAGTGTCAGCTAACAAAGTAGGAACCGGGTTTCCTCCAATGAAAATAGTGATCGCTGCAAGGTCCACAAAATTAGGCATACTCGGGAACAAGACAACTCCATAGATCATGACAGCTAACTGAGCATGGAAAGCTTCCCAATTCCCTTTCTTCGCTTCTTCTTTAGCCATTCTCACCAAGTACTTCAAAGGCAAACCCACAACATCACCACTCGGTTTCCAATTATCACTCACTTCTTTAATACTCAAATAAAGAGCCTTAGCAACAACCCTGAAATCCACCACCTCTAGCACATCTAGGAAAGGTACTTGGTATCTGATCGGGACATTCATCAGGATGGAATACTCTTCAAGAGTGGGAGCTAACTGATAGTCCTGAAAAGCGAAGCAACGGAGCTCTGGATCATAGAACTGTAGGAGAGTCTGCAGAGGTACCGGATCAACCACCATCTTCAACAATGCTAGAATATCCCCATACTGATCATCAAACACCTTCTGATTACAGTCGGTCACAAGATTACTCAATTCTTCCAAAGATGTCAACGGCTCATGGTAAAAACTGTAGGTGCAAGTCTTTCTCTTTAACTCTGGAATGGTTGCCATCTCTTACTGTGAACAGACTCCTGAATGAACCTGAGAAATGATATGCATGTACAAGTTAGCTTTTTTCTTTTTTCATTTTTTCATTTTTTTTTTGTTTTTTGTTTTGAAAATAAACATGCTATGATGCAGATGATGCAATTATGACTGGTTGGCGGTGTATCACAAGGCACAGGCTCAGAGCTTCGGCCTGAATTCGGAACCGGAAACCACATATCAAAGTCATCTGAAACCCAAGGTCATCTGGAACCCATACTTCAGAATCAAGTCACCAACAGGACCCAAGAGTCACCAACAGATCAAGTCACCAACGGTACCTGTGAATGATTCATTCCCACCCTACTCACAGGTGTCATCTAGGCCAGGGTAAGGTCGATAGAAACGCAGGATAAACAACCCTTTCAAGAATATCATCATATGCACACGAGGTGTATGCAACGATAATACCCCATCAGGATCTGAACTGCTCGTGATATCATGTTCCGCTAAGTGGCGCTATACCACCCGTTTCCCATGAATCACTCTATTCCTAGGTGTCCTAAAGTTCACTCATGGCCTGGGTATTGGGCCTTTTACCTCTTGTGACTCCCACCCCACAGAGAGACAGATACACAGCCAGCACAATGAAAATATGATGCATGCAAATATAGATGCAAACATATACGCAAACATATACAATCACAGCATGATAATCGTAAATGCAATAAATAAAACAGTAAAAGCAACCAAACCCTATCCTAAAGAGCGCTAGGATTGACTCGCTTAGGGAAGATGGACCAGCAATATGTCGACTTCTCGTTAGTCCCCAGCAGAGTCGCCAGTTGTCGCATTACGCGAAAAACCGGCGGGAAATGACACAGAGCCGCCACCGTGCGTTATTTATCCCAAAGGAGGGAAAGGAAACGCTCGAAGTAAACCTAGAAAGGAATGGTCTTACGACCGGAGATGCAAGGATCGGGAGTCGGTTATGCGAAGGGAAGGTATTAGCACCCCTACGCATCCGTCGTACTCGACGGGATCCACGCTCAAAATAATAGAATAAGGTTGCTAAATAAACTACTCAAAACTGCACACACTGGAATAGAACACAGGCGAAACGGAAGAAGCGGACTCGGCAGGATATCGCATCCTGGGCCTACGTAGTCTGTCAGACACAAACATCAGGGTCGACGTAGTTCGGGGAAAGGGGCAACGTGCTCGCTAGGATATCACATCCTATGCATACGTATCTTCTCTAACCAGAGTAAGAATCAGAGCACTCGTAGCTCGGCTGACACACGCCAAACAAACACAAACACAAACTGGAAACGGAATGCCAATCGCTGGGCTTACATCCAACTCCACAAAAGAAACACAGGAAACCGAAGGCCAACCGCTGGTCTTACATCAGACTCCAAACAAAGAAACGCAAACAGGAAACCGACTGCCAATCGCTGGTCTTACATCCTTCCAAGAACATTAGAGATTGTTGAGATGTGGTTCGTTGGTACCTAGTTGGCTGAACCTATCTTATGCAAGATAGCATATTTTACAGTTAATTTTCCAGCAGATAAATGCTTTTTGCTTGGCCATTCCTTAACTTGACCAACAGTGATTGTCCTACAGACTTCGTTGTTTGTGGCCTCTAATTCAACAGCTCCTTCAGTTCCTCTTCCTAGGAATTTATTGATTACAGTTGGGGAGAACCTTACACATCTTCCTCTTACAAACACCTTGCAAAATTCTTTGTTGTTCTTGTCAGAAATATCCTCTGGGATGTTCATAACAAACTCCTTCACCAGACCTTCAAAACATTGGGGCAATGCACTAACTGTTTTCATCAAACCAGCAGACTTGATCAATTCCATAACCTCATTCACTTCCACAACCTCCTTCCCTAGTTCCCTCTCCACAACAACTCTCCTATGTATCACAAATTTTCACTTGGCTGCACCATCTTCCAGATGGAAGGAAATGTTATCTAAATGCACAACTGCAACCTTGGCATGAGATTTTCTAACACTTTGCTTTTTAACAGGAGAGTTGTCTGGGACATCGTCTTCGACATCATCTTCAGAATCATAACTTTCTCTGACCTTTCTCTTCTTGACTTCCACTTTACTCCATGATTTAGAAGGACCTACAATAGCAGCCTTCTTACTAGTTCTGGTTGTCATCATCTCAGCCACAGACCTGCCTTTACTGGTCTTCATTTTCTTTGCAACACTTGGTTTCAAGTGATGAACCAAGGTGTCATCTTCCTCGTCTGAGCTTTCTTCCTCCAAATCAATCACCTTTTCATGCTTCTTAGATTGAGAAGCATCTATAGGTTTCTTGCTAGGCATGGTTTTCCCTAAAGAACACAGTCCTTCTGCAGCAATATCCTTCTCTGACCTAGATGAATCATCATCTTTCTCAGTTTGAGGTTCCACCTCAGGTGAGGGGTCCCTTCTAGATAGAGGAGTCGAAACTCCCTTGACTGAGTGTCCTTCATTTAGGATCCTTGTGACCAGATTCCTAATGACACAATCTGTATAATGCATGTCATCCTTATGAGGAGGGTTATCAGAAATGTTACCTTGATTATTTCCTGCAGTGGAAGAAGGACCAGGGGCGTCGCCTGGGATTACTGAAAGAGGAATAACTTCTAAAACGTCTTCATCCAGAAAATCCATGGAGGGAGTTCTTGCTTTGTGAGTGGGTTTTGAACCAGAAGATGAGGGATGTTGTGACATTTTGTTGAACTTGTGAAATAATTTTGGTTGCCCTAGCAGAGATGAACGATACAGTTTGATGAAGATGGAAGTGGTTGTGTTGAGGTAGCGTGTAAAAATGGTATAGATGGTAGTTCCAATATTTGGTAATGATTTTCCATAAATGGGGCACTTTCTTTTAAATGGGCAGACAATATTTTTATTACCTTTTCCACTCCATATTAATTGCTATAAATTCTCATGGATACAAATCCCCAATTTCCCTCTTAAACATTCAAACTGATTAGCATCCAAAGCCTTTGTAAATATGTCAGCTAATTGCATTTCAGTAATAACATGCTCTAGTGCTATGATTTTCTCTTCCACATGTTCTCTAATGAAGTGATGACGAATATCAATGTGCTTTGTCCTGCTGTGCTGAATAGGATTTTTAGAAATATTTATAGCAATCAGGTTGTCACAGTACAATGTCATGACAACTTGTGTGACATTGTATTCAGTCAACATTTGTTTCATCCAAACCAGTTGAGAACAACTACTTCCAGCTGCTATGTATTCAGCTTCAGCAATGGATAGGGACACACAATTTTGTTTCTTGCTAAACCATGATATCAAATTGTTCCCCAAGAAGAAATATCCTCCTGATGTGTTTTTCCTATCATCAGCACATCCAACCCAGTCAGCATCATAGTAACCAGTTAGCATAGATCCAGATACATGAGTATATAACATCCCATAGTCACTGGTGCCATTGACATATTTCAGTATTCTCTTCACTTGGTTTATGTGACTAACTTTTGGTTCAGCTTGATATCTAGTGTCGCATTACGCGAAAAACCGGCGGGAAAAGACACAGAGCCGCCACCGTGCATTATTTATTCCAAAGGAGGGAAAGGAAACGCTTGAAGTAAACCTGGAAAGGAATGGTCTTACGACCGGAGATGCAAGGATCGGGAGTCGGTTATGCGAAGGGAAGGTATTAGCACCCCTACGCATCCGTCGTACTCGACGGGATCCACACTCAAAATAATTGAATAAGGTTGCTAAATAAACTGCTCAAAACTGCACAGACACTGGAATAGAACACAGGCGAAACGGAAGAAGCGGACTCGGCAGGATATCGCATCCTGGGCCTACATAGTCTGTCAGACACAAACATCAGGGTCGACGTAGTTCGGGGAAAAGGGCAATGTGCTCGCTAGGATATCGCATCCTATGCATACGTATCTTCTCTAACCAGAGTAAGAATCAGAGCACTCGTAGCTCGGCTGACACACGCCAAACAAACACAAACACAAACTGGAAACAGAATGCCAATCGCTGGGCTTACATCCAACTCCACAAAAGAAACACAGGAAACCGAAGGCCAACCGCTGGTCTTACATCAGACTCCAAATAAAGAAACGCAAACAGGAAACCGACTGCCAATCGATGGGTTTACGTCAGACTCCAAACAAACAAACACACACGGGAAACCGACTGCCAATCGCTGGACTTACGTCAGACTCCAAGCACACACACAAGAAGAAGAAGGGTCTCGATTGCAACTAGGGCAAGAGAAAGGGAAGGTCTCAATCGCAACGAGGGCGAGAGAACAGGAATCAAAGTTAGTTGTTAGTCAAACTCAACAAGACATCGCATCTCATGCCTACGTATCTCATCTGGACATGAGAATCATAGTTGCCGTAGTTCGGCTAAACTATTTCTGTTGGTTCTGTGTTTTTTAGGTGAACAACGTCACTACGCAATCTACCGGATGCTCGACCTTTGGAGACTTACTCACCTGTAGTAGAAGGATTTAACGTATCCTTAAGAGGGGGTAAAGTTTGTTTGTGTTTTAGGAAAGCTCACGCAAGAAAGGAAGTCCTAGACGAAGGAACTGTGCTACCTTAATTGACATGCAAACGAGACTACGCGAAGTCTAGCAAACCTAGGGGATACAATCACACCACACAAACACATACAGCATGAAGTAAACACACCAACAAGGGGCTCAAACATCAAGGCTGGGCTTTAGTCAAGGGGTCATATCAACCTCGACAAACAAGCCAACTAGAAAGGTATCCGAGGCTCTTAACCACTGACATTGACCGTCAGGGTGAGCAGATGAAAGGTGATGAGGGTAAGACCTCATGGCTCTTAACCCGGGCCTGGGTGAGCTTGACTCAATGAAAGTGTGGGGATCCAGAATGAGGGACCCTACTCCACATGACTGACTATGGACAATGATCTTGTGTGTTTATTCAAAATGCATCAGCACGTAGTGCAAGCAAGATGAATGACTCAACTGAATAGCAGGGGATGGATTGCACATCCCTTCTATCTTCCAATTGCCTCTTCACTTAGGAGGACTTGAAATGCAAGGCACAAAGACAAATAAGCACAAACATTGCCTCTTAAGGAGGGCTTCAGACAGGTGCCTGCCAAAGATAGCAGGTCTTCCAGACTACATGAAGTCAGAGGTCATTACCTGGGTGGTATGCCAACCACAAGCAAAGCAAAGTTCAAATAATGAACTTAAAGCAGCTAATGTACCTGTGTAAACAACCAAACAATCAGTATAGTATTCAGACAAAACAATCAGAAAGTCCAACAGTGAGACAACCAATCATCAGACAACATCAATACAAGGCATAAGATGCAAGCAAACTAAATTGATTCATCATCCACAAGACCTACAAAACAGCAAGGTTAGTCAACCAAAATAACTTGTATCTCAAGTGATGAGATCATATCAACCAATGTGGCTAATTGCTTGAAACCTGAAATACAAAGTCCAAAATAGTGAGTACAAACCACTAGCACCAAGGCTAGGGTCAAAGGTAAGGCAAAAAGTCAAAACAACAACTAATTCTCAACATGTAGCATATTTAATCTATCATGAACATGTCCTAAAAAAGACCAAACCAAAAGCATTAAGCAAAATCATTTTATGAGCAAGACATGGCAAGGCAAGCAAAAGGTGGTCACACTTGAGCATCAAGAAGAGAAAATGCACATTAAATTAGAAACACATCCAATAGTCATGAAACTTTTTATGCAAGCTTAACATATTAAACACATTCATCATGCCAAAAATTAGAAACATAGGAGCTCATTTGATAAGGCAATGAAAATGAATAAGATCAACATCAAATTGTGTGACACACATTGTCACACCTTAAGTCCATGTGTCCCAAACAGAGAAGGAAATTGCAAAAAATGCCAAATAAAATCTCACAGATCATGCATCATGTTGTGAATCATCAAGTAAAATTTCAAGGCATTTAGACAAGTAATGAGCATTTCACACCAATTTGAATGAGGCATGGCATAATTGTGTACATGTTCAAATAATTCCACACAATCAAAAATCCAGAAGAGATAAAATCATGAAATCACCCCACAAAAATACTAGACATCCATATGATCATGTAGGAAAAAACCTGGAATTAATTGGATTAATTTTCAATTAGTTATGAATTTTTGAATTTGGAAGAAAATAATTGAAATGATGTTGAAATAATTAGAAATGGTATTAAAAATGGAAATGGAAAGAATGCTGCAGGTGGGAATCGATCCCTGTAGGCGCCAAAACGCCAACGTTTTGTGTAACGAAGAAAATCAGAAAAAGAAAATGGGAATGCCTTCGTAGGGAATCGAAGGCTGGTCATGGCCAAAACGACGTCGCCCTCATTAAATGAGTTGGCGCCTGGTCAGCAAGTCCAAGGTTGCGTGGACACAGTCAAACAGATCCTGGCCAGTCAAATTGCCAAGCAGAGGCCACGTGAGCGGCTGACGCAACAAACCCTAGCATTAAAAACCAGAGGGCGACGCTACAGGGCCCCGCGGTGGTTTCCACTGTCTCCTTCGTTGAGACGGTGGCTGCACTGTTCACGCATTCAATTTTTTTTTCCAAAAATTGAATCTAAGCATACCATTAGAAAGCCCTTGCCAAACACAACACAAATCTATCATCAACTTAGTCTAATTCATCCTAAATCAAGAGAATCGAAGGGAAATATATTTGACATTCAAACTTTAAATCAGCATAACTCTCTCAATACCTCACCAAATTTAATAATGTTCATATCAGCGTGATCAGGGAGTCAAGATCTATAATACTATGGCCATAAAATGGAGAAAAATGAAAGTCGAAACTCACCTTGTTTGAAGAGTAGTTGGCGAAAACAGTGTATCCAAGGCTTGGCAATGTCCAGTTCCACTTGCTTTGAGCTCCAAGGAAGTTTGATGCAAGAAATGGCTCGTGAAATGACTTGAATCCAGCTCAATTTGGAGTTTCCATTGATGCACCCAAGCTTGTGGTATGCACGAATTTGAGAGGAATTCCACCAAGTACACGTTGAATCATGCTCATTAACACTCCATGTTCATGATTATGCAAGAAAATTAGGGTGTTGTGTGCAAAATTTTGGAAAATCAATCAAGAGAAAATTGAGAGTGAAGAGGGATTTCTAGATCTGAAACTTTGTGTAATGACCAAGACAGTTGCAATTAAGCTTTTATATCCTCTCCTAATTACTCTAAAATTATCATTAGGCCAAGGTTAATGGAGATTAGGAAGATATAATGTGTATGCACAAATTACCATTTCACCTTATGCATGGCAATCCCACGTGAACAGTGCCAAATGAGGGCCCAAATTCAATTAAAATCAACCCATGCACACATTGGAATTGGAATTTTATTCATGTGATCAACCAATTTTGAATTTTGCATTTTCCTTCCAAAATAGACATGCATGAACAAATGATTATGTGAATAAATTCCATGCCATGTAATGAATGATTTTGAAAATATATGTCATGAGGAGCATAATGCAAAAAGAGGCACTCCATTTGGAGTCTTGGTTCAAAAGATATGGCATTTTGAAGTTTCAAGCACACTTGGCAATGATTTGATCATAACTCCTTAACCATTCATCATAAATTCATGATCTTAGACTTTTTGGAAATGGGAGAGAAAGATCTTCAACTTTCATGTTGGACAAAATTTCATTTGAATCTTCTTTGATAGTTGAAGTTGGTCCAAAAACATGCCATTTTTGGAAACTTAAAATTACAGGTCACTTTCCATTTTTAGAAACTTTTGATCTGACTTCAAATCCTTCAAGATAAGTGTTTGACATGATGAATAAACCTCTTTTGGACATGAATGGAGTGTCTCAAACCATTTCTCCACCTCATAGCCCTCAGTTGACTTTCAGTTGACTTTTTTGGGCCTCAGATGACTTGAAACTTGCACTGATGACTTTTGAGCCTTCAACACTTGGTCAAGTTGCTTCAAAATGAACCTTTGGATCATATAAGCTCTTGTGAATAATCATGGGGCTTTCATCTCAAGGAAATACTTGGTCTCTTGCACAGATGAATCCTCTTGATGCCAGCCTAGTTGCCAGGATGCAATGCACTATGCAATGTTAATGTAATGTCAATGACCTAAAAATGAAATGAATGAATGAAGGGGGGTGCAAATTTGAGGTGCTACATCTAGCACAAACACCTACAGCAAATGCAATGTCAGGTCTGCTTGTTGTGAGATATAGCAGACTTTCTATCATGCTTCTGTATAGACTTTGATCTACACTAACACCATTTTCATCTTTGGAGACTTTCAAATGTGTAGGAGCAGGTGTCCTTTTATGACTTGCATTCTCCATGCAAAACTTCTTAACAATGTTCTTGGCATATTTGCTTTGAGATAGAAAGATAGAATCTTCCATTTGCTTGACTTGTAGCCCAAGAAAGTAGGTCAGCTCTCCAACAAGGCTCATCTCAAACTCAGATTGCATTTGTCTAACAAAATGTTCGACCATCTGATCTGACATCCCACCAAACACAATATCATCTACATATATTTGTGCCACCATGAGTTTTCCTCCTTCATTCTTCACAAATAGGGTATTGTCAATACCTCTTTTCCTGTATCCATTGTTAGTGAGGAACACTGTGAGTCTCTCATGCCAAGCCCTAAGAGCTTGCTTCAAATCATAGAGTGCTTTCTTCAATCTATACACATGCTTTGGAAGATTTGGATCTGTGAATCCTTTAGGCTGTTCAACATATACTTCCTCATTTAAGTAGCCATTCAAGAAGGCACTTTTTACATCCATTTGGAACAGTTTGAATTTCAGAATACATGCCACTCCAAGCAATAATCTAATGGACTCAAGACGAGCTACAGGGGCAAATGTTTCATCAAAATCCACTCCTTCAACTTGAGTATATCCTTGTGCTACCAATCTTGCTTTGTTTTTGGTAACCACCCCTTGTTCATCAGATTTATTCTTATACACCCACTTTGTACCTATGATATTTACTCCTTCAGGTCTAGGAACCAGTTCCCATACTTCATTCCTCTTGAATTGTCCTAACTCCTCCTGCATGGCATTGATCCAAAACTCATCAGTCAAGGCTTCCTTGACATTCCTAGGCTCAATCTTGGACACAAAGCAACCATGTGAGATCACTTCCCTTGATCTAGTTGTGACCCCTTTATTTGGGTCTCCTATAATGAGATCTTTGTGATGATCCTTCTGAATCCTGATGGAGGGTCCTTTGTTGATTTTGTCATCTTCAGGTGCAGCTTGAGGAGGTTCACTCTCATTATTTCTGTCTGAGAAATCAGCTGGGGGATCGTTTGGATATGTCTCAACATCGTCTGTGACATCAGTCTGTTGGTCATCAACCACAACATTGATAGATTCCATCATTACTTTTGTTCTGGAATTAAAGACTCTATAAGCTCTGCTGTTTGTTGAGTAACCCAAAAATATTCCTTCGTCACTTTTGGGATCCATCTTCCTTCTTTGTTCACGATCAGTCAAGATATAGCATTTACTACCAAACACATGGAAGTATTTGACTGTAGGTCTTCTTCCTTTCCAGACTTCATATAGGGTTGTAGGAGTCCCTTTCTTCAAGGTCACTCTGTTGTGAACATAGCAGGCTGTGTTCATAGCTTCAGCCCAAAAGTGGTAGGGCAATTTCTTAGCATGAATCATAGCTCTGGCTGATTCTTGAAGGGTTCTATTTTTCCTTTCCACCACACCATTTTGCTGAGGAGTAATGGGAGATGAGAACTCATGATGAATTCCTTCTGAAGAACAGAATTCAGCAAATTTTATATTCTCAAATTCCTTCCCATGATCACTTCTAATTTTGATAACTTGACTTTCCTTTTCTCTTTGAAGTTTGAGACAAAGATCTTTGAAGACTTCAAACACCTCAGATTTTTCTCTTATAAAATTGATCCAGGTGTATCTGGAGAAGTCATCCACCACTATATACGCATACTTCTTTCCACCAAGGCTTTCCACCTGCATGGGTCCCATCAAATCCATGTGGAGGAGTTCCAAAACTTTGGAAGTGGTGTCATGTCTGAGCTTCTGGTGTGACATCCTTGTCTGTTTTCCAATCTGACATTCCCCACAGACTTTTCCTTCATCAATCTTTAAGTTGGGAATTCCTCTAACAGCTTCAATAGATATAATCCTCTTCATACCTTTGAGATGCAGATGGCCTAATCTTTGATGCCATATCTTCACTTATTCTTCTTTGGCTAAAGTACACATTGAAGAATAACCAGTTTCTTGAGAACTCCACATGTAGCAATTGTCTTTAGACCTGACTCCTTTCATGATCAGTTCATTTTCTTTGTTAGTAATCATACATTCAGTTTTGGTGAAGTTTACAGTTAGGCCTTGGTCACACAGTTGACTGATGCTTATTAAATTTGCAGTCAATCCCTTAACAAGTAGGACATTGTCAAGGTCAGGAACTCCAGGGCAGTCAAGCTTACCAATCCCTTTGATTTCACCCTTTGCTCCATCACCAAAGGTTACATAGCTGGTGGCATGAGGATGAAGGCCAATTAGTAGGTTTTTGTTTCCAATCATGTGTCTGGAGCACCCATTGTCAAAATACCAATCTTCTTTGGCTGAAACTCTGAAGGAAGTGTGAGCTATCAGGCTTGTAACATTAGTCCTAGGAACCCATTGCTTTTTGTTAACAGGTCTGTGATGTTTGGGTCTAGGTTGATTATAGCAGAATGGTTTTATGTGGCAAAAATTTCCACAGTAATGACATCTCCATCTTTGATGTTTCCCTTTCTGCTGTCTTCCTTTATGATGTTGTGACATATGATGTGACATCTCTGGTTTGCTCCCAGTGTGACTGCACTTAGGTTTGGACTTTGGTTTGCTACCAAAGTGGTTGCACTCAGGCTTAGATTCATTGAACCCAATGCCAGACTTGTCTCCTGTTATTTGTCCAGTCTGGATAATTTTGTCTAAGGTGTCAAATCCATTGTTTAGCATTCTTACATACTTGGTCATCTCATCCAGTTTAGAATTCAAGAATACAACTTCAGTCTTTAACTTGGAGATGGTTTCCACATGTTTTGCCTTCTCATTCTCCAGCTGTGCTATCACTTTCTTCTGGCTTTCAACTTGTCGACACACTTCCGCACTTCTATCACACAACTCTCTGTAGGTAGTGGCCAACTCTTCAAAGGTTACTTCATCATCACTTGAATCTTCATCAGAACCCCATCTTCCAGTCAAGGCAGTCATAAGTGTTGATTCTGAGTGTTGGCAACAATTTTGGTAAAACAAAGAGTGTTCACAAGATGTTATGTGTGATGTCTTAACATGAGATATCCTATGTACCTGCTAGAGTTCAAGAACATATTCATGCATGATTGTTTCAGAATGCCACATACAATGCCATGGCTTCTGATATTGGATGTACCTGCTAGAGCTTAAATGAAAGACATGTTCATGCAGGATTGTTTCAGATGACAAACACAAGGTTATGGCATCTGATATGGCTGTACCTGCTGGAAGTTATAAAAGGAATTATTGGATTATGTAGGATTTTTCCAGGATGTCAGACCCGATGTCATGACATCCTGTACACAGAACATTCAGTATGAATGTCTGGTGTTTTGTGATTGCATAATTAAAGGCAATCTTTGTATGATTGAAGATATGATTAGCTGGCGCATTCAATCATGGATTACAACCAGATTTACTTATTTTTCAAGGAGATCTAACCAGTTGTTATAAAAAGATTTGATTGGAAAATAGATTTAGGGTTTTCAAGATGTCCAAGCCCAGCTGAATACTTCTATAAAAAGGGACTTAGAAAACCTGTTTGAACACACAACCAATACTGAGCGAAATATAGAGAGAGCTAGGGTTTGTGTCTGTTTAGTCGTGAGACTTGTAGGTCATTCAAGTCATCCATTGATGATTGAATTGGACTGATTTGTGGTTGTAATTTGTCACTCTAAAGTTGTTAAGCAAGAGTGTGTGTCTTCTTGATCAAAGTTGTGAAGCAAGATCAAGAGTATGTCTTCTTGATTGAAACTATGAAGTAAAATCAAGAGTGTGTAATTGAAAAGTATTTTCTTTTCTCAAGGGATTGTTGTTTAAAATCACTGGTGTGTGATTGTAGGGAAGTGAGTGGGTTCTCATATCTAAGAGTGCTTAGGTAGAAATTGCACGGGTAGAGATTAGGTGAGAAAGACTGTAACTTGTTGAAGTGTACGGAGAGTCTTTGAACTAATTCTATTTTAGTGAATTTCCTTCCTGGCTTGGTAGCCCCCAGACGTAGGTGAGTTGCACCGAACTGGGTTAACAATTGCTTGTGTTATTTGCTTTACCATTCTGTATCTTTATCCATTGTGTGTTAACAGATATTAGTGTCGTGACATTACCTTCGACATCTTATATCTGATACCAGAATTTCAATTGGTATCAGAGGAGGCATCCTACTCTGGTTCTGGGTGAGATCTAGGGGCAATACTTTCTGGTACAATGGAGAGAAATGGAGGATTTGTTCATAGGCCACCAATTTTGGATGGTTCTAACTATGACTATTGGAAACCTCGAATGGTAGCGTTTCTGAAATCCCTTGATAACAAGGCTTGGAAAGTTGTGTTAACAGGTTGGGTGCATCCTGTCATTACTAAAGAAGGAGAAGCCACTACTGAGAAGAAGCCTGAAGAACAATGGTCCAAGGAAGAGGATGATCTTGCTCTTGGAAACTCTAAAGCATTGAATGCAATATTCAATGGGGTAGACAAGAATATTTTCAGGCTGGTAAACAACTATGAAGTGGCCAAAGATGCTTGAGACATTCTCAAGACCACTCATGAAGGCACCTCTAGGGTAAAGATGTCTAGACTTCAGTTGCTCACCTCCAAGTTTGAAAACTTAAGGATGAAAGAAGATGAAAACATTCATGAATTTCACATGAGTATCCTTGAAATTGCTAATGCTTCAGGAGCCCTGGGAGAGAAGATGACAGATGAAAAGCTGGTAAGAAAAATACTCAGGTCACTTCCTAAGAGATTTGCAATGAAGGTGACTGCCATAGAAGAGTCTCAAGACATTTCCAACATGAGGGTAGATGAGCTAATTGGTTCCCTCCAAACCTTTGAGATGGGATTGAATGATGGAATTGAAAAGAAAACCAAAAGCATTGCCTTCATATCAAACACAGAAGAGGAAAACAGTCAAGATGTGGATAAAGAGTGGGCCAATAAAGTTGTAATGTTGGGGAGACAGTTCAACAGATTGTTAAAGAAAATGGATGTAAGATCCAAGACAAATGTCAAGAACATCTCATCTGACATCAACAATGGAAGAAGAGTAAGGTCAGAGGAGAAGCCCAAAGAAGGAAAAGAAGTAAAGTGCTATGAATGTGATGGGTATGGACACATTAGAACTGAATGTGGAACCTACCTCAAGAAGCAGAAGATGAGTCTTGCTGCCACCTGGTCAGATGAGAGTGATACAGAGGAGGCTGCAAATCTTGTGACTGCTTTGACAGGAAGATGGGGATTTGATGAAGACTCAAGTGATGGTGAAGTAACCTTTGAGGAATTGGCCTCTACCTACAGAGAGTTGTGTCATAAAAGTGTAGAGCTGAGCAAGCAGGTTTTAAACTAGAAGAAAGAAATAACTCAACTTGAGAATGAGAAGGTAGAATACTTGGAAACCATCTCCAAATTGAAAATAAAAGTTGTGGCTCTGAAGGTCAAGCTAGATGAAAGTCAATAAGTTGAAAGCCAAAAGATAGTTGTAGCACCTCAAATTTGCACCTCCCATTTGTATATACATTTTCATTTTAGGTCATTAACATTGCATTGCCACTGCATAGTCCATCATGTCATCAGTCAAGACTGGTTAGAAGATTCAACTGTGCAAGGCAACAAGAGCATTCTCCATGAGATCAAAGCCCTAGGGTTGGTACAATGAGTTCACATGATTCAAGGATCATTTTGAAGTGGTTTGGCCAAGTGTTGAAGGCTCAGAATTCATCAATGCATGATCAAATCATCTGAGGCCCACAAAAGTCAACAAAAGTCAACTGTCAGTTCAACCATGGATTTGGAGGTGGGAAGTGGTTAGGGATGCTTCATTCATGTGCAAACAAGTCTCATTTGATATTTCAAACATCAACATTAAAGAATTTGAAGTCAGATCAAGACTTTCCAAAAATAGCAAGTGACCTGTAATTTGAACTTTCCAAAAATGGAAAGGTTTTGGACCAACTTCAACTCAATATTACATCATCAAGAAAGCTTCAAATGAAATTTTGTCCAACATGAAAGTTGAAGATCTTTCTCTCCCATTTCCAAAAAGTCCAAGATCATGAATTTCTCATGTGTGGTTGAGGAGATATGGTGCAATCATGGCAAAGTGTGGTTTAAACTTCAAATGAGCATAACTTTCAAACCAAAACTCCAATTTGAGTGGTTCTTTTTGCATATTGATCCTTATAACATGTATTTTCCAAGCATACCATCATTTGACATGAAATCTCATTTGCATGGCATTGGTTCATTCATGAAGATTTTGGGAAGAAATTGCATAACTTCATTTTGGTTGGATATATGCATACCAAATCAATTCAAAAGTGTGCATGGAATGTTTTTAAGGCATTTTGGACCTTGCACATGCACTGTTCACGTGCATGAAGGTGCATGAAGTAGAAAATTCATTTTTTGCATTTACACCACAAAGTGATTAACTTCATTTGCATTTGCCTTAAACACTTCCTAAACATGATTAGCATGGGGTATATATGCTTAATCATAACTGTTTTGCTCAGAATCATCAATTCTAGATCTAGATTCAACCAAATTCTCCAATTTTTCTCTCACTTTTTTTTCCAAAATTCTTCAAACACAAGCACTTTTCATTGATCATTTCATCATCCTGAGGTATTATTGAGCACATTTGGACGTGGAAACAGAGGAAATCGTTGCATTCAAGTTCATGTTCAAGGTGTGAAGCATCCATGGCAATTGAAGATTGAGCAAGATTCGTGTGCATTCAAGCTTCCAGTTCATCATCATTTACTTCCCTAAGCACATTGGAGAAGGATTGAAGCATTGCCAAGCCTTGTAACACGTGATTCCAGCTGATGTTCATCAAGAGGTTACTTTTTCGACCTCCTTAATTCACAAATTCATTATGCTTATTGTATAGATCTTTGATTGGTGATAAATCTGAGCTTTGAATGGAGTGATTTGGTGCTATATACATAAAGATCCATGCGATTAAAGTTTTGATGTTGACTTTTAATTTCTTCGATCCGTGTTCATCTTGATGTTTTAGCATGAATTATTCATTGATCTTTGATGTGCTTGGCTTGGCGAGTTGATTAGTGTGGTTTTTAGCAATTTCTGGAACAATTTTGTATTTCTGGAAATTTTCAGATGAAGATCTTCATGATCTTCATCGTGTTCATGCATTTTCCAGTTTTTCTGCGAATTTTGTTGTGAAACGCATGTGGTTACCTACGGATTCATCCACGAGTTCATGCGTATTACCTGCGGATTTTCGAATCCATGCAGCGCGCACGTTAGGGTTTGGATTTCAAAAATACGTCGTTTTGAGGTTGGCGCGCTAAGTGATTCAAAATTGTACATGGATCGAATCCGGCTGATGGCATTTTGCATATTGCCTTGTATTTTCTCACTATTTCCTTCACATTGCCATGCTTGCTCCATTTCTTTTTTTAATTTCTTCCTTGAACTTCTAAAATTCACCATAATTTGAAAATTCAACCAAATGATTCCCAATTTTTTGCATTGTGATCTTTATCTTGTCTATTATTTTTTGATCATTAATTTCAAAATTGTGCTTGGCTGGATATTTTTTGGTGCTAGAATGTTTGAGTACATGTCCATATTTGACCTTGCCTTGGTTATCATGTTGTGAAATGCTGGTCTTTGATCCAATGGATGTGAAATTTTGCATGCTATAACTAGACACATTGCTTGACATTTTGGTGTTGATTTGGTATTTTTATCAATTGTCATTTCTGTTTTATGAATGTGCTAAGTTGGTGTGACAATTTGTGTCACACCTTGTGATGTTCAACTTACATGATGTGTTTACCATGCCAAATGATATCCAATTGTCCTGATTTTTTGTGTGATGCATGTTATAGATGTTGTGATTGCTCATGAATTTTGTTGGAATCATTTGAATCATTTCTGATTTAATTGAGATTTTTCATTCTGGTTGGTCACATTTGAGCTTTAAAATTGCCTTGAACTTCAATTGATCATGAAATGCTTTTGGTTAATGATATTGATATGAGACCTTTTGGAATGTGTCAAGATGTGATTGAAGTTGATTCATGTTAAATTTCATGTTTTGTTTTGAATGTTTGACCCTCTTTTGACCCTAGGCTTTGACCTAGTGGTTTGGACTCACTGTTTGGATTGTGGATTTCAGGTTAAGATGCACATTGCCATGGTTGGAGTGGTTCACTCATTTGAGTTGATCAATTGGTTGATGATTGGCTAACCTTGTGTTGTTTTGTAGGTTGATACCAATTCATTTTTGTTTGAGCTTGTGCCTTGTACACTGTTGCCTGATGCTTTGACTATATGTCTGATTGTATGGTTGACTGTTGTCTGTTTGATTGATTGAACTGTGTACTGATTGGGTTAGATTTTTCACAGGTACCTAATTTGCTTTGAGTTCTTTTGAACTTGCTTTTGCTTTGCTTGGTTGCTTAACCACTGAGGTATAACTCTCTGACTTCATGTAGTCTGGAAGACCTGTCCTGTTAGGTGGGCAGGCACCTGTCTGAAGCCCTCCTTAAGAGGCAATGCTTGTGTTTGTTTATCTTTGTGCCAAGCAGGTAAAGACCTCTTAAGAGGCAATTGGCAGATAAAAGGGATGTGCAATCAATCCCCTGCTATTCAGTTGTGTCATTCACCTTGCTCACACACCTTGTGTTGATGCATTGTGGATAATAACCCAAGATCTTTGTTGTGTCAGTCATCTGTGGAGAAGAGTTCCTACATTATGAACTCCCACACTTTCTATTTGAGTCAAGCTCTCCCAGGCCAGGGATAAGAGCTGTGAGGTCTTACCCTCACTTCCCATTTCATCTGCTTCACCTTAACTCTCAATGTTAGGGTTAAGAGCTAACTACACCCGATTCCAGTTGGCTTGTGTTTACAACCTAGCCTTGTGTGAGCCCAATTATGTGCATATAGTGTGTGTGCTTGCTTTGTGTGCTTGTATGTGTTTGCCTGTGCTGTTTAGGATAGCTTGCTTCCTGTGCAAGTTAGATAGAAACCTTAACATAGGGATTGTATGCATGATAACTTCTAGGCTCGAGTCGTAGTCTCCCTAGTAGTTTGTGTCTCCCTTTGTATCTGGTTAGGCTAGAATTTCTTTCCCTGTGTAGGGGAACTACGTCGCCCTGATCCTCATATCAGATGAGGTACGTAGGCAGGAGATGAGCTGATCTCTCCGGGCGCCCTTTTCTTTTTCAACCCCTTTGTGTTGTGTTGGAGTCTGACATAAGTCCAGCGATTGGCAGTTGGTTTCCAGTGTGTGTTTGTTTGTTGGAGTCTGACGTAAGTCCAGCGATTGGTAGTTGGTTTCCTGTGTCTTGTTTGCTTGTTGGAGCCTGACGTAAATCCAGCGATTGGCAGTCGGTTTCCTGTGTGTGTTTGTTGGTTCGGAGTCTGATGTAAGTCCAGCGATTGGCATTCGGTTTCCAGGTTTGCCTGTTTGTGTGGAGTCTGACATAAGTCCAGCGATTGGCAGTCAGTTTCCTGTTTGTGTTTTGTTTGGCGTGCGTTAGCCGAGCTACGAGTGCTCTAATTCTTCTCTGGTCCGAGAAGATACGTATGCATAGGATGCGACATCCTAGCGAGCACGTTTCCCCTGTCCCGAACTACGTCGACTCTGATGTCTGTGCCTGACAGACTACGTAGGCCTAGGATGCGATATCCTGCCGAGTTAGTTCCTTTTGTCTTTCTTGTGTTTCCTTGTGCAGTTTGTGAGCAGTTTTTAGCAACCTTATCCTTTCTTTTGTGCGTGGATCCCGTCGAGTACGACGGATGCGTAGGGGTGCTAATACCTTCCCTTCGCATAACCGACTCCCAATCCCATCTCTCTTTGGTCGTGAGACCATGTCTTTTCCAGGTTTACTTCGAGCGTTTCCTTTCCCTCCTTTGGGATAAATAACGCACGGTGGCGGCTCTGTTGTTTCGTTTTCCCGCCGGTTTTTCGCGTAATGCGACAGCTGGCGACTCTGCTGGGGAAAAAGAGAAGTTGACCTCTTGCTGGTCCATCTTCCCTAAGCGAGTCTCTCCTAGCGCTCTCTAGGATAGGGTTTGGTTGCTTTTGCTGTTTCATTTATTGCATTCATTTATTTATTGTTTGCATTTATGTTTGCATTTATGTTTGCATTTATGTTTGCATTCATCATCATATTCATCTGTGCTGGCTGTGCTGTGTTGTCTCTCTGTTGGGGTGGGAGTTACATGAGGTAAAAGGCCCAATACCCAGGCTATGAGTGAAATCTAGGACGCCTAGGAATAGAGTGATTCATGGGAAGCGGGTGGTATTGCGCCACTTAGCGGAACTTGATATCACGAGCAGTTCAAACTCTGATGAGGTATTATCGTTACATACTTCGGATGTGTATATGATGATATTCTATGAAAGGGTTATTTATGTTGCGTTTCTCTCGACCTTACCCTGGCCTAGATTACACCCGTGAGTGGGGAGGGAATGATCATTATTACAGGTACTGTTGGTGACTTGTTGGTGACTTGTGGTCCTGTTGGTGACTATTGGTTCAGATTTGTGGGTCTCAGATGATTGTGGGTCTCAGATGATTTGTGGTTCCGAATTCAAGCCGAAGCTTTGATCCTGTGCTCCGAGATACGCAGCCAGCCAGTCTTGTCTGCATCATTTGCATCATAGCATGTTTATTTTCAAAAAAATAATGCAAAAAAAAGAAGGAAAAATCAAAGAAAAAAAAGAAAAAAGAAAAGAAAAAAACTAATCTCTTCATGCATATCATTTCTCAGGTTCATTCAGGAGTCTATTCACTATGAGAGATGGCATCCGTTCCAGAGTTGAAGCGGAAGACTTGTTCTTACAGTTTTCACCGTGAGTCTTTGACTTCTTTGATAGAGTTGAGCAACTTGGTGACCGGCGGTAATCAGAAGGTGTTTGTTGATCAGTATGGGGATTTGTTGACACTGTTGAAGATGGTGGTAGATCCAGTGCCGTTGCAGACTCTTCTACAGTTCTATGACCCAGAGCTCCGTTGTTTCACCTTCCAAGATTATCAATTAGCGCCCACTCTTGAGGAGTACTCCATTCTGCTGAATGTCTCGATCCAGTATCAGGTTCCTTTCTTGGATGTTCCAAAGGAGGTTGATTTCAGAGTTGTTGCCAGAGCTCTTCATCTGAGTATCAAAGAAGTGAGTGACAATTGGAAGTCGAGTGGTGATGTGGTAGGGTTGCCTTTGAAGTATTTGTTGAGGATAGCTAGAGAAGAAGCAAATAAGGGAAATTGGGAAGCTTTTCATGCTCAGTTAGCTATCTTGATTTATGGGATTGTCTTGTTCCCGAGTATGCCCAACTTTATGGACCTTGCTGCAGTCACTATCTTCATTGGAGGAAACCCGGTTACTACTTTGTTAGCTGACACTTACTATGCTATTCACAGTAGGCATGGTAAGGGTGGAGCTATCAGATGTTGTCTCCCATTGTTGCTCAGAGTGTTCTTGTCTCTCCTGCCAGTCAGTGGACCTTTTGTGGATGCTCAGAGCACTCATAAGTGGACTCAGAGGGTTATGTCTCTTACATCTTATGATATTAGATGGCAGTCTTACCGGATGGATGTGTGTAATGTCATCATGAGTTGTGGAGAGTTTCGTAATGTGCCACTTGTAGGGACTAAGGGTTGCATCAATTACAATCCGGTTCTTTCTCTTCGCCAGTTGGGGTTTGTGATGAATGGAAGACCACTTGATGCTGAGATAGCTGAAAGTGTGTATTTTGAGAAGCGAAGTGACCCTGATAGATTGGAGCAAGTAGGAAGAGCTTGGAAGACCATTGGTGTCAAGGATGGAGCTGTTATGGGGAAAAAGTTTGCAGTTGCTATGCCCGATTACCTTGATTGGGTCAAGAAGAGAGTTGAGACTTTGTTGTTGCCCTATGATAGGATGGAGCCATTGCAAGAGCAACCACCTTTGATCCTTGCTGAGAGTGTACCTGCTGAGCAGTATAAGCAAGCCTTGATGGAGAATCGTCGGTTGAAGGAGAAGGAACAAGATACCCAGATAGAGCTTTACAAAGCCAAAGTTGATAAGTTGAATTTGGCTCATCAACTCAAAGGCATGCAGGGTGAAGATGCTGCTAGATTGAAGGGCAAGAAGAGATCCTATGAGGAGATGGAGACCCTGTTGAATGCAGAGCGTCGTGAGTGCTTGAGGTTGCAGAGAGCTGAAGCCAGTTATCAGAAGAAGATAAGAGACTTGGAGAAGCAACTCAGAGACAAAGACATCCAATTGAAGAAGGAAGTAGATTTGAGACATGCATCAGAGAGCCAGCTTGGAGGAGAAGTTGTGGAGCTCAGAAGACAATTGAAGGAGAAGATCACTCCCCTGCCAGAATGTTCAGAATGCGACCTGTTGATAGACCAGTGTCGGTACCTGAAGACTCTCATTCCTGGAAGCCATTTGTCTTAGCTTGTATCTCTGTTGTTTATGTTGAGAATCACCTCCAGGCTTGTTGGATGGGATTCATTGTTGTACTCTGATCATGTGGATCTTTGTCTGAATATTGTTGTATGATCCTTGTTGCTCATATCTATAGATGAGGTTGTTGATGTTTCTCCTTGTGCTCATTATCTTGTGTTGCTTCTTTGTTGTTTGTATTGCAGGATTGCCATTTCTTGAAAGATGAATGGGCTTTTGAATGCCTGAGAAATGAACATATCATGTGCATCATACGCATCATAAGCATCATACACATATCATTTTGCATTACAGGTGTTCTTGCTCGAGACTTCTCACTCTGGTTCCTGTGTCAGGCAGGATAGCTGATCAACGTCCGCACCGCTACGCAACTAGATTGAATCAACAGAGGAACATGGACCAGGTTCAAGCAGAATTGGCTGAGATGAGGGCTAACATGGCCCAATTCATGACAATGATGCAAGGGGTCGTTCAAGGGCAAGAGGAGCTGCGTGCCTTAGCCCAGAGGCAGGAAGCCATTCTACCTCCCAGTCGTGCTTCACCAGTGGGTGTACCTGTGACCGATAATGCTGCTGTTGTTGCTCCCGTCAATGATTACGCCGTAGGGGATGAGTTGAGGGGTATTCGAATCAATGGACAACCTCTTGCTGCAGAGACTGTTAATGCCAGAGCAACTCGTGCTCCCGTTCGACATCCTGCTCCGCTGGTTGATAGGCAGGAGGATATGTTTACCTTGCTCAGTGATGAGGATGAGGTGGTAAGAGTTGAAGAAAGGGATCGGAAGGTTGATGCCCTTGCTGAAAAGATCAGAGCCATGGAGTGTCAGAATTCTCTTGGTTTTGATGTTACAAATATGGGTCTGGTGGAAGGTTTGAGAATCCCTTATAAGTTCAAAGCGCCCTCTTTTGACAAATACAACGGTACTTCTTGTCCTCGCACCCATGTGCAGGCGTACTACAGGAAGATCTCTGCTTACACAGATGACGAGAAAATGTGGATGTATTTCTTCCAGGATAGCTTGTCTGGGGCTTCCTTGGATTGGTACATGGAGTTAAAGAGAGATCTGGGTGAGGCCTTCCTGAGGCAGTACAAACATAATATATCCGAAGTTGGAGAGATCTGGGTGAGGCCTTCCTGAGGCAGTACAAACATAATATGGACATGGCACCGAGCCGGACTCAGTTGCAGAGTCTATGTCAAAAATCTGGAGAGAGCTTCAAGGAGTATGCCCAAAGGTGGCGTCAGTTGGCTGCAAGAGTACAACCCCCTATGCTGGAGAGGGAACTGACTGATATGTTTATCGGTACATTACAAGGGGTATTCATGGACCGGATGGGAAGTTGCCCATTCGGTAGCTTCTCTGATGTTGTGATTTGTGGGGAGAGGACTGAAAGCTTGATTAAAGCTGGGAAGATTCAGGATGCTGGTTCCTCATCTTCAAAGAAACCATTTGCTGGGGCACCCAGAAGAAGGGAGGGTGAAACCAATGTTGTGCAACACCGAAGGAATACGAATAGAGGGCAATATCGCCAGGTTGCTGCTGTAACCATCCCAGCACCTCAACCACGTCAACAGCAACAACAGAGAGTTCAACAACAACAGCAACGTCCGTATCAACCTAGACAGAGGATGCCTGATCGACGTTTTGACCCGTTGCCGATGACCTATGCTGAGTTGCTACCTGAGTTGCTCAGATTGGGATTCGTGGAGTTGCACACCATGGCTCCGTTGACAAAAATACCACCTGGGTATGATGCCAACGTGCGCTGTGATTTCCATTCTGGTGCACCGGGGCACCATATTGAGAACTGTAGGGCTTTTCATCATAAAGTCCAGGACTTAATTGACGCCAAAACTATCAATTTTTCTCCTGTGCCTAATGTTATGAACAACCCTATGCCGCAGCATGGTGCACACAGAGTGAACAATTTGGAAGACGGTAAAGCTGAAGACTTGATGGTCAGTGTTGATGAGTTTCAGACTCCGTTGGTTGTTGTGAAGGATCGTCTGTTGAGTGGGGGAGTATTTCCGGGATGTTGTGGAGACTGTTTAGATTGTGCTGGGTCAGAGAATGGTTGTGTACAGTTGAAGGCTGGTATCCAGAGTCTGATTGATGAGGGTTGTTTGCAGTTTAGTTGGGCTGTTAAGGAACGTGAGATGGTGTCAACTGTCACTATTTATTTCAAACCGTCTGAGGGACGTGACCAGAGGACTGTCAGTGCGTCTGCAACTAGTGGCACTCCTGTTACCATTTCTGCGCCAGTAACCGTCAGTGCTCCCACTACCATCGCTGCTTCAGGAAGAAGGCCGGTTGAGAATAGTAGGGTTGTGTCGTGGAAATACGACAATGCATATCGCAGCAACAGAAGGGCTGAGAGTCAGGTTAGGCTAGTGAATCAGTCTCCTGTGACTATTGGTGTGCCTAGTAGGACTCCTGTGGTTGTTGGTCCAGTTGTGGACAATGTTGGAGGACCAGGAGGGTTTACCAGAAGTGGATGTCTGTTTGCCCCGCAACCGTTGAGAGATAACAATGCTGAGGCTCTCGCCAAGGCTAAAGGTAAACAAGCTGTGGTTGAAGAAGAACCTGTTCAGAAGGAGGCGCATGAGGGCTCGTTTGAGAGAGACGTGGAGGAGTTCATGAAAATAATTAAGAAGAGTGACTACAAGATTGTAGATCAGCTGAATCAGACTCCGTCCAAGATTTCTATCCTCTCGTTGCTTTTGTGCTCTGAGGCACACCGTAATGCCTTGCTGAAGATGTTGAATATGGCTTACGTGCCTCAGGAGATCTCTGTCAACCAGTTGGAGGGTGTGATTTCTAATGTGAGTACTAGGCATGGTGTGGGGTTCACAGATTTGGACTTGACGCCTGAAGGTCGCAACCATAACAAAGCCCTGCATATCACTATGGAGTGCAAAGGCGCAGTGTTGTCCCATGTGCTGGTGGACACTGGCTCGTCTTTGAATGTGCTGCCTAAGAAGATTCTGGGTAAGATTGATGTTGAAGGGGTTATCCTTACTCCGAGCGATCTGATTGTTCGTGCCTTTGATGGATCCAAACGGTCTGTTTTTGGTGAAGTCACGTTGCCGGTGAAGATTGGCCCGGAGGTTTTTGATATTGTCTTCTATGTGATGGACATTCAGCCAGCATATAGTTGTTTATTGGGGCGTCCTTGGATACACGCAGCTGGGGCAGTGTCGTCAACTCTCCATCAGAAGCTGAAGTATGTCTGGAACGGTCAGATTGTGACTGTGTGCGGTGAAGAAGACATTCTGGTGAGTCACCTATCCTCTTTCAAGTATGTAGAGGTGGATGGCGAGATCCATGAAACTTTATGCCAGGCATTCGAGACTGTTGCTCTTGAGAGGGTGGCTTTTGCTGAGCAGAAGAAGCCAGGTGCCTCAATTGCATCGCACAAGCAGGCAGTGGAAGTTGTCAACTCTGGCAATTCATGAGGCTGGGGCAAGATGGTGGACCTGCCCGTCAAAGAAGACAAGTTTGGTATTGGTTATCAACCTCTGCAGGCTGAGCAGATTGATCAGAACGGTCTGAGTACCTTTACCAGCGTTGGGCTGATGAATCATGGTGACGTCTTTGCAACCGGTGGTGAAGACTGTGACAGTGATTGTGATCTAGACAACTGGGTTCGCCCGTGTGCACCAGGGGAGTCGATCAACAACTGGACGGCTGAAGAAGTGGTCCAAGTTACTCTTCAAACAGAGTAATTTTCTTTTGTTTTTTCATTTTGCACAAAACCCTACGTTCTGCCCAAGACGTAGTGGTTCATTGTAGGGCCTCATCATGTTTTTCAATGATATCATTAATAAAGGACGTTTTGCAAACAATTTTGTGATCCATGTCTTTCTGTTTTTGTTTTTCACTTTTAAAAATAAAAATGGCAATGTTTTTTGTTTTTTCGTGACTTTCTTGAACTCTTTTTTCTAAAACAAAGCATTAAACATGCAGAATCGATCTTACGGACTCCACTATGAACAGTTCTGTTATGGCTCAGTATGATTTCAATAATCCCATCTACCAAGCTGAAGAGGAGAGTGAGGAAGACTGTGAACTCCCCAAAGAATTGGTCAGATTGTTGAAGCAGGAGGAGAGGGTCATCCAACCTCATCAAGAGGAGTTGGAAGTGATTAATCTTGGTACTGAGGACGCCAGAAAAGATATTAAGATCGGGGCTGCTTTGAAGGAAGATGTCAAGAGAAGGTTGATTGAGATGCTGAGAGAATATGTGGAGATATTCGCCTGGTCGTATCAAGATATGCCTGGGTTGGATACCGATATTGTGGTGCATAGACTACCTCTCAGAGAAGATTGCCCTTCAGTCAAGCAGAAGCTTCGGAGAACGAGTCCTGATATGGCGGTTAAGATCAAGGAAGAGGTTCAGAAGCAGTTGAACGCGGGTTTTCTGTCAGTGACTACTTATCCCCCGTGGGTGGCCAACATCGTTCCCGTGCCGAAGAAGGATGGCAAAGTCAGAATGTGTGTCGATTACCGGGATTTGAATAGAGCGAGTCCGAAAGATGATTTCCCATTACCTCACATTGATGTATTGGTTGATAATACGGCTCAATCCTCGGTTTTCTCTTTCATGGACGGTTTTTCTGGGTATAATCAGATTAGGATGGCGCCAGAGGACATGGAAAAGACGACATTCATTACACCTTGGGGCACGTTCTGCTATAAGGTAATGCCATTTGGGCTGAAGAATGCCGGTGCTACCTATCAGAGGGCTATGACGACTCTCTTTCATAACATGATGCACAAAGAGATTGAAGTGTACGTGGCTGATATGATTGCGAAGTCGCAGACAGAAGAGGAGCACCTGGTAAGTTTGCAGAAGTTGTTTGACAGACTGAGAAAATTCAAACTGAGGCTGAACCCGAATAAGTGTACGTTTGGGGTGAGATCTGGTAAGCTGTTAGGCTTCATTGTCAGTGAGAAAGGGATTGAGGTTGATCCAGCAAAAGTAAAAGTTATTCAAGAGATGCCTGAACCGAAAACAGAAAAGCAGGTTCGTGGGTTTTTAGGGAGATTGAACTACATTGCACGGTTTGTATCTCACCTAACTCCCACGTGTGAACCGATATTCAAATTGCTCAGAAAGAATCAAGCAATCAGGTGGAATGATGATTGTCAGAAAGCTTTTGACAAGATAAAAGAGTATTTATATAAACCTCCAATCCTTATACCTCCAGTTCCTGGGAGACCTCTGATAATGTACCTATCAGTGACTGATAACTCGATGGGGTGTGTATTGGGACAGCATGACGAGTCTGGTCGAAAAGAGCATGCCATATACTACCTTAGCAAAAAGTTTACCGACTGTGAAATCAAATATTCACAGCTTGAGAAAACTTGCTGTGCTTTGGCCTGGGCTGCTTGCCGACTGAGGCAGTATATGTTGAACCATACTACCTTGTTGATTTCTAAGATGGATCCAGTGAAGTACATCTTTGAGAAGCCGGCTCTCACCGGACGTGTTGCCCGTTGGCAGATGATTTTAACAGAGTATGATATCCAGTACACGTCGCAGAAGGCCATCAAAGGTAGTATTCTATCAGACTACCTTGCCGAGCAACCGATTGATGATTATCAGCCGATGATGTTTGAATTACCTGATGAAGACATCATGTATCTGAAGATGAAAGACTGTGAAGAGCCTCTTGTCGAGGAAGGACCGGATCCTGATGACAAGTGGACACTGATGTTTGATGGGGCTGTGAATGTGAATGGCAACGGTGTTGGGGCAGTGCTTATCAATCCAAAAGGGGCACATATACCTTTTTCTGCCAGACTGACTTTTGACGTCACCTACAACGAGGCTGAGTATGAGGCTTCTATCATGGGGATAGAAGAAGCCATTGATTTGAGGATCAAAACTCTGGATATCTATGGAGATTCCGCTCTAGTGATCAATCAGGTCAATGGAGATTGGAATACCAATCAGCCACATTTGATTCCTTACAGAGATTACACCAGAAGAATACTGACGTTCTTCAAGAAGGTGAAGCTGTATCATGTCCCCCGGGATGAGAATCAGATGGCTGATGCCTTGGCTACTTTGTCTTCTATGATCAAAGTTCATTGGTGGAATCATGTGCCACATGTTGCGGTGAATCGACTCGAGAGGCCTGCGTATGTGTTTGCAGCCGAGTCTGTTGTGGATGAGAAGCCGTGGTATTATGATATCAAGAACTTCCTCAAGAGCCAAGAGTATCCTGAAGGTGCGTCGAAGAATGACAAGAAAACCCTAAGAAGGCTAGCTGGAAGCTTTTATTTGAATCAGGATGATGTGCTGTACAAGAGAAACTTTGACATGGTTCTGCTCAGATGCGTGGATAGACACGAAGCAGACATGTTGATGCAAGAAGTGCATGAAGGATCTTTCGGTACCCATGCTGGTGGTCATGCAATGTCTAAGAAATTGTTGAGAGTCGGTTATTACTGGATGACTATGGAATCCGATTGTTTCAAGTACGCTCGGAAGTGCCATAAGTGCCAAATCTATGCTAATAAGGTGCATGTACCACCAAGCCCTCTGAATGTCATGAATTCGCCTTGGCCGTTTGCCATGTGGGGCATTGATATGATTGGGAAGATTGAGCCTACTGCTTCTAATGGACATCGCTTCATCCTGGTTGCGATTGACTACTTCACCAAGTGGGTGGAAGCAGCTTCCTATGCTAATGTTACCAAACAAGTGGTTGCCCGGTTCATTAAGAAGGAAATCATCTGTCGTTATGGGGTTCCTGAGAGAATCATCACTGATAATGGTTCGAATCTCAATAACAAGATGATGAAAGAGCTTTGCAGAGATTTCAAGATTGAACATCACAATTCTTCTCCTTACAGACCGAAGATGAATGGTGTTGTAGAGGCGACAAACAAGAATATCAAGAAGATTGTGCAGAAGATGGTCGTGACGTACAAAGATTGTCATGAGATGCTGCCTTTCGCTTTGCATGGGTACCGTACCTCAGTACGTACGTCGACCGGGGCAACCCCTTACTCCCTTGTGTATGGTATGGAAGCTATTCTACCTGTGGAAGTGGAGATTCCTTCTCTGAGAGTCTTGCTGGATGTTAAGCTTGACGAAGCTGAGTGGATTCGAACAAGGTTTAATGAGTTGAGCCTTATCGAGGAAAGACGGTTAGCAGCTGTGTGCCATGGGCAGTTGTATCAGAGAAGGATGAAGAGAGCCTTTGATCAGAAAGTGCGTCCTCGAAGCTATCAGATCAGTGATCTAGTTTTGAAGAGGATCCTTCCTCCCGGTACAGATAACAGGGGCAAGTGGACTCCTAATTATGAAGGTCCATACGTTGTGAAGAAGGTTTTCTCCGGTGGAGCCTTGTTGCTTACAACTATGGATGGTGAAGATTTTCCGTCCCCTGTTAACTCAGATGTAGTCAAAAAATACTTCGCATAAATCAACCCGCTGGACAAAAAAAAAGAGTCCAGGCAAAAAAGGGCATCCCGGCGAACCAAAAAAAAAGAGAAAAGGTTCGGGCAAAAGTTAGGGATAAAAAATGAAAAGAATTTGTACACCCGGTAAGTCGAAAACCCGCAAGGGCGGCTTAGGCAAAAATGGGTATCCCGGTGGATTGAAAACCCGAAAGGGCGATCCAGGCAAAAGAGGGATTAGAGCGAAGACTACAGTCTGAGTTATCTGTACTTCATCGCGCTTCATCGTCTGCCATTTCGAAGGATAGGATCGGTCCAGTCATTCTTCTCAGAAAGCAAGGAATTGGGAGAAAATTGATGATCTATGAGTCATAACAGAATGGGGAAATAGTGGATGCCGTATTCACATTGCCATTAGGATAGATTTTTCCTTTTGTGCGTAATTACCTCTTTCTAGGAATTGCTTCCCGATGAATTCGCCTTTTCAGGCCCATTTTCAATCAATAAAAGTCGTTATTCAGATAAATTGCTCTCTTGTTTTTGTTTTTACTGTTTTGTTTGCAAAAACGTCCGAATTTTTGATAAACATTGCATATAAAAACATGAAGGCTAGACAATAACGTGCAGAAAGATAAAACATTTGAAAATCATTTTGAATGTTGAGTACACTTGGGTGTATCTTATCCATGCGATTCCCTAGGGCATGTTTGCCTTGTTGTTTGCAGGATATCACTTTCGATTCCTGGCTGAAGCAGATAAGCCACGGTTTGTTCAGGGATGTGTCAACATTGTCCAGTAGTGTGAGAGGGGCTTTCCCCAGCAGTTGAAACAGGTTCAGGACTTGTCTTCCCAGCAAGTGATTGAGGATGTTTCCCCAAGCAAGTCTGAAGGTTATCAGAACTACTTTCCCCTGCAGAGACGTCTGTGGATAGTGTTTCCCCAGCAGGTCTAAAGATTTTAACTCCCCAGCTAGTCTGAAAGCTGCCCAGTTCCCCACTGAGTCTGAAGATTTTTTAATCCCCACCGAGTTGGAAGGATGTTGTATCCCCAGCGGAGGTGTCAGTGGAGCATTGTGTTCCCCAACAGTCTGGCTTGAAGTACTGCTATCCCCAACATGGTCTGGTCGGTTATTTCCCCAACAGGGTTGTGTATGCCTATCCCCAGCAGGGTGGTGGATGTGTTTCCCACTAGGGTTGTGGAATGTTTTCCTTTAGTGGATCTCCCTAGCAGAGGGTTTGTGTTGATGGTTTCCCCAGCAGGTTCCCCGAGTGGATCAGGTTCGGCGAAAATTATCTCCAGCAGAGTTTATCCTACCTGTGGATTGGCAGCTCTCCCCAGTGAAGTCGCATTGGTTGTTTCCCTAGCGGAGTCCCCGAGTGGATTGGATTCAGTGAAGGTTGTCCCCGGTGGGATTTGTCCTCTTTCCAGCAGCAATGCTATTCCCCAGCATGAGTGAGAAGTTGGTGCTTTTCCCCCGCTGAGCATATTCCTCAGACTTTATCTTCCCACAGAGTTGGAGAATCTAACCCGTTTGCTCCCCACCAGGAGTTTCTATCATTTGCATCTTGCATGTAGTAATCATTGCATCCTCAGATCGCATAGCATTTCCATTCGATATGGAGCATTACGCTATAGAAAAACTCAAACATATGCATTCATGTGTTAAACCTAATCCGACCATATCCCAGGCAGAGGCGGATCGTTGTTCAACACCTGTACGACACGTTTGCTACAGTTACTCATGACAGCATTCAGGATTGATAACTCCCCAGAGAGGTTTAGTTCCTTACTCGTCCGTGAAAGGGAAGCTTGATTCTCCCCAGTGAGATCCCCAGCAAGTGTTTAGCCTTGCCTTGACGTATTGAAGATGTCATTCTTGTGATACCGGCAAGTATCATGTTTGCACCCGCGTGTGTTCTTTTTTGGTGTCGGTAAACACCATTGTTTCGGTGTCGGTAAACATCGAGTCCCATTCCAGTCATCGGTAAATGTCTGGTCGTCCCTTTATTGATGTCGGTAAACATCATCTTTCGATGTGCGTAACATCTATCCTTTCCCCAGGTCATCCGTTGATGTCTGGTCACCTCTCTGTTGGTGTCGATAAACGATGAGTTTTTCCTATTCGTCAGTTGACGTCTAGTTGTACCCTTTCCCCAGTTCATCCGTTGATGTCTGGTCACCTCTCCGTTGGTTTCGATAAACGATGAGTTTTTTCCCATTCGTCTGTTGACGTTTGGTTGTATTAGCTTTTTCCCCAGTAGATTCACCTCTCCGTTGGTGTCGATAAACGTTGAGTTTTTCCTATTCGTCCGTCGGCGTATAGTTGTATCCCTTTCCCATTCATCCGTTGATGTCTGGTCACCTCTCCGTTGGTGTCGATAAACGTCGAGTGTTTCCTAGTTGTTTGTTGACATCTGGTTGTATTTCTTTCCCCCAGGTCATCCGTTGATGTCTGGTCACCTCTCCGTTGGTGTCGGTAAACGTTGAGTTTTTCCCATTCGTCCGTTGACGTCTGGTTGTATATCTTGTTTCCCAGTCATCGGTAAATGTCTGGTCGTCCCTTTATTGATGTCGGTAAACATCATCTTTCGATGTCGGTAAACATCAAGTCTCATCCCAGTCATCGGTAAATGTATGGTCACCTTTCTTTGATGTCGGTAAACATCATCTTTCGATGTCGGTAAACGTCGAGTATTTTCCCCAGTCATCGGTAAATGTCTGGTTATTCCCCAGCCAGAAATCCCCAGTAGAGTCGTCGGTAAACGTCCTATCTGGTTTCCAGTTGCAAATATTTTGTTTTCCTTCCCCAGTGAAGTGGTCACCTCTCCGTTGGTGTCGATAAATGTCGAGCTTCTCCCATTCGTCCGTTGGCGTCTGGTCGAGTCTTTTCCCAGTCATTCGTTAATGTCTGGTCACCTCTCCGTTGGTGTCGATAAACGTCGAGCTTCTCCCGTTCGTCCGTTGACGTCTGGTCGAGTCTTCCCATTCATCCGTTGATGTCTGATCACCTCTCCGTTGGTGTCGGTAAACGTTGAGTTTTTCCCATTCGTCCGTTGACGTCGGGCTGTATCTTTCCTTTGATAAAAATCAAACTCCCCAGTAGATTCGTCGGTAAACGTCTTGTCTGGTTACTGTTGCAAGCATTTTGTTCATATCCCGCAGAGTGCAAATTCCTACGGTTCTTTGGTATTCAATCCCTGTTTACCTTGAAGGTCTGACAGCCGTTGCTCTCATCCGTTCAGGTTCCCAGTTGATTGAATAGGGGCAGCTGTAGCACCTCAAATTTGCACCTCCCATTTGTATATACATTTTCATTTTAGGTCATTAACATTGCATTGCCACTGCATAGTCCATCATGTCATCAGTCAAGACTGGTTAGAAGATTCAACTGTGCAAGGCAACAAGAGCATTCTCCATGAGATCAAAGCCCTAGGGTTGGTACAATGAGTTCACATGATTCAAGGATCATTTTGAAGTGGTTTGGCCAAGTGTTGAAGGCTCAGAATTCATCAATGCATGATCAAATCATCTGAGGCCCACAAAAGTCAACAAAAGTCAACTGTCAGTTCAACCATGGATTTGGAGGTGGGAAGTGGTTAGGGATGCTTCATTCATGTGCAAACAAGTCTCATTTGATATTTCAAACATCAACATTAAAGGATTTGAAGTCAGATCAAGACTTTCCAAAAATAGCAAGTGACCTGTAATTTGAACTTTCCAAAAATGGAAAGGTTTTGGACCAACTTCAACTCAAGATTACATCATCAAGAAAGCTTCAAATGAAATTTTGTCCAACATAAAAGTTGAATATCTTTCTCTCCCATTTCCAAAAAGTCCAAGATCATGAATTTCTCATGTGTGGTTGAGGAGATATGATGCAATCATGGCAAAGTGTGGTTTAAACTTCAAATGAGCATAACTTTCAAACCAAAACTCCAATTTGAGTGGTTCTTTTTGCATATTGATCCTTATAACATGTATTTTCCAAGCATACCATCATTTGACATGAAATCTCATTCGCATGGCATTGGTTCATTCATGAAGATTTTGGGAAGAAATTGCATAACTTCATTTTGGTTGGATATATGCATACCAAATCAATTCAAAAGTGTGCATGGAATGTTTTTAAGGCATTTTGGACCTTGCACATGCACTGTTCACATGCATGAAGGTGCATGAAGTAGAAAATTCATTTTTTGCATTTACACCACAAAGTGATTAACTTCATTTGCATTTGCCCTAAACACTTCCTAAACATGATTAGCATATGGTATATATGCTTAATCATAACTGTTTTGCTCAGAATCATCAATTCTAGATCTAGATTCAACCAAATTCTCCAATTTTTCTCTCACTTTTTTTCCAAAATTCTTCAAACACAAGCACTTTTCATTGATCATTTCATCATCCTGAGGTATTATTGAGCACATTTGGACGTGGAAATAGAGGAAATCGTTGCATTCAAGTTCATGTTCAAGGTGTGAAGCATCCATGGCAATTGAAGATTAAGCAAGATTCGTGTGCATTCAAGCTTCCAGTTCATCATCATTTACTTCCCTAAGCACATTGGAGAAGGATTGAAGCATTGCCAAGCCTTGTAACACGTGATTCCAGCTGCTGTTCATCAACAGGTTACTTTTTCGACCTCCTTAATTCACAAATTCATTATGCTTATTGTATAGATCTTTGATTGGTGATAAATCTGAGCTTTGAATGGAGTGATTTGGTGCTATATACATAAAGATCCATGCGATTAAAGTTTTGATGTTGACTTTTGATTTCTTCGATTCGTGTTCATCTTGATGTTTTAGCATGAATTATTCATTGATCTTTGATGTGCTTGGCTTGGCGAGTTGATTAGTGTGGTCTTTAGCAATTTCTGGAACAATTTTGTATTTCTGGAAATTTTCAGATGAAGATCTTCATGATCTTCATCGTGTTCATGCATTTTCCAGTTTTCCTGCGAATTTTGTTATGAAACGCATGTGGTTACCTACAGATTCATCCACGAGTTCATGCGTATTACCTGCGGATTTTCGAATCCATGCAGCGCGCGCGTTAGGGTTTGGATTTCAAAACTACGTCGTTTTGAGGTTGGCACGCTAAGTGATTCAAAATTATACATGGATCGAATCCGGCTGATGGCATTTTGCATATTGCCTTGTATTTTCTCACTATTTCCTTCACATTGCCATGCTTGCTCCATTTCTTTTTTTAATTTCTTCCATGAATTTCTAAAATTCACCATAATTTGAAAATTCAACCAAATGATTCCCAATTTTTTGCATTGTGATCTTTATCTTGTCTATTATTTTTTATCATTAATTTCAAAATTGTGCTTGGCTGGATATTTTTTGGTGCTAGAATGTTTGAGTACATGTCCATATTTGACCTTGCCTTGGTTATCATGTTGTGAAATGCTGGTCTTTGATCCAATGGATGTGAAATTTTGCATGCTATAACTAGACACATTGCTTGACATTTTGGTGTTAATTTGGTATTTTTATCAATTGTCATTTCTGTTTTATGAATGTGCTAAGTTGGTGTGACAATTTGTGTCACACCTTGTGATGTTCAACTTACATGATGTGTTTACCATGCCAAATGATATCCAATTGTCCTGATTTTTTGTGTGATGCATGTTATAGATGTTGTGATTGCTCATGAAATTTGTTGGAATCATTTGAATCATTTCTGATTTAATTGAGATTTTTCATTCTGGTTGGTCACATTTGAGCTTTAAAATTGCCTTGAACTTCAATTGATCATGAAATGCTTTTGGTTAATGATATTGATATGAGACCTTTTGGAATGTGTCAAGATGTGATTGAAGTTGATTCATGTTAAATTTCATGTTCTGTTTTGAATGTTTGACCCTCTTTTGACCCTAGGCTTTGACCTAGTGGTTTGGACTCACTGTTTGGATTGTGGATTTCAGGTTAAGATGCACATTGCCATGGTTGGAGTGGTTCACTCATTTGAGTTGATCAATTGGTTGATGATTGGCTAACCTTGTGTTGTTTTGTATGTTGATACCAATTAATTTGTGTTTGAGCTTGTGCCTTGTACACTGTTGCCTGATGCTTTGACTATATGTCTGATTGTATGGTTGACTGTTGTCTGTTTGATTGATTGAACTGTGTACTGATTGGGTTAGATTTTTCACAGGTACCTAAGTTGCTTTGAGTTCTTTTGAACTTGCTTTTGCTTTGCTTGGTTGCTTAACCACTGAGGTATAACTCTCTGACTTCATGTAGTCTGGAAGACCTGTCCTGTTAGGTGGGCAGGAACCTGTCTGAAGCCCTCCTTAAGAGGCAATGCTTGTGTTTGTTTATCTTTGTGCCAAGCAGGTAAAGACCTCTTAAGAGGCAATTGGCAGATAAAAGGGATGTGCAATCAATCCCCTGCTATTCAGTTATGTCATTCACCTTGCTCACACACCTTGTGTTGATGCATTGTGGATAATAACCCAAGATCTTTGTTGTGTCAGTCATCTGTGGACAAGAATTCCTACATTCTGAACTCCCACACTTTCTATTTGAGTCAAGCTCTCCCAGGCCAGGGATAAGAGCTGTGAGGTCTTACCCTCACTTCCCATTTCATCTGCTTCACCCTAACTCTCAATGTTAGGGTTAAGAGCTAACTACACCCGATTCCAGTTGGCTTGTGTTTACAGCCTAGCCTTGTGTGAGCCCAATTATGTGCATATAGTGTGTGTGCTTGCTTTGTGTGCTTGTATGTGTTTGCCTGTGCTGTTTAGGATAGCTTGCTTCCTGTGCAAGTTAGATAGAAACCTTAACATAGGGATCGTATGCATGATAACTTCTAGGCTCGAGTCGTAGTCTCCCTAGTAGTTTGTGTCTCCCTTTGTATCTGGTTAGGCTAGAATTTCTTTCCCTGCGTAGGGGAACTACGTCGCCCTGATCCTCATATCAGATGAGGTACGTAAGCAGGAGATGAGCTGATCTCTCCGGGCGCCCTTTTCTTTTTCAACCCCTTTGTGTTGTGTTGGAGTCTGACATAAGTCCAGCGATTGGCAGTTGGTTTCCTGTGTGTGTTTGTTTGTTGGAGTCTGACGTAAGTCCAGCGATTGGCAGTTGGTTTCCTGTGTCTTGTTTGCTTGTTGGAGCCTGACGTAAGTCCAGCGATTGGCAGTCGGTTTCCTGTGTGTGTTTGTTGGTTCGGAGTCTGATGTAAGTCCAGCGATTGGCATTCGGTTTCCAGGTTTGCCTGTTTGTGTGGAGTCTGACATAAGTCCAGCGATTGGCAGTCAGTTTCCTGTTTGTGTTTTGTTTGGCGTGCGTTAGCCGAGCTACGAGTGCTCTGATTCTTCTCTGGTCCGAGAAGATACATATGCATAGGATGCGACATCCTAGCGAGCACGTTTCCCTTGTCCCGAACTACGTCGACTCTGATGTCTGTGCCTGACAGACTACATAGGCCTAGGATGCGATATCCTGCCGAGTTAGTTCCTTTTGTCTTTCTTGTGTTTCCTTGTGCAGTTTGTGAGCAGTTTTTAGCAACCTTATCCTTTCTTTTGTGCGTGGATCCCGTCGAGTACGACGGATGCGTAGGGGTGCTAATATCTTCCCTTCGCATAACCGACTCCCGATCCCATCTCTCTTTGGTCGCGAGACCATGTCTTTTCCAGGTTTACTTCGAGCGTTTCCTTTCCCTCCTTTGGGATAAATAACGCACGGTGGCGGCTCTGTTGTTTCGTTTTCCCGCCGGTTTTTCGCGTAATGCGACAATAGTACAGCTGGAGAATGAAAAGGAAGAACATATGGAAACCATCTCTAAGATAAAAACTGAAGTTCTGCTCTTAAACTCAAAACTAGAAGAGACAACCAAGTATGTAAGGATGCTAAACAATGGATCTGACTCCTTAGACAAGATTCTCCAAACTGGACTAATCACAGGAGCCAAATCTGGAATAGGGTACCATAAATCTAAGGCTGAAAGCAGTTACACTAGTTGCAAACCTCAAGCTAAACCTAAATGCAGCAATAGTAAGAGCAGTCCTAAGATGTCACATCATTAGAAGAGAAAACAACATAAAGGCAAACACCAAAGATGGAGATGTCATTACTGTGGGAAATTTGGACACTCAAGGCCCTTCTGCTATAAGCTGTATGGTTACCCTACCCCTGTTCATCAACAAACTCACTATCAACCCAGACCCAAACAGCACAAGCCTATCAACAAGAAGCAATGGGTTCCTAAGACTAATGTTACAAGTATAATAGCTTACAGTCCCCTCAAAGAAAAGTGGTATTTTGATAGTGGATGTTCTAGACACATGACTGGAAACTCAGACTTGATAACTGATCTTCACCCTCATGACAGAAGTTATGTAACCTTTGGTGATGGAGCAAAGGGTGAAATAAAGGGGATAGGCAAGCTTGAGTGTCCTGGAGCTCCTAAAATTGACTATATTCTACTGGTCAAGGGCTTGACTTCAAATATAATAAGCATCAGTCAGCTAGGGGATCAAGGTTTGAATATCATCTTCACTAAAACTGAATGTCTGATTATTAACAAAGACAGTGAAGTAATTATGGAAGGAATCAGGACTAAAGACAACTGTTACATGTGGAACTCTCAAATGGATGACTCCCCTAAGATTAGTACAGTTTCTAGAAGAACCCTCGAGGGTAATGAAAGACAAGTCTGTGGGAAATGTCAGACAAGGATGTTACACCAGAAGCTAAGACCTAACCTCAAGGAAGAGAAGGTCATGATGGCCCAAACATCTGAAAAAGGGGAACACGTGACTGGTTATATGCAGTCTGAAGGTAGTGAGAACTTTGTTGGAACTGGGCCACAAGGGACTATGTGTGCAAGGAAGATTGAGAGAGAAAGTGAAAGGACACCTGCTCCTACACATTTGAAAGATGAAACTGATGTTTATGATGAAAATATATCAGATGAAAGCAACAATTCTCAACCAGGTTGGATGAAACTATTGATAATTATATACAATGTCACACTCGATGTCATGACTTTGTATTATGACAACCTATATGGTACAACTATGTCCAAAGATCATATTCAGCACAACTGGACCAAGTACATTATTTGCTGTCATCACTCAATTAGAAAATATGTGGAAAACAAACTCATAGTTCTACAACATGAAATGCTACTAACTAATAAGGCTGCAAGGGATTTGTATGATGACCAACTAAAATATGAAAGGGGGAAATTAGGGGCTTGGTTTCTTGAGAAAATATGGCAATTAATGTGGAGTGGAAAAGGTAACAAAAATATTGTCTGCCCAATGAAAAGAAAAAGCCACATTAATAATGAATCATCACCTAGTATTGGAAATAGTATCTATTTCATTTGCACGCTCTGCCTGAACACAATTCTTTCCATCTTCATCAAACTACTTAGAGAACCAAGCTGAGGAAGATGATGACTCATCTAAGACAGAAAAGGAAGTAACTGCTAAGGGACTATGTTCTCTTGGAAATTTTTTACCTAGCAGGTCTCCTGGTACTGCTCAGGATATTGAGGAAGAAAGGTCTGAGGAAGAAGATGACACTTTGGTCAATCTTGTGAAAACTAGTGTAGCTAATAAACTGAGAAAAAGGAAGAGTATGGCTGAGATAAGGACAGCTAGGAGAGATAAAAAGGTTACTGGTATAGGTCCCTCCAAGTCTTGGAGTAAAGTAGAGGTCAGGAAGAGGAAAGAAAGTGAGAGCTCTGAATATGATGAGGATGTCGAAGACGATGTCCCAGACATCTCCCCTGTTAAAAGGAAGACTGTAAAGAAGTCTCCAAACAAAGTGGTTGTTGTTCATCTAGACAATATCTCTTTTCACGTAGAAGATGGTGCTACCAAATGGAAGTTTGTCACTCAAAGAAGGGTAGCGGTTGAAAGAGGATTGGGAAAAGAGGCAGTTGAAGTAAAGTAAGTCATGGAGTTAATTAAGGCAGCTGGTCTTATGAAAACTGTGACTGCTCTGCCTCAGTGCTATGAGGGGTTAGTAAAAGAATTCATTATGAACATCCCTGAGTGTTGGCAGCAATTTTGGTAAAACAAAGAGTGTTCACAAGATGTTATGTGTGATGTCTTAACATGAGATATCCTATGTACCTGCTGGAGTTCAAGAACATGTTCATGCAGGATTGTTTCAGAATGCCACATACAATGCCATGGCTTCTGATATTGGATGTACCTGCTAGAGCTTAAATGAAAGACATGTTCATGCAGGATTGTTTCAGATGACATACACAAGGTCATGGCATCTGATATGGCTGTACCTTCTGGAAGTTATAAAAGGAATTATTGGATTATGCAGGATTTTTCCAGGATGTCAGACCCGATGTCATGACATCCTGTACACAGAACATTCAGTATGAATGTCTGGTGTTTTGTGATTGCACAATTAAAGGCAATCTTTGTATGATTGAAGATATGATTAGCTGGCGTATTCAATCATGGATTACAACCAAATTTACTTATTTTCCAAGGAGATCTAACCAGCTGTTATAAAAAGATTTGATTGGAAAATAGATTTAGGGTTTTCAAGATGTCCAAGCCCAGCTGAATGCTTCTATAAAAAGGGACTTAGAAAACCTGTTTGAACACACAACCAATACTGAGCGAAATATAGAGAGAGAGCTAGGGTTTGTGTCTGTTTAGTCGTGAGACTTGTAGGTCATTCAAGTCATCCATTGATGATTGAATTGGACTGATTTGTGGTTGTAATTTGTCACTCTAAAGCTGTTAAGCAAGAGTGTGTGTCTTCTTGATCAAAGCTGTGAAGCAAGATCAAGAGTGTGTCTTCTTGATTGAAACTGTGAAGTAAAATCAAGAGTGTGTAATTGAAAAGTATTTTCTTTTCTCAAGGGATTGTTGTTTAAAATCACCGGTGTGTGATTGTAGGGAAGTGAGTGGGTTCTCATATCTAAGAGTGCTTAGGTAGAAACTGCACGGGTAGAGATTAGGTGAGAAAGACTGTAACTTGTTGAAGTGTACGGAGAGTCTTTGAACTAATTCTATTTTAGTGAATTTCCTTTCTGGCTTGGTAGCCCCCAGACGTAGGTGAGTTGCACCGAACTGGGTTAACAATTGCTTGTGTTATTTGCTTTACCATTCTACATCTTTATCCATTGTGTGTTAACAGATATTAGTGTCGTGACATTACCTTCGATATCTTATATCTAATACCATAATTTCAACAAGGTTTGCAGACTCTTCTGTTTCACTTTCATCAGACCAAGTGGCAGCAATACTCCTCTTCTATTTCTTGAGGTAGGTCCCACATTCAGTTCTAATGTGTCCATACCCATCACATTCATGGCACTGAACTCCTTTTCCTTCTTTGGGCTTTTCATTTGACCTTGTTCTTCTTCCAGCATTGTTGGATTTACTGATGTCAGATGCGATGTTCTTGACATTAGCCTTAGATCTTACATCCATCTTTTTCATAAGTCTGTTGAACTGTCTTCCCAACATTGCTACATCATTTTCCAGATCTTCATTAATATCTTGACCACCTTCCTCCTCAGTGTTTGACTTGAAGGTTATGCTTTTGGCTTTCTTTTCAGATCCATCACACATTCCCATCTCAAATGTTTGGAGGGATACAATTAACTCATCAACTCTCATATTGGAGATGTCTTGAGACTCTTCTATGGCTATCACCTTCATAGCAAATCTCTTAGGCAGTGACCTGAGTATTTTCCTTACTAATTTTTCATCTGACATCTTCTCTCCCAGGGCTCCTGAGGCATTAGCAATTTCAAGGATATTCATATGAAATTCATGAATATTTTCATCTTCTTTCATCCTTAAAATTTCAAACTTGGTAGTGAGCAGTTACAATCTAGACATCTTCACTCTAAAGGTGCCTTCATGAGTGGTTTTGAGAATGTCCCAAGCATCTTTAGCCACCTCACAGTTGTTTACCAATCTGAAGATATTTTTGTCTACTCCATTGAATATAGCATTCAATGCTTTAGAATTTCCAAGGGCTAGATCACCCTCCTCCCTGGTCCATTGTTCTTCAGGCTTCTTATCAGTTGTAGGTTCTCCTTCCTTAGTAACTACTGGATGTTCCCAGCCTGTTAACACATCCTTCCAAGCCTTATTACCCAAAGATTTTAGGAAGGCTACCATTCGAGGTTTCCAGTAGTCATAGTTGGATCCATCCAAAATAGGTGGCCTGTGAACAGATCCTCCATCTCTCTCCATAGTACCAAAAAGTATCGTCCCTAGATCTCACCCAGAACCAGAGCAAGATGCCTGCTCTGATACCAATTGAAATCCTGGTATCAGATATGAGATGTCGAAGGTAATGTCATGACACTAATATCTGAACAATACAAACAGGATAAAAGATAAAGAATAATAATGCAAGATACACAAGCAATTGTTAACCCAGTTTGGTGCAAACTCACCTATGTCTGGGGGCTACCAAGCCAGGAAGGAAATCCACTAAAATAGAATAAGTTCAAAGACTCTCAGTAAACAACACAAGTTACAGTCTTTTTCACCTAATCTGTACCCGTGTGACTTCTACCTAAGAACTCTTAGATATGAGATCCCACTCACTCCCCCTCAATCACACCAGTGATATAAACAAGAATTACAATGAAAAGAAGACACTCTTCAAAGACACACACTTGATCTTACTTAACAGCTTCAATCAAGTAGACACACACTCATGCTTAAAAGCTTTGAGTGACAAATTACAACTCAAAAATCAGACCAATTCAATCATCTATGGATGAATTGAATGGCTTACAATTCACATGACCACACAAGACTTAAACCCTTATTCTCTATCAATATTTTGTTCCTTATTTCTTGTGTATCAAATCAGGTTTTCCATGTCCTTTTTATAGAAGCATTTGGCTGGGCTTGGACATCATAAAACCCTAAAACTATTTTCCATTCATATCTTCTCATGACAGTTGATTAGATCTCTTTGGAAAATAAGTTAATCTCGTTGTAATTACTGATTGATAGCGTGTTCAATCAACTCATCAATCATACACAGATTAGCATTAAAAATGTAATCACATAATACATAACATTCAGATTGAATGTTCTGTATACAGATGTCATGACATCGGGTCTGACATCCTGGAAAAATCCTGTATAATTACATTTTAAACATCCAGCAGGTGCAAGATATCTTATGTTAAGACATCACATGTGACATCTTGTGAACACTCTAGATTTTACCAAAATTGCTGCCAACACTTAGAACCAACATACTCAGTTTCAGTTATAATGTATTAAGTCTTTGTTGAGAAGGCAAAATCACGTTGATATGGTGGACTGGAGGTAGCTTCGTTAGCAGCGAGTCAGTATAAAAACAACTTTGTTATTTTTCTTGTTCGTGTTATTGTTTGATTGAGTTGGTTTTGAAAAAGCTTTTGCTTTCAGAAACACAAATCAACCCCTCCCTCCCATTTTTCTTGTGTTTATTGCCACCTTCAATTTGCATCAAAGCTCTGGTTCTGGTCTTGATAAGATGTCAAAAACTTAACAGTGTCAGATAAAGATCCAGTGTGAAACATAACGACTGCCCTTCCACCACCAGTTGCTCAAACAAATGCTAGAGATCATTACAATGTTAAACCTCCATTTTTTGATGGAGATAGATTTGAATATTGGAAGGATAGAATAGAGAGTTTATTTTTAGGTCACGATGTTGATCAATGGGATATGGTACTTGATGGCTACGTACATCCAATAGATGCAAGTGGTAATAAAGTTGAAAGAAAAGTGATGACATATCAACAGAAGAAAGACTATAAGAATCATCACAAAGTAAAAGCCATCTTGATTAATGTTATTTCATACAATTAGTGTGAAAAAATAACCAACAAAGATACTGCTAAACCTATATTTAATTCTATGAGGATGATGCATGAGGGGAATGCACAAGTCAAACAAACCAAGGCTCTTGCCTTGATTCAAAAATATGAGGCATTCAAAATGGAGGATGAAGAAACTGTTGAGAACATGTTCTCAAGATTTCAGACTCTTGTTGCAAGACTTAAGGTTTTAGACAAAGGTTATTCTACTAACAATCATGTTAAAAAGATCATTTGAATTCTACCTAAGCATTGGAGACCTATGGTAACAACACTGAAGTTATCAAAGGATCTAAACAACATTTATCTTGAAGAACTAGTTTTTTCTTTAAAAAGTTATGAGATTGAGCTCGAGGAAGATGAGCCCAAGAGAAAGAGCAGGTTTGTAGCTCTGAAGTCTTCAGAAAGATCTGAAAAGACAAAAGCTCTTCAAGCAGAAATTGATAAAGAGTCTGAAGAGGAATCAGAAGAAGAAGATGAATTGTCTCTTCTATCTAGACGTGTTAATCAACTCTGGAAGAAAAGGTAAGGCAAATTCAGAGAATAAAGAAGTACAGGTAGTTGTTCTGAGTTCACTTATTGATCTAAGAAGGCTTAAGGTGGCAAAGAACTCACGTGCTTTAAGTGCAAGGAGCCTGGCCACTTAAAGAATGAATGTCCCAAGTTAAAAAAAAGAAATACCTTAGAAGAACTTCAGAGGAAAAGAGAAGGGTATTATGGATACATGGGGTGATTCAGGGTCTTTAGAAGATGATTTTAAAAAAGAGCATGCTAACGTGAAGCTGATGGGTTGCACAAAAGCTCCTACATAAACGACTCAACCAGAAGCTGAATCTGAGTCAGATTCTAAAGAGGTATTTTCTGAACTTTCTCTTTCTGAGTTTTAATCTATTTTATTAGAAGTTCTGGAAAAATATCAGAACCTTCTGGACAAATACAAGGATCTGAAGAAGATTCATGTATCTAAGTCAGAAGTTTATTGTAAGCTTTAGATTTTTTTTTCAAGTTTGAGTGAAGAAAATATCATTTTGAAAAACAACAACTTTGTGCCTCAATGCAAAAGTCTCAAACCTGAAAAGAAAATTCTTTCTAAAGCCTCTACAGGTTCTGGTGATATCATAAAGAAATATGATAAATATTTCCAACTTTTTATTGCTAAAATCCTGAATAGAAGCTTAATGACTTCTATGATGTATGGTGTTAGTAGAAACAAAACAAGGGGTATTGGCTATGATTCTGATGACAAATCTGATTCTGAAAAAGATGACAAGCCCAATACTCTTCAGTCTCATTTTGTCCGTTTTGGGAAACAAAATGGAGTTATGCCTAAAAGTAGAATTTCTTCTAAACCTAAGGCTAAATCAAAACCTCATTCTCGCTTCAATTATGTATACATGTATAGTTATCCTGCATAAAAGTACAAGGTTGTTAATAACTCTAGAAAGGCCAACCCCAAACGACCCAAAAAGATGTGGGTACCTAAGGACAAGATAGCATATATTGCATATATCCTTGGTAGCAGAGTTGAGACAGCAGTCATGGTACCTAGACTCTGGATACTCGCATCACATGACGGGAAGAAGGCATATGTTCCAAAGCCTGGAACTTAAGCCTAGAGGCTTTGTCGGTTTTGGAGGTGATCAGAAAGGGAAGATACTGAAGGAGAATAGCGATCTAAAACGCAGCGGAATTTAAAATTTTCTCCTTTAGTGATCCTTACGAATGGGCATGGTCAGTGATAGAATCGTTACCTCTTGTGACGATTGAAGCCTTTGATGCAGATCTACGGAGCGATCACGAACGTTGAACGATGACAACGCCTCTACTCGGTCCACACGAATGAATTCCTTCAATCTCAGTGCTAGCTGCTACGAATGAAGGCTTTGAGTGAGAGAGAGAGAGAGAGAGAGAGAGAGAGAGAGAGAGAGAGAGAGAGAGAGAGAGAGAGAGAGAGAGAGAGAGAGAGAGAGAAACGAAATTGCAACTGCAAAAATGCTTCTGCACAAGGGTTCTATTTATAGAACCACTTGTGTGGGCTGCAAGCTAAAAAGCCCACTTAAGTGTATGTGGCCCATATCTTATAATATGCCAAAATCACTTAAGCGCGTGGTACCTTACCATATTTCGTATTCTACTTAAGTACACTGTACCTTACGGTGTTTTGTAATTCACTTAAGTGCACCGTACCTTACGGTGTTCCTTAGTTACTCTATCTTTCATCAATCCATCCTTTTGTGTGTGACCCTGTAGGTTTTCGTGGCATTGGCAATTATATTAAATCACACATTTAACATAATAAACAGTGAGCGGTATCTAGCAACACATCACTGCTACCCAAGACACGAAAATGCCATGTGATCTGACAAATCCTTCTGTGATAATACTTATATGTACAATTACCCTTTTGCCCTTATGTCTATATTGAACACAAGGCATAGACCGTGTCATCCTTGTCCAGTTCAATATTGGGCCCATAGACATTTATCCTGTTACGCAGGATGGGCAAATTCCATCTAGGTCACTCATGTCCCTTAGCACGCTTCGTGGAGTACCCATCAACTGTCTTTATGGTCATCCAGTTACGGACAATGTTTGATCAGCAATAAGGCACTCGACTCTACATCTAGGGTCTATAGTAGTTTCAGGTCGAAGGGTGGTATACATCATTATCACCATGAGAATAACTTATGACACTTTGCATAACATTCTATATAGTATTCTCATAGCGGATCAATCCAGTATAAATATTACTCTTAATATTCATACCTATGTTTAAGACTTGATAACTCCTTATCTATTATCCATGAGATGTGATCATCAGTCTATATACATAATAGTCTTAATGCTTTAATGTTATCCCACTTCACAATAAAGCTCGACTATGGATACTTTAAGAATAGTGTCCTTATGTTTAATGTTATCTCATGATTAAGTCACACTTGATACATTAAACGGACTATCTATTCTAGGGACTTTATTAGACAAACATAATAAAGAAAAAGCCTTTTATTATTAATAAATAATTCGATACAAGTACCAAAAGTATTGGCCTCTAGGGCTTACACCAACAGATACTTGGCTCTAGAACAGTAGGTAACAGTAAACTTCCTCCCATTAGTAATGTTCTTTTAGTTGAAGTATTATTGCAGAATTTGTTGTTCATAAGTCAATTAAGTGATAATGGTTATGACATCATTTTCAATCAAAAGTCTTACAAAGTTGTCAGTCAAAAGGATGGCTCGGTTCTTTTAAGTGGAAATAGGAAGAACAACATTTATAAGATAAGACTTTCTTATTTGAAGCATCAAAATGTAAAATGTCTTATGTTTGTATATGAAGAGCAATGGACGTGGAATATACGATTAGGCCATGTTAGCATGAGAAGGATTTCTCAGATAAATAAGCTTAATTTAGGCATAGGCCTACCATATCTGAAGTTTGCTTCAGATGCTCTTTGCAAATCATGTCATAAAGGCAAATTTTCTAAAACTTCTTTCAATACTAAAAATGTTGTTTTAACCTTCAGACCATTGAAGCTTCTTTACATTGACTTGTTTGGTCCATTGAAAGGTTGCCACTGTCAATGGAAGAAGTATGGACTAGTCATTGTTGATGACTACAACAGATGGACATGGGTGAAATTTCTCAAACACAAGGATAGGTCACATTATGTGTTTTCTACCTTCTAGTCCCAAGTGCAAAATGAGAAGGATCTCAGAATTATAAAAGTCATAAGTGATCATGATGGAGAATTTGAAAATAAAGATTTTAAAAAACTCTTTGATACTAATGGCATTTCCCATTATTTCTCCTTCCCCAAAACTCCACAACAAAAAGGACTTATAGAGAGGAAGAATAGGACTCTGCAAGAGATGGCCAGAACCATGATCAACGAGACTAATGGGGCTAAGCACTTTTGGATAGAAGCAATCAACACAACGTGTTATATTTAGAACAGGATCTCTATAAGACCTATTATGGGTAAGACTTCTTATGAGTTATAGAAGAATTTGAAGTCCAACATTTCATATTTTCATACTTTTGGATATTCTTGTTTTATGTTGAACACTAAAGAGAATATGAGCAAGTTTGATTCTAAGGCACATGAGTGCATCATGTTAGGATACTCTAAACACTCAAAAGGTTATAGAGTATACAATACTGAGACACATTTTATTGAAGAATCAATACATGTCAGATTCGATGATAAGCTTGACTATGAAAAGTCAAAGCTAGTTGAGAAATTTGCAGATTTGGAGATCACTTATCCAGGTTCTGAAGGAAAGACTTCAGAAGCCAAAGAAGTTGAAGCAAAAGACTCTGAAACTCCTCAACCATAAGCTGTTGAAGGTTAGACTCCTCTGAGAAGGCACATACAGAGATTTTCACATTCTGAAGAATTGATTATGGGAGACAAATTTGAACCTGTCAGAACCAGATCCTCATTCAAACCTTTGAAGTGACTCTTATGGATTTTGTGTCTCTAATAGAGCCTACATAAATTGATGAATCACTTCTAGACACATAATGGATTTTGGCTATGCAAGAGGAACTCGATCAATTATCCATAAATGACACGTGGGATCTGGTACCAAGACCCAAAGGAACTCACATTATTGGAACAAAGTGGTCTTCAAAAACAAGCTGAACAAACAAGGAGAGGTAGTAAGAAATAAGGCTCGACTGGTAGCACAAGGTTATAGTCAGCAAGAAGGGATTTACTATACAGAAACCTTTGCACCAGTTGTCAGGTTAGAGTCTATTCGTCTCTTAGTTTCCTTTGTTGTTAATCATAACATCATCTTGTATCAGATAGATGTTAAGAGTGCATTTTTGAATGGTTACATTACTAAAGACGTGTATGTACACCAACCTCCTGGTTTTGAAAATCCTATAAATCCATATTTTGTTTTCAAGCTTAAGAAATCATTGTATGGTCTGAAATAAACTCCTAGAGCATAGTATGAATGGCTAAGCAATTTTCTTTTAGAAAATAATTTCACCAGAGGGAAGGTTGATACAACTCTTTATGTAGGTCATTCAAAAATGATATTAGTGTTGTTCAAATTTATGTTGATGATATCATTTTTGGTTCTGCTAATGCTACTTTATACAAGGAATTTTCTAAGTTTGTGCAAGCAGAGTTTGAGATGAGTATGATGGGAGAACTCAAGTTCTTTTTGGGGATTCAGCTCAATCAAAGTCCAGAAGGAACGTGCATCCATCAGAGCAAGTACACCAAATAACTTATGAAGAGGTTTGACATGTTAGAATGTAATATTTCAAATACTCATATGCATCCTACATGCATCCTTTAGAAGGATGAGGTAAGTGTTAAGGTAGAACATGAAGGAGAATAGCGATCTAAAATGCAATGGATTTTTTTTTGCTTTAGTGATCCTTACAAATGGGCATGATCAGTGATAGAATCGTTACCTCTTGTGGTGATTGAAACCTTTGATGCAGATCTACGGAGCGATCACGAACGTTGAATGGTGATAACGCCTCTACTCAGTCCACACGAATAGATTCCTTCAATCTCAGTGCTAGCTGCTACAAATGAAGGCCTTGAGTGAGAGAGATAGAGAAACGAAATTACAGCTGCACAAATGCTTATGCACAAGGGTTCTATTTACAGAACCACTTGTGTGGGCTGCAAGCTAAAAAGCCCACTTAAGTGTATGTGGCTTATATCTTATGATATGCCAAAATCACTTAAGCGTGTGGTACCTTAACATATTTCGCATTCTACTTAAGTACACTGTACCTTACAATGTTCTACAATTCACTTAAGTGCACCGTACCGTACGGTGTTCCTTAGTTACTCTATCTCTCATCAATCTGTCATTTTGTGTGTGACCCTGTAGGTTTTCGCGACATTAGCAATTATATTAAATCATGTATTTAACATAATAAACAGTGAGCGGTATCTAGAAATACATCATTTATACCCAAGACACGAAAATGTCATGTGATCTGACAAATCCTTTTGTGATAATACTTATGTGTATAATTATCCTTTTGCCCCTATGTATATATTCAACACAAGGCATAAACCATTTCATCCTTGTCCAGTTCAATATTGGGCTCGTAGACATCTATCCTGTTACACAGGATGTGCAAATTCCATCTAGGTCACTCATGTCCCTCAGCATGCTTCGTGGAGTACCCATCAACTGTCTTTATGGTCATCCAGTTACGGACAATGTTTAATCAACAATAAGGCACTCGATTCTACATCTAGGGTCCATAGTGGTTTCAGGTAGAAGGGTGGTATACACCACTATCATCATGAGAATAACTTGTGACACTTTGCATAACATTCTATATAGTATTCTCATAGCGGGTCAATCTAATATAAATATTACTCTTAATATTCATACATATGTTTAAGACTTGATAACTCCTTGTCCATGATCCATGAGATGTGATCATCAGTCTATATACATAATAGTCTTAATTATTTAATGTTATCCCACTTTACAACAAAGCTCGACTACGGATACTTTAAGAATAATGTCCTTATGTTTAATGGGATCTCATGATTAAGTCACACTTGATACATTAAACGGACTAACTATTCTAGGGACTTTATTAAACATACATAATAAAGAAAAAGCCTTTTATTATTAATAAATAATTCAATACAAGTACCAAAAGTATTAGCCTCTAGGGCTTATACCAACAATCTCCCACTAGCACTAGAGCCAATCAGGCATACTCCTAATGCCTATAGAGCTAGTACAGCTATCATGCTTCTGTTGTGCAAGAGACTTTGTTAGTGGGTCGACAATATTGTCAAGTGTAGGTACTCTACATATTTTCACATCTCCTCGATCTATTATCTCTCGAATGAGGTGATAACGCCTAAGTATGTGTTTGGATTGTTGGTGAGATCTAGGCTCCTTAGCTTGTGCGATAGCACCATTGTTATCACAATAGAGACCAATGGGATCCACAATGCTAGGAACTATGCCAAGTTCACTAATGAACTTTTTGATCCAAACAGATTCCTTTGCTGCACTTGAGACAACAATATACTCGACCTCAATTGTAGAACCATTAAATATATCTTGCTTTGAACTTTTCCAGCTCACAGCGCCACCATTTAAGCAAAACACATAACCAGATTGCGATCTAAAGTCATCCTTATCTGTCTAGAAGCTAGCATCGGTGTATCCAATTGTAGCAAGCTCCTCCTGACCTCCATATATCAAGAATGAGTCCTTAGTCTTTCTCAAATACTTAAGGATATTCTTGACAGCTACCCAATGAGCATCACCGGGATCAGATTGGTACCTACTCGTTGCACTTAAAGCATATGAGACATCTGGTCGAGTACATAACATGGCATACATGATAGATCCTATTGCAGATGCATATGGAATCTTATTAATGTGATCCCTTCCTTACTTAGTTGAAAAGGATTGTGTTTTTGATAGACACAAGCCATGTTACATAGGTATGAATCCTTTCTTGGAATCATGCATATTAAAGCGGCTCAACACTTTGTCTATGTATGTACTCTGACTTAGGCCAGGCCGTTTTTGTGATCTATCTCTATAGATCCTGATTCCTAATATATAGGCTGCTTTACCTAGGTCCTTCATAGAAAAGCATTTCCCCAACCAAGTCTTTACTTGTTGCAGGGTAGGGACATCGTTTCCAATGAGTAATATGTCATCTACATATAATACAAGGAAAATGATCATGCTCCCACTAAACTTCTTGTAGACACAAGGCTCATCTTCATTCTTGATGAATCCATATTGTTTTACTATTTCATCAAAACGAAGATTCCAGCTTCTGGAAGCTTGCTTCAATCCACAAATTGATCTTTGTAACTTACATATCTTTTGGGCTTCTTCTGGTATGTCAAATCCTTCAGGCTGTGTCATGTACACATCCTCAAGAAGATTCCTATTAAGGAAAGCAATTTTGACATCCATCTGCCATATTTCATAATCATGATATGCAGCGATAACAAGTAAAATCCGAACAGATTTAAGCATTGCAACTGGTGAAAAGGTTTCATCATAGTCAACCCCATGAATTTGTTTATATCCTTTTGCAACCAGTCTTGCCTTATAGGTATGTACCTTACCATCCATGTTAGTCTTCTTTTTGAATACCCACTTGCATCCTATAGGGTTAACTCCTACATGAGGCTCTACCAAGGTCCAAACTTGGTTTGTGTCCATGAAATCCATTTCAGATTTCATGGCTTCTAGCCACTTCTCATACTCGGGACCAGTTATGGTCTCTTGGTAGGTCACATGCTCATCGTGATCCATGAGTAATACATCACCTTGATCAGTTATGAGATATCCATATCTCTCAGGTAGGTGATGTATCCTGCTTGACCTACGTTGGTCTTGTTCTACTTAAGCAGGTTGCTCTTCCATAACTAATTGTGTTTCCTACTCTAATTCCTCCATAGGTGTATCAATGCTTTGTGATTCTTGAACTTCTTCAAGCTCTACTTTCCTCCGACTGACTCCTTTGGAAATAAAATCCTTTTCTAGGAAAACTTCAGTTCGAGTGATAAAGACTTTGCCCTCAGAAGGATTGTAGAAGTAATACCCTCTTGTTTCTTTAGGATACCCCACAAATAAGCATTTGTCAGATTTGGGCTCATGCTTAGTTGAAATTTATTGTTTCACATAAACTTCGCAACCCCAAATCTTCATGTAAGACATATGTGGTTTCTTACCACTTCATATCTCATATGGTGTCTTCTCAACCTTTTTGGATGGAACACGGTTAAGTGTATAAGTTGTTGTCAATAATGCATGTCCCCAACAGGAGTTTGAAAGATCGGCGTGACTCATCATGGATCGGACCATGTCTAACAATGTTCGATTTCTTCTCTCAGATACACCGTTCCATTGGGGTGTTCCAGAAGGAGTAAGTTGGGATAGGATCCCACACTCTTTCAGATGGTCATCAAACTCTATGCTTAAATACTCACCACCTCGATCTAATCAAAGAGTTTTAATATTCTTACCTAGTTGGTTTTGTACTTCATTCTTGAAATCCTTGAACTTTTCAAAGGACTCTGATTTTTGTTTCATTAAATACACATAACCATATTGTAACACCCCAAAATTTGCCCTCCTCATTCACGCATTCATTTTAGGTCATTTAACATTAGATACATTGCATTTCATCATGTCAATTTTTTTTTTATAAAAAAAAAACGAAAAACGAAAAAAAAATAAAAAAATTTAAATAAATAAATAAATAAAATATAATAGAAAATCTTGGACTTGGACATCTCTCATTTGAGCCCACAAAGCCATGAAAATCAGGTTATAAAAGAGGGAGAACAGACAAAAAAAGGAAGAGAAGCAAAACACTTTGAGGTTTTCCTTGGAACAAAACCCTGGACAAAACCTGGAGAGACTACCTGACAGAGAACTCAGAGCAGCCTCCAAACCCTGAAGGGAACTCAACTACACAGAATCACCTCTGCCTCACATAAACCCTAAAGATTGTTTTGTAAACCTCACGGGTGCAACTCAATTTCAATTAAGCTCTCCAATCAGGTTTGCCCTTATTCCCATTACCTTTGTGCTTTGAAGTTGAATACTCTGAATGTTTGAGGTATGATGGATGAATTCCATTAGGTTTTTGCCCACGGGTTCATAATTATGTATGAATGTATAAATAATGCCTTGAATGCCTAATCGTTTAATTTCTGAAGTGTATGCCACAGGGTTTGAGGTTTCTGAAACCATACTGTTATCCATGAAAAAAATGCTTATCGTGTTTCACTAACCCTTTTGTTGAGTTTTTGTGAAGGCTCACATGACTTTTGCAGGGATAGCTTGCCTAGTGTTCCACTT